>NW_021837025.1:0-372945 GCF_006345805.1 Octopus sinensis | reverse complement strand
AAAAAAATTATTAATTTCAGATATTTACTAAAAAGAACAGCAAAAAAACTTCAGAAATGTAATTTTATTAAAATTTATTATTATTTTGAAACGTAGCCGCTCTGGAGTGCGACATATTATTTTCAAAGGGAATTGTTAAATCTGGTTAAAATATGTTAGCTTTCCATTTCAATTATACACCAAAAAGCTAAACGCTCTCAGCGCTGATTCTGTACATACACTTGGCCAAGATAAAAACAGTTTAACAATAATCTACAAAGAATTCGTCTGTAAAACCGTCTTCTTCAAACATTGCCAAACTCCAGAGTCTACAAAACTTAGCCTTGAGAACAATAACTGGCTGCCTCCCCTCCACACAAATCACTTGAAATTGTAAATAATTCCTGTCAATGCTGACTTGAATTCCTCCAAGTATCCAAGATACCTCACACATCATCCACTATATCACTCACTACCAACCGAAGACACATTGTCACCATCCTCAATGATCCCCATAAAAGAGGAGGGTCTATAAACAAATACACGACTTTATTGCTTCAAGAGCTATCAAATCACTGAAAAACAACATCCTTCTTGACTCACCCCCTCCTCCTATCAATCGAATCTCCCTAGAGAACTTTGAGTTCACTTATCCAGAATCCGCTCTGGACACCACTCTCTCCTCCACAAAACATATAGATTTAACTTTTCTACCAATAACGTCCTGCTTTACACAGTTGTGAAACTCTTCTCTGGCAAGGGGCCTCCAATTCCGCCTCCTCCGCTAGCAACCGGGAATTTTTGAAAACTTCCTGTTCCCGCTAAGCACTTTCTTGTCGCTACCGCCTTCCTACAAATTAGTGAAGTCGTGGGTAACTAACAAACTAATTGTATACAACACTGCCCTGATAATTGTAGCACTAAATTGGAAAATTTTCTACTACACCGAATTTAGAAAAAAGACCAATCCACTCACAAAGGACTCCTGCACTACCCTTTTAGAGAAATCTCATTTTCTAATCGTACTTGGGACAGTCTTTATACATATTAAGCTTTTATAAGTTGTTTTATGTCATTAAACCAAGTTGTAACAAAAGTACTGTTTGTATATAAGAGGAATTTTTGTAAAAGTTAAGTCTTAGTCAATTTTAGCTTATTTAAACTAGCTTGTTGATTCCCCAATGCTTTTTTAATTTGTTTCCAAAAATTAATATGCAGTTCCTATTTCCAGAAGAATTAAAGATTCTAACTGAAACCAAAGACAATAAATAGTCCAATTTATTATATCCTGTTATTATTGGATTAGTGACTAAACTCTCTTCCGGTCTGCCACAATTCGACATATGGCCCCCACCCCTGACTTGTCGGTGATCTAATAGCACGTAAACATGGTCTGACTACTTCCTTGTGCCACTGCAATAATTTGTTCGAGTTCCCGTCGTAGGGCACTTCCAGGGCCTTGTAGACGTACTTGAGTGTGTTGATCCTCTCTCCCTCACTCAATCCACTCACAAAGGAATCCACCTTCCCTCGGAACAGCACCATGCTCTGGGAGATCAGGATTCCTATTTCCTTCTGAGAACTGATTAGAGTAAGCCACCTTCGTGTCAGAATCGCCCGAGGTGTTTGGACGTGAAATTGCTTCTTTTATGGCAGTTTCGTAATTTCCTCTGAGGATATTAATAGAGGGGGAGTACTTTTCGACGAGGGTTTTCAGTTGAGAGACGGTGATACAGTTTTTGTCGTCAGTTTCCTCCATTAAGTTATCCAAACAGTCAGGTCCTTTAGTCATCACCACTAGAAATGTATAATAGTATTATAATATTTAAAATAAAAATTAATATTTTACAAATATATAATAAATATAAACTGTCTATATAAAAATTCTACATTTATTATTCAAATAATACAAATAGCAATTAGTAATACAAATTGATTTCTAATCAATTAGTAATTCTGTTTGTTGTGGTGGTGTAATTTTTTCCATTTTTTTGTATTGGTCTCAAGAGGAAGCAGGCATCTGCCCTCCAGACGTGGAATTGCCCTTCGTGCGTAGTTCCTGGATGGTGTCCACCTCCCTTTGCCCTTCCCGTCTTTGATGCAGAGGATTTTCTGCGATATTTGTCCGCTTTGCGACGGTGCAGATACATCCCCGTCAGGATTCCGAAGGCAGTCAGGTTACTTGCTGCAGAGAGTCTTGCCACCTTGATTGGAAATGCCACGAAGAAACACTCCGACGCCCTTTCATGGGCAAAACTATTTCTCTTTCCCCTCTACGCTGCCCCCCTGCCGAAGGGACGCACAAAGTTGAAAGAAGGCCTTCAAAGGCATCTGAGGCCGAAAGGATACGGCGGTTGGTACTGACAAAACTCATGGAAGGAGACGTAAAGGCCGCTGTACGAACCATATCCTCGGACCTGGGCACCCTTCCATACAGCACTGCTACTGTTTCCGCATTGAAGGCAAAACATCCCAGCGCCCCTGAAGACTTTCGCGAATTCCACCTCCCTAATGTCATGCCACTAGTAGCCTTGGCCGCGGACGTCTCCGATAGCCTGAAATCCTTCCGCCGCAGCAGCTCTGGCGGTGTGGATGGCCTAAGCATGTTCGTGATTTGATATGCCGGCTTTCAGGGGAAAACAATACTACCTTGCTCGAAAAGATCGTCGAACTCTCTAACAAGATTCTGTCCGGCGACTTATGCTTTTTTGCCCGCGAACTGATCTTTTCCTCATGCTGGCCAAGATCGACTTAAAGAATGCATTCAATTCTGTTAGAAGAGACTGTATCCTTGAAGCTTGCGCCAAAGAAATTCCGTACATCCTACCGATTGTCAATTTGGCATACTCCAAGCCTTCCGCGCTTATATTCGGGACAACCATACTTGATTCTGCCAATGGAGTTCAACAAGGTGACCCTCTAGGTCCTCTTTTATTCTCCCTCGCAATCCACCAAACAACAAGATCGTGTAAAAATGATCTTAACATGTGGTATCTTGTTGGCGCAGTCGTAGAATATTTTGAAACGAATTATATTCCTCTTAATAAAATCGCTTCAATTGGAGGAACCCCCGAAGGCATCTTGGAAACGCTGAAGTCTCTTGTTTTTAATTTTGGAGCGCTTCAAACCTCTACTTCCATTTAGACCCAGAAGCGTGAGTTTTCCTGTCTAATTGGATAGGATCTAATCTCTCCAGTCGATCGTTGGAACTATCCAGAATCAATTCCGCTGCTTATTGAGAGTATCTTCATATTCTTTATTTGTATAGTCCATGAGCATTATGTTCAATGTCCATGTAGACATATTCCACTACAACATACAGTAAAACCTCTGGTGCTCGCCATTTTCGGGACCGAAGAAAAAATGGCGAGCAATAGAATTTGGCGAGCAATAGAAATAATCAATAAATTTGTTGACATTGAAATTTTGAAAACATCTCCGTTTTCGATACTTTCCGATCATAAGTGAGCCTTCCAAGTCATATTTGAGCAAAGAAACAAAGAGAATCGAAAGAAATTAAAAGGAAAAAATTAACTAAAAAATCTTTAATAGTTTTTTTTAATTCAGCCATATTTTTAATAACGGTTTCGATTAGTTCCAACGAATTTATATCAAAATTTTCATTTTGATAAAAGAATGACTTTATTCTTTTCAACATTTTCAAAGCCTCTTCTGAAGTCACATGAGATTCGTCATTATGAGTATCTTCATCGTCATATTTGTGTGGAAAAGAATCTCCAGCAATATTAAGGTAATCTTCAATTTCATCTATTTCGGTAAATTCATGATTAATAAAATCATCTTTATCCACCGGGTCCAATATTTTCAAGATATTTACCATTTGATCATAATTATCAATTTCAACAGTTGGTCTTTCGAATTGATTTTCACATTCGATCCATTTTGAATGTCCAAAACAATTTGTAATTGTTTTTGGTCGTTACTTTTTTCCAGGCAAAATATGTAAAAAGAAGACCGTCTTTTAAAGTTATTTTTTTATGAGCTTCCAGTGGATTTTCTCCATTTTCAATTTTTTCTAACATAAACTCAAATTTAAGTTTATTAAAATGTCCTTTGAAGGATCTAATGATTCCTTGATTCATTGGTTGTAGAATTGTTGTAGTCTTCGAAGGTAGGTAAAGAACTTCAATTGACTGTAAATCAGCGTAAAGTTTATGGGATGGGCATCGATCCACAACTAAAAGAATTTTTCGTTTTTTTAGATGCCTATCTTATGTTAGAAGCCATTCGTTAAAAATTTTACTTGTCATCCATGCTTTTGGTGAATGACAGTAATCGACAAAATTTTCGACTTTAAAATTTTTAAAGCAGCGAGGTTTCTGGAACTTTCCAATCATAAGTGGAATTTTTTTGTCTGTCCCAGTCATATTTGAGCATAGCAACAAAGAAAATCTAAAAAATAAATAAAAATTAAACCGTTCTTTAAGGATTTTATGTCCATGTCGAACCTTCTGACAAACACTTTTTGAAGGGATAGATTTGTAAAAAATCCCAGTTTCATCAGCGTTATAAATGTTTTCAGCATTATATTGTTGAATCTTTGCAGAGATCAAAGAAGTAAATGCATCAATTTCTTGTTTCTGATCAACTGCTCAACTGCTATACGGTCCATCGTGAGACTTTTGTTCTCCTCCATATACGCAAGAATGCGACGTTTTCCATTAAAAGACAATCTTTAGCACTTACGTATGTTAAATTCAGCCTGGTTGAAATATTTTATATAAAAAATAGTTTAACCAAAAAAAATATTTTTAAAAATTAATGGCGAGATTTAGAAAATGGCGAGCAATAGAATATTTATCAAAATTTACTAGAAATTTTTAATTTTTTGAAAAATATGTGGCGAGCAATAGAGGTGGCGAGTAACAGAGGTGGCGAGCACCAGAGGTTTTACTGTATATTATTTGTCGAAAGCCACAGTAGTAGACACTTGTTTCATTAGTTCAATCGAAAGTACAGCTCTTTTTTTAACTTTTCCGGAGAATTCGTCCAAACAGCTCGGCTGTCAATTGCTAGTTGTCGCAGATGAGTTGACTTGTGTAAGAATTAACTTCAAATCGACAAAGAGTTGTTGAACATATTTCCGGGCTTTCTATCCGAGTTTTTCGAGTGTCGAATATAACTATTTTATCCTTGTGAATTGGGTATGAGGCCAACTTCTCCACTCGATTCTTCTGCATAACTCGAAAGAGTCGCCTGTCTTTTCAACTGCAGTCCACCTCATCCATTTGCGTCTCGTAGCTCTATACAACAATTCAAAACCAA
Organism: Octopus sinensis; assembly: GCF_006345805.1. Taxonomy (NCBI): domain Eukaryota; kingdom Metazoa; phylum Mollusca; class Cephalopoda; order Octopoda; family Octopodidae; genus Octopus; species Octopus sinensis. The sequence goes on along the minus strand of NW_021837025.1, from coordinate 367,680 downwards.
CATCTACAAGTGACTTACTAATATGTATTTGGAAGGCCAGAAACAACGTATTTTATTCACAAAGAAGGACGGAAATACTTTCGGGTTTTCCAGGCAGGGCTTTTCGGTTATCTACTGCACATTGTTGAACGACTCTTACGAGTGCTCACCATTCTACAATTCTAGGTTCTTAAAGGACAAATCCGACGTATCCGAAAGCTTCATGAGTGTAGATATGGGCACAATGTACTGTCTCCAAATGCTGCGACTATTTATACTAGCACTTCGAGGGGAGAGTCCTGAAATGTTAGAATGTACAATCGTGTCTCTCGCCCATCTGTCAGTACACAAAATATAGTTGGTCTCATTTTATGAACTCAGCGACTTTATTTAAGATTTATCCTCTATTATGAAAGAGTGTGTCGACAAAAAAGTCGAAAAGAATTCCCGAAGGAAACAAAAAGCTGATTTGTTCAAATGTGATTCAAATTTGTTCGAACATGAGAGAACTGACTTAATTTTCGTTGTTGTCGAATTCCTGGTAACTGGCTTTGTTTCGACTCGAAGAATACGGGATTTTATGAACAGAAGCTTTTGTTTCTCGCCTTTTTCACTTTGTCGACAGAATGCCTGGTCCCCATTGCTAGATATAATCCATAAAGACTCTAATCGAACTTGCTTAATTCCTTTAAATGTCCGACTGACTGACATGGAGGTTATTCCAGAGTGGAAGGCACTTGTAAAATTCTTTTTTAAAACAAAGTACTTGGGCCTAAAACAAACACATCATTGATTGTAAATAAAATGTGTAAAATTAAAAACACACAAAAATATTTTCCATCGCACATGATCACAGAAGCAGAAATCACCGGATAACACGCAATATGAATTTAACTTGAACCAGTTTATCATGACGAGACAAGGAAGACATGTTCTGCCGAAAGTGTTCCAATACCTCAGTCTCCGTCTCCGACAGATAACCCAAATACTCATACCAATACGGCAAAAGAGGACCATTCTACACATCAAACTAACACTAGCTTACAAATCTGTCAATAAAGTTAATCACCACGTGTTCTATTCTCCTCACCTCCTCTCCCTCCTGCAGTAGAGGATGCAACGTGGACAGTGACTTGAAGGCGAAAACAACGAACGGGGGATCCAAAGAATACTACAATAACAAAGACAAGTACATTTCTAACGACCTGCTCAATCAAATTTATGAACGCCCCCCGAAGTGATACGTACTCGGACGGGATGTACTCCACCAGGAAAATAACAAATCCAAACAGTTTATCCACGTGCTGAAATAAACTTAAAAACAACCTTAGTTAGAAATGCGACTCCAATTTGTGACATTTTGTTAGTCCTGAGGTGTGGTTGGATGGTTGAGGGGGGAGATAGAATTGTACAACTGGTGTGGAACATTTTATTCAAGTCATCGACCGAGTCTTCTTCCTTAATGGCAAACACGACAAGGTCTGTAAAGTAATGAAAACACGATTACTTATAAACTTGAGAAAACATTTAAGAAAAGATTGAAATCTATTTTCAGTCACAGCATTAAGGAATTCCTCCTGGTTGGCAACCATGATTATCTACAATCACCCCACAAGACTACATCAATTATGCAATATATGAATATGTGGGCAATCTTGAAGGCAAACACGTCCGACGTGGCGGAATACCGAATGACCAGGGGAGTCAACAAAACCCCTATAGTAGAACACAGTGCCTTACGTATGAACACAGAAATATCCACGTGACTAGTTCTGAGTATGCAAGGCAGTAGTCGATTCGTCATGAAAGCAAAGAAAAACTGTCGGTCGAATTCAAACTTGCTCTCAATCAGATTAATAATCATCAATCTAAAGTAAAGCCAGTCAATACAGTTTGTGCAGATAATTGCGTGTGTAGTGCAGACCAGTATCGTCCTCCACCAGTAGGGAGAATGTATTTCCACAGTCACCCCGAATGACCTGCCACAGAGAGGCCACCGAACTGCACGTGCAAGCAAGACAATACCGTGCCAACTGCATACACATTAAGACAAGACGAGCCATGCTATTCCCGAATTCCTCCCCCAAGTCCTCAGTCACGATTGTGAGGAATATGTGGATGACTTCGAGCAGAATATTCAACTACTGCTAGTGAATGTGTCTACCCTCTCACAACGACCGTCGACTGATCCCTCCATGAAGGCAGGGAATGAGTTTTGATTACAGCATAGTCTGGTTAACCATTAACTTACTTGTTGTATTCCTCCGACGACAGGAATCCATCCACATAAGGCAGAAAGTAGAAACTGTAGGCCTGTTTTATCACGGATTTGTCCTCATACAGCTTGCTAGGGTGTATATAGAATAGTACATGACTACAAACAACATCTCAATCAGTGTGGACGGGTAGGAAATTGGCATTTTAGCCATCAATGACTCGGGGGAGAGCAGACGAGTCAGAAATACAGTGATTGTGTCAATTTTCGAGTTCTAAAGTAATATCCCTCCGAATACAAAAAGCTGAGCCTTGTTGGAGGACACAAAGTCAACGATTGAACGACACAACTTGGACAGACTGGTCTTGGCCACAAAACTGTCCAAATCAGTCACGACCAACTCAAACATTCCATACATGCCTATCATCTACACTATTCCCACACAATCAACAGTATCGAAGACCAGGTCGACCATTGGAGGGTCAGAATATGGACTGTTGGCAATCACAGCAAGAGTAGTGAAAGTATGGACAACCAGTCCCATATACTACAATATAGAACATTCTAGAACATTCGGAGACATTCTTTGAGGACACCAAATTGACTGTACTCCCACACAGTGCTCACAGGATTCACATTTCAAATACTGACACAAATATTTGAATATTTGATGCAGCACTGACCTCTCATTCTCGTCAGTAGGATGGAATGACTTGTCCAGCAGACAAATCCTGCACAAAACAGTCACTTTTGACAGCAAACTCACAGTCGAACTGACAGAATCTACCAATCGACCAACACTATTACTTTTCAAATTGTAATTCCCAAATATATCCTGAATAACTGATATAAATACAGAATTGAGATATTGAGGATTCATCTTGTGCACTCCATGCAGCATGTGCTCTATATTCAAGCCATATTCTAAGGGTCACAGACAACCCAAACCTCTGCAAAACTCATTATAGTCCTCCTCAGTCACAAAATCAGTCGCAAAGACACTCACATCCATCCACAAATTCCCCCTCTCAAACTCAGGCTGAAATATACAACCACACCAACATAAAAATAAGAATATAAAATCCGTTTCAACAGCCCACCGTTCATCACCACCTCGCACACATAACCGGATATAACAGGAGACCCCCTTCTATTCAAAACAAGATAAGTGAATGCTTCAACTGCACACATCGACACTTTCTATAGAATTATTGACACACTCCAACCATGGACCGACAATTCAGGAGTACTTCAATCAGAACTTGAATTGTGTTGAGAAATGGAGAATAGACGTGTGGGGGATCTCCCTTTGTCACCACAATCCTATTTCTAAAGGCAGAAACCGCCTCTGAAATGAAATAAGCGTATTTCTTAAGGAGTGAATAGTCCAGGGAAACATCCCCCAACCAACCACCAAATCTACTCAAAAAAGAACAGTGTCTCTCATGTGACTGAAACAAATATCGAGTTATCGACAGACACTCACTCTATCCATATATAAATACCCAAACCTCCTTGGAAGTAAAGAAGGAGACCAGACAGTCGATGGCCGACTCAGTCAAATGGACATTATACATCACATCCACCACAAGTGTGAGTTTAGTGGACTGACTTTTGTACATAGAAAGTGGACATTTGTCAATATATCGACTCAGACAGTACAAATTGTCTTTAGATATAGATTGGGGAGTAATATTGAGATAATGGTCCAGAATTATTAGTATTTGAGTGTTCAAATGAGTGGAAGAAGGACCCTTATAGGCCTCCTCCACGACCTGAACGAATGCTTTGCAGACTACTGAGTCAAACAAGTTCTGAAATATGATTTATCCGACCTGCCTTAAAATGGGGCATTTTCTCTCGTAGATTAATGAGGATATGCCCGATGGAGACATTGGCTGAGTTTAAAGACATTTTGGCCACCAGACGACTGAGGGAGTCACTCAGAATATTGTTAGAGAGACAGTCTGGGTTGCCTAAAATAGGGGACACGTCCTCGATTATGTTTTCTATTGACATTCCGCTGCATTGGTGAGGGGAGGGGACTTTATATTGGCGGTCATTAACTTTAGTCCAAAAGCACTGACTAGGGGATCACCGTATTGGAGAAGGCTTTTGCCGATGTTGTATGAATCTGGGTAGACAAGTAAATTTTCCAGATACTTGGGTTTAATATTATTGGCTAACCTTTGTGGAAATCATCATCTTAGAGGGGTCAGATGTAGGATTTTTGAATAGGTCTAAATGTTGGACCACCTCAGAAACAATATCACGATGCATTTTATAACACTTTATAAAATATTTATTTTCAATTTTAGTTTACCAATCAATAATTATATTATTATAATAATTAAAAAATATTTATAACAATTTATTGACTAATAAAAAAAAGTATTTGATCCATTTTACAAAGGAATGTCGTGTAATTTATTTGTATAATTAAAAATTGAATATAATAAAAAGTAATAATTAAAAAAATTACTAATTTATTTAGTTTAATATTTCTAAAAAAACGTGTTTTAAAGATGGTCATTTTTGTTTGTGATGTGTGTGGTTCTTCCTTACAAAAACGACAAGTAAATGGTCATCGGACGGAATGCAGTGTAAATTCAATTTCTTGCATTCAGTGTGGCATTAATCTAAAGTCCTTGCCATATTTGAATATTCCAGTCTCAATAATTTCGCCCAACACGATTGTTGTAGTTCAGACCAGCCCAAAAAACCAAATCTCAAAAAAGATATATTTCTACGAGTTATCTCCTCACCTGATTTTTAGAACATTTCTTCATACCTCGAAAACCCTGACCCCACCTCCCTCCTCCAAATATTCCGACGTTTAAAACAAGTACCCAACCTCCCCACCAAAGAACGTGCTTTCCGTGTATTTACCCCCTAAAAACTCAGAATTTTATTTTCTCTACTTTTTCCTGTCGGGAACCATCCACGGTGGACCAGATTTGGGAGATTGTGTCTGCACAACCAGCGAGTGTCCCCCAATCGAATATTCAGACTGAGAAGCCACCAAAGGACTCACATGTGGCCACCAATGTGGCTCAATCTATTCTAAACGGCAGTAATAAACACAGAATGAAACTGACTCGTTTGAGAAGGAAGGTATGGATGTGAGTAAGCATCTTAGACCATAAGAATGGTGGAAAGTGAGGGGAATGTCCCATTGGCTCATAAGTTGGGGAATGACCTTTATTGGGACAGAATTGTTCGGAAATTGCAAAAAACTAAATATCTAACAGTCGATTCTGCATATGTCACGATTCTCACTAAATTATGATTTTGATATCCAATTGAACATTTTTTTGACAATTTATATAACTTTATGATAACATCAGAAAGTATTGGAATAATATGTAAAGTGAGTGTCAGAAATAGAACAGTCAATTCAATATCTAACAAGTTTTTCGATATGTTTGAAAAAAAGCGAGGAATCTCCATTTTGGTAGTATTCCAGAGTAGACAAGTCCATTTGATTAATAAAATCAAAAAAATGACTAAATATGAGTATTTGATATCATACGTGAGAGTAGTATAGAATATGTAGTTATCCTCTCTCAATTTCTGGGCTAGTTCGAGCTGGTGGTTGTCGTATAAGGACTCATTTACCACCACCAGCAGTGGTATTCCCGCATTCAATGTTTCCAGGATTGTTCCCGCGCCTTACTAATTTCTGGAATTGGATAACCTCCGTGACTGATAACCAGATGGGCGGACTCGATGTCTGCTCGAATGGATGGTTTAAAACTGCTCAATTTAGTATTTTGTTTTACTTGTAGGCTTCAAGTTCGATGTTTGTGAGGTTATTTTTGAAGTTTTTAAAAATTGAATTTCCATGTTGAATTATTATTTTAGTGAATTTATTTGTATTTAGGTACTATTAAATGTATTTTATTATCTGACTTTATTAAAATTTTCAGATAAAACAGCAGTAATTAGAGAGTCAAAATTTGTTGTACCCACAGTCACAAAAACCAGACGTTGATCCATTTTAAGTGATTTAAACAATTTAATCTCAGAAAATTAAGATATATATAATTAGAAACATAATTTATAATCATTTTTTATAAAGTTAAAGTCTTTTAGCTTGTAAAATATTACTAATCTCTTAGAAAGTCTAAGATGTGATATGAAGGAATGAATACACGTGGGAAACTGGTTACATTTTACCTTCAAATAATAATTTTGACAATAAATTTCATAACTAATTATTTTTAATCTACGGGTATCTCCTTTGGCATATTTAAATAAAAATGCTTTTTTTCATCAACTTGATTTTTGGATAAATTGTTAATTATTTCAGAATTTAAATAGAATGGCAACTCGAATTTATCAAACTGCAACAAATATCTTTTTTTGAACAAAGTTATCTATGTATATTTTATTTTTGGCACTAAATTTGTATTTAGTAATGTGGACATTCACAGTAAGCTGAGTTTTCATCAATCGGATAAAAATCAATTTTGAATTTGTCTAAACTCTCATAAAAATACTTCAAATCGAATTGCGAAATTAAAATACTCAAGTTTTCAATTGCGTCCAAGTTAAAAAAATCTAGATTTAGGATACCTCCTCCACAACTATTAATAACCAGTGCCTTGTCTCGGCGTGCATGGTCTCCAAGGACTTCCGCAACACCAGTGTCTGGATACTCCATTATGTCCAAATTTTAGTTTGACTTTCACAATGTCAAAAAGTGTAAACAGTTGGCCATGCGTAATTAGTTGTTCATCTTGTGCTGATAAAGCCAGAAATTGCGTCCAACAAAAAAATTCTATTAAAAATAATCAGTAATTTCCCCACCGAATTGGTTTTTTTCCAGTTCTCCTGGTAGGTTTTTTTGAAATTCTTAATAGAATTTTAAACTTTGTGGGAATGTACTAACAATATTATCTTCTAGAGAATTCATGATGTTTATGACTCCTTAATTGATGATTTGTTGATTCATATTCATCATAAGTGATTTTGTCCTAATAATATTTGTCGAATTCATTAAGATTTTTTAAACACCGAGGAGATTTGAACTTTTAAATTAATATATGTCACAGTCGGATAAATGGACACTTTCAAATTTTAAGCAATATTGCCATACAAAATACACGTTAATTTTTTCCAAGTCTCACTTTAAACACATTTTTAATAATTTTGGTACCTGTTGAAAAAAGCAGGATTTCGAAAAACCAACATCAAATAATGATTTAAAATTGTAAAAAATCCGTTAAAATCGAGATAATAATTAAAATTTACATTATAAAATAGAAAAAAATTCTAGATTCCATATAAAAGCTTCGCCTACTCCTAACCCTAATCCATAACTCTATGGGAGCTTTGCCCATCCCTATCCCTAACTCAAATCCTAACCGATGATTGATTAGCGTTATTTGTGGCTTAATCGTCATTAATTTCTTAGCCTAACATTATAGAATTAATATTTGCTTGGCAATAAACACATTTATTAATTACTCCTGGAATTTCATTTAGCCTAAATCGTTGTTTTCTGTTGGGATTGTCGTCTAATGTGTGTTCTTCTTGGTTTCCTCTGATTTTTTGATTTTTTCAAGAATTTCTTTGCTGAGCTTCACAACCCGCATAGTTCCAGGCATTTTTGAATATTGAAAAAAGGTTAGACGAATTCTTTTCTCCAATTATAGTTTTGAATAGCAACTTGAGTTCTTTTTGAACTGGTCGAGCCATCCATTTGATGCTTTAAATAATTCGTAATTTATTATGTGTGAAAAATTTGTATTGCAATAAGTTTCAACATGGTTTTAAGAATTGGAAAAAATTCATTTCTCAAACGTAGAAGTTTCAAAAACTCATCTATCTAGTGAAGACGATTTATCTTGTGTAAAAGATTGATTATTTGGATCGTATAATTCCTCGTTTCGATCACATTCAGTTAATCCCACATAAAAATAACAAGCAAAATTTTGTTTAATGCGAGAAATAGTAACTGTAATTAAAAAATTATTTGAATTCTTTTTAAGAACAATACAAGAATAAAAATAAAACTTAAAATGATAGTACCATTTGTAATTTTAAATAAATTAAATATGTGCCCCATACCAGGGTCATCAAAAATAAATAATATATTGAAAAATTGACTATTTTTAAAAACTGCCCCAAAATGCGTGGGTGCCCCAAAACCGAAAGTGGACCACCCCTGAGGTCTGCCCTCAACTGGGGGCGTACTGTAGTGCACTTTTTATAATTTTGTAGAAAGTTTTTCATAGCAAAAAATTATTTAGGACACAGCTGGAAAAATCGACTTTCTGTCGCCTAAAAAGATTGCAACCGCTTTCCGGAGTTTCCCGTACAAGTCCAATTCTATTTAGTGCCATTTTGTCGTTACCAGAACTATAAAGTAAATTTAAGACCAAGTTAATTCATTGTTCAGCACAAATCACCCGAATGTCGTTCACATAAAGCTAATTAGGTTCGACATTATTTGATTCCGTCAGAATTATACATATCGATCCAAAAGAATCTCGAAACCAGATTATAAATGAGTTTTGTAATGTCAACAAATACTAGCAAAGAGTTTAAAATTGTCCAGGAACACTAACAGCAGAACTATTGAAGAAAGTAAATTAATTGACAGTATAAAACAATTTTCATTAAAATGGAGAAAATATAATCACGTTCGATTAGGTCTGACAGCTTTCTTGCAAATGGGCTGGATGATGGTTCCCGATTTAGTGACAACCCTCGATTTGATCATTTTCCTAAATGCACTCTCCGGCACCCACGTTCGGTCAATCGGAGTCCTCAAACTCGCCTCAAACTGGGCAACACTCAAAAACGGGAAGGGAACGTGTCTTACCTAACAACTAACATAAATTATCACAACTCGATGCCCCTCAAATGTAGGCTGTTTCTTTGATATGATCACATTCCCAAACCCAGAATCACGGCGAGGATTTTCCCGCGCTTTCACAGTATACTGAGACTCACGTTTTTTATTTTTCTTAATTCCAGGGCCAGCCCACGAATTCCACCCAGGAAGAAAAGCCTCCAAATCTCTTTCTTTCTCGTCTTCAACAACTTTCTGCTTCTCATCCTTGAACTCCCCGACCACATCGACTCCATATGTCACATTCCCAGCAATATCCTCAAAGTTTGGCTGCTCATTGGGACACACGGACATCCCAGTCTCCACACTAAAGTCCCCCAACTTGAGACTACTCCTCCCAACATCAATTATTGGCTCCTACTCTCACATAATAAAAATACTGGAATAGTCAGTTCTTTGTTGACAAATTCCTCCTCGTCCCAACCCCTCTTCGACTCCTTCGGGGCAACCACTGGCTTATATATCTCCGTCTCGTCCAAACAGCGGTTCATTTCAGCCCTCTCGTCCTCCCACGCCCCCGTCCTATCCACCAAATCTCTCTTCTTTGAACTCATTTGAGAAATAAACTCCCGAGCCTCCAAATTAATATTTCACATACACTTTCGTTGTATTTGGCATACATTTTTTGGTTATGTGCATATTTTGTGGACGCTGAGTGCTTCAAACTCATTCTTTCCTTCATTCGGTCAGTTCGGAGTTGGAGAACACGTCGGGAAAACTCCTCAGGGTCCTGTTCCTTGAGGTTTCCCAGGGTCCTCTCATCTTTCTTCCTCTTCTCGTGCCGAGTAATGCGGCGGTAACTTTTACTTTTGATTTTCTTGGCCCATTTCGCCTTCTTTTCATATTTTGCTTGAAGTGACCGAAGACGGGCCAATTCTGACTGCATTTTTCGAGCGCTTTCAACATCCATTGCCTTTAGGACCTTTCTTTCATTTTTTGTGAGAGTCAAAGCTGATTTGACTGTATTTTTGTTAGCTGAAAGCACTGATTGGATTTCCCTCTCCATTTCACAGTCCTCAGTCCGACATAGTGCCTTGTAGGGGTCAATCCTCTCATTTCTGGGGATCACGTGTTCCAGAGGGTACACAACTTGGTCGGACTAGGAATTGGGGTATTTCCAAACCTTTCTATTCATATCGACAGTGGGTTGCCATAAATTCACATCCTGCTTTGCTCGTTCATACAAAGCTTGTCTTTCGGTCTATTTTTTACTATTTTTGAGGGACCTTTCTTTTTTGGTTCGTTGATAAAGTTTTTTTAGGTTTTGGAGGTGGAATGGGTCGTAAGGCGTGCTTTTGTGCCGTTTTGGTTGAAATTAGGTCTGTTAGGGTGATTTGTTCACCTGAAATTCGTATTTTTGATTGAATGTGTACTTGGTGGTATTCCGTGTTCTGATATTTTTTTTCCTGCCTCAGTTCGTTGTATTATTTCGGGTTTTTTTGGTTTTTGAACGTCGGCTTTAAGTTTTTTGAGCATCAAGGAATGATGGGCTGGATCGAGGTCAATATCATTGATTTCGTAGTTCGATATTTCATTATTTTGTGATTCTTTTGAAAGCAACCTTTATTATAAAATATTGTATTTTTTTACTAACTTATCGAATATTTGATGACTATTACTCATGACACCACTAAACCAATAACGTGTATATAATTTTTAAATTAAAATATTTTAAAAATAAATAATTTATAATACTATTCAAACTAACAAACTGTTGTTTATATTTAACTTAAATCTTACATTTCTTATTCGTCTTTGAATATCTATCTTTAGTCACATTAAAATAAATCATTACATGGTTTGACGTATCTTCTGAGATCTAAATTTATTTTAGCTAATATTTATTCGAGATTTATTTTCGACAATTTTAGTAAATTTGATTATTTAGAAATGTCTTGTCTCTTTATTTTTTTATATTTTTAAATAATATATTTAATTGTAATGCAAGAAAATGATTATTAAATAATTTAATAGCTAAATTTATTTCCATAGAAAAATGACGAATGTTAGTCAACAGAGCCCTGTTTCTGATTATTTCGTGGAAGAAGAACTTCAATGTGAATTTTTAAAATTCAGTACTCAGGGTTTCGACAGAATTTCAAATTATATTCCTCCAAGTCAGAGGATGACTCGATAACCATCGCTGAGCTCCCTCAGGTGATGAGAATGTGCGGATACAACCCAAAGGAACGCCAAATAAAAATCTTATGTGAAGAATTATTGTTGAAAAGTTATTTAAACGTTTAATCCTAGAAAACGGAGTTGTTAAATTTCCTGATCTGGTTTTTGCTCTTCAAAGCCTCGACAGAAAACCAGAAAAAATAAGAGAAATTTTAGCTGCCTTTCGAGTTATCGATAAAGAAGGAGATGGGTTCATTCAAACCGACCTCCTTCGGCATGTCTTGACAACTGTGGGAGAGGAGTACAACGCCGATGAGATCGGAACCTTCCTTAAGGTCACTGAACCAGACGTGGATGGTAATCTCGACTATATCGAGTTTGTAAAAAAGTTCCATCCCATTCCACGACCAACTAGTTAAAATTTCTAATCAACTATTTTTTCCAATCTTAATTTCTCAAACCAAACTACATTTACAATTGTGTACTAATCTGTGTATACTTATCCTCTTCAACTTAAGATGTAATTCTACGTGCTCTGTTATTATACCAATTAGTTGAGGATTCGAATTAAAGTTATCCCTAAGTTGCATATCATCAGTTAAATTTTTGAGATGGCTCAAAAAACTTTTTTCTTTTTGATTGAGAAATTCATTTGATGAACGATCATTGGCCTGATCACTCAGAAGGAAAAAACTTGTTTGTTTAATTTATCTAATTTAACAATTTTTCATTAGATATTACTAAAAACAAAGACAAAAATTATTTGAACTGCCCGCGCATAAGATAATATGGGCAGTTCCCCGGACGATCGCCAACGAGACTCTTTGAAGAAGATGACAAGTCTCGTAGAGATTTTTTACTTTTCTTGGTGATCTTTGTCCCCAAATTCTCCAATCCACTATTGAATTCCCTTTGAACCATGAGTTCTCTTCGGCTGTTAAATGCTGGTGGCTAATGGTCTCAAGGTTCCTGATGATTTAACCAAACAGCGGAAATTGGACACAATTTTTTTCCGACTACAACATTTTGCTCTTCAAGTGTAAACTTGATCAACACCGCCTGGTCTGTTTGCTCGCAGAGTCTCAAAAGTATTCAGGAGCCTGCTGACAGCTATCCCGATGGCGTCAGATGACACATTACTGGATAACGAATGTCTCCGTGTCGCAGTTTCTCTGCACCTTGGATTGAACATCTGCCGTGAGCATTAATTCCGCTGTCGTCAGACGATTGATACCTTATGACTACATCCGCTATCTTTCTCTCGCCACTTTGGTCTTAATGATGTGGTGAGCCGCGCCCTGGCATCTGCGGGATTCTCTAATGTGTTGGAACCAGTCGGGTTGGATTGCAGAGATGGAAAACATCCAAATGGCATGACAACATTTCCCTTCGACCACGGGAAATGCCTCATCTTGGACGCGACATGCTCTAACAATTTCTCTCCCAACAATCTGATCTTGTTAGTTGCCGAGCCTGGCTTGGCGGAAGACACGTGGATCATGGAAAGTCAACAAAATACTCGTCCCTGGCCAGAAATCAATAGCTGTGGAGACATTCTGGGTCATCGGTCCGGAATCGCTTTCTTTCCTTTGTCGGCTAACGAAGATCGGTAAGAAAAATAAAAATCCAACGAGACTCTTTATTTTCTGCAAAGAGTGTCGTTGGGGATCTTTTGGGGAAACTGTCAGGCCATCTTATGCGCAGGCAGTTCAATATCATTTTTGTCCATGAAAATTGTGTATGAATTATCGCCCGTTACTTTTATTTTTAAGTATTATAGTTCATTAAAAAAATATATTGAGAGATTCATTTGATCAACGCTAATCGGCCTTGTCACTCAGAAAGAGAAAAACTTGTTTAATTTATCTAATTTTACAATTTGAACTAATAAATCATAAAATCGCCATACTTTGTTCTAAATGTCACTGTTTTGATAAATGTTAGATATATTTTTGTTTTTAATGTGTTTTTAGTCTTGAAGACATGCCAGATAACTCATGATTTTTTTATTCAAATCACAATTTGAGGTTATTTACGTTATTAATTTGGTAAGCGGTTGAGCTTAACCGGAAGTGTCAAACCGAAAAATTTCCTGATAATTCAAAGCATTAAAATTAAATCATCATTTAGTAGAGGAAAAGAAAAAATATTAGCAAATTATTTTTTTAGTTGAGCCCGTACATGAGCTGAGCAATTGCAGCAATAATGCTTATTTTCCCAACAATTTTAGATGTCTCCGAACTTGGCAAGGTTCCGTTTGGTGTTGTTGCATTTGTTACTGGCGTTGCTGTTGTAGCTGTAGGTGTAGCAGTCGTATCTGATGCTGCTGTAGTTGTAGGTGCCTCTGTTGTTGTGGTTGTAGGTGCCTCTGTTGCTGTGGTTGTAGCTGCCTCTGTTGCTGTGGTTGTAGCTGCCTCTGTTGCTGTGCTTGTTGTTTCATCTGTTGCCGTTGTTGTAGCTGCCCCTGTTTCTGGAATACCAGCGGCAGTTGCTTGATTGAATAAGAATATCACTAGGTAAATAATATTAGATAGAATACTGAATATTCCAAAGATACAAAATGCAATTTTCATTTTAGCTATCCAATTGAAATTATTTTTTATCCAATTTATACCAAAATTAATTATTGCGGGATAAGTGTTTGATAAGAACAATTGTAGCTTACAATTGTCTTATTCGACCATTATTTTTTAAATGTGTGGTTAAAATATTCCATTTTTGGCATGATGAATTTTTTATTAGTTTTTAACTTTAGGTGCATAAGAAACTTTTTTAATCATTATATCTTGAAATATTTCTTATCCGATAAAAATTTAAAAATTGATAATTAAAACATCCTAACAAACATTCCAAGATAACTGATTTTCTAATATTTATACTTATCCAATATAAAGATCTCTAATAATCTTACTCAGACATCAAAAAATCATTATTTAGTTATTTAAGAGCACTAAGCCATCTTCACGATATAATTTTTAATAAAGAACCTACTCACAAAACTGATTGTTTAGAAATATAATCAACTTGGTGCCACTTCGATTGCTTTGTAAATATTGTCGAAGGGCCTTGTAAATGAGGATTCCAATTTGATAACAGTTTTGTGAAACTTTATACTAAATATACTAAAATTTCTTTTTGCATAGATTATTCGGTTTCCATTATTATCTTAACATGAATGACAATATTGTGGTTATTAGATACAACAGCATTTCCTTTGATTAATTGTTTGCTGAGAAAATATATTCAAATGGATTTAATGACTATTCAAGAGATTTTACTTGCCTTGCGGGCAGCTAGGACGTGGACTGAGTAACATCGTCCACTAAAGTGAGCAAATTTTTACTAAGATGCACGACACCTAAAAAGAATTTTTTAGATAATTTTTTGGAAATAATGTTCTTTAAAACATGAATTTGCTAATATTTGTCTTTCACACAAAATTTATAAAAAAACAGATAACGAATAACAATTTTCAGAATTTTATTTAAGTAAATTACTTAATTCCCCAAGAAGGGCCGCTTGTACTCTTCTTGCGATCTGTATTTTCACTTATTTTGCGTCGGGCTCTCCAAGGCCAGCTTGGCTATTATCCAATTCTGGAAGTGCTATGTTGAAGAATCTTTTGAATTTGCCCCCCTTGCCTTCAAATCCTCAGGAATCGTCGACAAGGCTGCGACTCAACTCCTCACTGTTATTGGTATGAGAATCTCTCCAAAAAAAGAGAAGGAGACGAGCTGCCTTTTTCAGCGAATCTCGTTCGCCGTGCTTTGCAGGATACTGCCACTCAATATTTAATGCGGGGTCGTTGAGCTGACCCTCAGGCTTTTGACTATTTTTTGAGTTATTTACTTTTTCTGTTCTCACAAAAAAATTAAAATAAATTCTCAAGGTTTTTTAATAAGCAGAATTTTTTCGACTGGCATTACAGCAGCATTCTAATAATAGTCAACAAAAACCCCGCCTTGGGGCACCTTCACTTTTTGAGGCGATTTTAAAAGCACAACTTATTGTATTATCGCAATATAAACATTTTGGAAGATGTGAAAGAGTTCTTTGTTTGCAAAGCAAACCAAAATTTGAATTAAATAAACTATAATTCAATAGTTTGAACCAGACCTCTGTTTGGAAGGGCACCCCCGGTTAGACTGTTTTTCGGGTAAATAGAGATTATAGAAAGTAAAGCTTTGTTTAGAACCTAAATTTTAGATTATTTAAAAGTAGCAAGTTTTATGAGTACAATGAAGTTAAAAGTCTTTGATTTTTAATCACTCAATGGCTTAATCAGTTTATTTAAAAACAATATGGATTAAAAAACAGAAATCTGTAGTTATAGAAAATTTTTGTCCCGAAATACGAGTTTCCATATTTTTTTACGATTTCTTTCTCTGTAAAAATTCTGTTTGTTGAAATTATTTTAAAATTTTAAATGCATATTATCATAGCAGCAGTAATTGATCTTCTATTGCCAAATGTCAGATTTAACACATATGTCGAATCTACCTATGGGCCCACGAGAAGCAACTATAAATACGGAAAGAGGGATAGGCCAGTCTGCCTGGGGGATTTTAGCACACAGATAAATCGTCTCCATTCTGAATCATCTAAAATCTCTGTTCTCCGTGCCATTATGGACGGGACAACATGCGAAGATCGTGGAGAGTGGGTGTACTCCGTCGTTCAGTCAATAAAAACGCGCATGAACCGTATGCCCAGAGGGGGATGGAACGCTATACGAGATGCATTTTCGGCTAAATTAGGGCAGAATAAATCTATTGCTAACAGTCTGTCAAAAGCATACACTGAAAAGCAGACTACGGAAAATAATGGTAATTCCTTAACCTTCCTTAGAGAATGCGAAAACGAGTTTTTTTATCCAAAAGGCCGCCTGCAAAGAAAATCCCAAACATCCAAGTCAATAAAGACTCTTTACAATTATTACATTGGATTGATAGACATAGAACCTGATGAGTTTGAAGTAATTGACAGAGAAATTCGTCTACAACTTAATTCATATCACATACATTTGAGACCTCCAAATTGTCAGAGGCTATATCTCCCTCGTGATACCTTAGAAGAAGATTGGAATCAATATCGATGAAGAGCGAAAGAATGTTACTTGAATTCTATACTGAAATAAAAAGAAAGTCGGTAGGCTGTCTGAAAAAGGCTGATATTCTGCGGACTGAAAATTTAATGAAAACCCATTTGGTCACCATCGCAGACTACTTAAAGCATAAATACACCAAATATAACAATGAAATCAACATAAAAAATTTAAAGAAAATTCAACTCAAATACCTTCTTGATATAATCGAAACGAAAAGTTTACATTCATCACTTTGCAAATGCAACAAAAACATTCATTCCGATATTAAAGAATCTTCTTTGTGGTTGCAGAAAGGCAATATAAGCCAAGGAGTGAGGGTCTATATTGCTTACTGCAAGATAGAAATCTGTTCTGGTCAGAACGAGATGTAAATTGTCCCCACTGCAAATTGGCTAAGAGTTAGTCGACCGAAATCGCCACACGAAGCAACAGAATGCTGAATTATGAGTACACGAAGAGACACAATGAAGTAGTAAGATGTTTGCATGTCCACTTATGTCGCCTTTTTGGATTAAAATCAACAAAAATGATAAAAATCACACTCTGTCCAGTCTATCACAATCAAACGATGTGTAGAAATCAGAGTGGACACTACGATAAAAACAGAACTAAAGATACAATTCAATAAACAAGATACAATTGTCTATGACAAAAAAGAAAACATGATAACAATCATTGAAGTAGGAATTACATCGCAAGACAACTTGCAAAAGGTGGAAGTGAAAAAACTCCACAATACGACCTACTTGCGAATGAGATCGTACTGCTACTACAGTCCGACCCCAAATGGGGCACCAAGTGCCCCAAAATGCGGGGGTGCCCCAAAAACAGGGGTTTGTTATTTTTTTAAAAATTAAAACCATTAATAAACATCAAAAAACATTTTACTAAAATATTCAGTTATTTTCTTTTTATTTGTAGAGTTTTGTCTGATATTGTTCGTCAATTTCAGCCGAAAATCAAAAAAATCTCGGAGATACTTGGTGCAACATTAGAAATTTTTTCTTCTAAATTGTTAGCAGATCTTTTGTTTTTGCTACGACATTTTCACTATTTTCGGTTCTGAATATGTATCATAAACATTATTGTTCATGTCTTCGCATTCTCCATCAATTGTTTCGTTAACAACTTGATCTAAATGTTCATCTGTTAGACAGTTTTTTTTGTTGCATAAGAATCACGGTTCCTGTCGATTTTCTTCCAACAATTAACAATACTTTTAGCATCTATTTTCTCCCATCCTTTTGAAATTAGCATCATAACCTGACGCAAATTTAATTTACCAATAGAATGTGTAAAATCGTTTTCGAAATCTTGAAAACATAAAAATTCCATTAAGAAAGAGGAATAATAATCTTTAAAAATCTTGATTATTCCCATATCCAAAGGTTGTAAATAGGGCGTTGTATTTTTCGGCAAAAATAAAAATTCGATGTTCGAACATTCGGCAGTTTTATGGCATCCCGCATTGTCAAGTATTAATAATATTTTTCTGTTGTTTTTGCAAAACGATTCATTTATAAGTGTAAGCCAACTCATAAAAGTCTTTCCAGTCATCCATGCATTTTGAGAAGATGAATACAATAACCCAAAATCTTGAACATCAAAATTTTTTAGACACCGAGGTTTTTTATATTTTCCAATAATCAATGGATTAAGTTTTTCCCCGATTAAACTGCAGCATAGAAGAACAGTGAGTCTTTCTTTCCCTTGTTTATAACCAAAACACGGTTCGCCTTGTTCAACAAATGATTTTTGAGGAGTTCTTTTTATAAAAAGCGCAGTTTCATCACAATTAAATATATTCTCAGGTCCATATTTTAATACTTCTGGTCATATTTTTCAAAATAATTTTTCACATAAGATAAATCACATGAAGCTTTTTCACCACATATTGACTTGAATTGAAGTTCATGCCGCAATTTAAATCTATCAAGCCACCCATTGGAAGCTTTAAAAGAAGTAAATCCAATTTTTGAAGCTGTACTAAGGCAATTTTTTTCAAAATAGGGCCTGAAATCGGAATTTTATCTACGCGTAGTCTTTGAAATATTTCAAAGACTTGATCATCAAATTTATCTTTATCGGCTTTAAATGTGTCATATTCCTCAGAAATAGTATTGCCGTGTTGCAAGAAAGGTACAATAGTTCGTTTTATTCTTGATATTGTTCCTTTACTTGTGTTGTACTTTTTCATTAGTTGCCTCTCAGATAAATTTTTCTTCAAAATTTCTTTAGCAATCTTCAATTTAGTTTCGTAATCCATAACCACAACAATAAAAATATAAATTGAAAATAAAACAAAAAATAATTAATTTATTATAATTTTATTTTATTTTTAATTCCTTATAAATGATTTTATGGTGCCCCAAAAATTCCATAATTTTTTATCGATTTTTATTTTTTTTCTGCCAAAATGTACTTTTGGAATAAAGTGCCCCAAATTGCGGGGGTGCCCCAAAATCCGAGGGTGCCCCACCCCTGGGGTCTGCCCCATTTTGGGCGTCGGACTGTATTTGAAAGATAAATCTTGGATAGCAAAATTTGTTGGATATTGGTAGGTAATCTAGAAGTAAAACTGTTGGATGACGAACATGTCCCTATTGGGAGTGAAATTTTTGTTCCTGAGATTTATTGCTGCTTTAAACTGACTAATTATACTACAAAATAAGCTTTTTAATCATTTAGGCAAAATTATGGAATTGATTAACCTCAAAACCTTTAGGAAAGAAAGTTAAGTTAAATATGAAAATAATTTGGCTGTTTTACGCGGGAATTGTCTTTCAATCCTGCGAGCCAGTTCATAGTAGCTAGTTTTTTTTGATGATTTCTTTTCCATTTCAAATAAATATAATCGAATTCACCTGTTTATTATTGATGAATATTTGGAGAGTAAAATCATTTGCTGAGAGCTCATAACGATTTTTTGTTGAATCTTTTTAAAAAGCCTGTACTTTATACCAGGAATTCTCAATTTTTTGGCTCAAAGGCCAATTCAGTAATTAAGAGTTTCTTTTGAGACTGCACACAAAATTTTCATGTTATTAGAGATAAGTAATACGATTAATAAGAAAAGAAAAAGCAATGTAAGACTTGATTCTTTTTGGGGTCTATTATTTTGTCGAAACGTTTACTAAACGCTGTACGTAAAAGTTGAATAAAGCTGATAGTTGATTTTTTATTAGCGTAAGTTTGCTGAAAAGAGTTTTATATCATACGCTGATTCGAAAATTGATGCATTTCTTGAGCATTAGACACCAAGTTTAGATTTATCTATTGTGGAATTTGATTCCAACAATCTAGTATTTTATCTGCAGTTAGTTGTACATCTGACTGTATTTAAGTATTTTCGGATGATATACATATGGAGCGGTTGAGCATCTGTTTCCATAAGTGGCGAAAATATTTTCATAATCAATAAAGTTTCTTTAAAATGTGTTTTAAAGTCATCGATTAATACACTAATAACGAAGGTATTTTTTCGTATGATCAATTTTACATGTGCTGAGTTGAGATTTGATTTCATAGATAGAAATTTAATTGTTCTTGATTTACCTTGAAAAGAATACAGTAAAGTCTCCCATATTCGTCAATAATGTGATTCCTAAAAATGTAACGATTATCAGAAAATGGCGGATAACAGAATCCATAAAAAATTTCAAAGCAAGATTTATTTTTAAATCGCCAAATTATCCAAATTATGTAGTTTTTGTATTTTTTAGTTTTTTGAGAATTTGTTGTTGACTCTTTTAGTTTCGGGTTTGTTTTCCGGACTGGAAGCTCCCATCGGATTTGAAAAGTGACGTCGTCATTTTTTTAATTTTTAACTTGAAAATTATTTATTACAAAACAATTATAGTCCGAAAAATGTTTGTTGAGGAATTTGAAAAAATATTAAAAATTCCCTTTTCTTACAATAATATTTGTCGAATAATTAGTACAATGTCATTTGATATTGAAGAAAAAGTGGTATCTATAATGAAAAACAATTTATATTCATTCCTAATTGACTAATTAATTTGCAGGAATTCACAGTTGCTTACTTATATTCGTACTAAAAAGTCATAAACTAATATTGAACATTTTCTTTTTTGCAAGGAATTAGTTAGTACTACTTTTGCAATTGATATGTACAAGTTGATATTTGATTATTTTAATCAACATAATATTTCCCTTAAAAATTGTTTTGGTGTATGCACAGATGGGGGACCATCTATGTCTAGAAGACTTATTGGATCTGTATATCGTTTTTCATATAAGTAAATTCAGGTTTCTTAACTAAAAGCACATAATGATCAAATATTTTCTACACATTGTTTTTACATTGTGAAGTATTTGTTTCAAAAACTATCCCGCTTGCTTTGAATTTAGTTATGGATGATTTCATAAAAATGATCAATTATATAAAAATTCAATCTAAAAATTTTAGAATTTTTAATTATTTATGCGATGAAATGAGCCAAGTTATAAGAATTTATTGCTACATACCGAAATACGACGGTTATCACGAAGAAGGGCACTGGCCAGAGTTTATGAAAAAAGAGTATTAATAAATACATCAAAAAACAACAAAAACTTGATTTTTTAAACAAATCGGATATTTTGATTTTTAAATCTTAAAAAGCTAAAGTTAATTGACTAATGACTTATAGTTTATTATTAATTTAATCACAAAATGGTATAATTGTGACATTTAGTTGTGTTCATGTCGTGCCTCTCCCGTCTAGACAAATTATGTCGCTCTTTACTGTGATTTAATCAATTTTAGTATTTTCAATACCAAGTACAGGTTTTGTCAATAGTGACAAAATTGATGAAAGCTACTTTTCTTATGTCTCAATTCCTTTCATGAAAATACCGGTCATAACAAAAGATTTATAGACAGACATAAGAATACAAAAAATAGAATATATAATAGACTCCTAAGAGAATTAAATTGCTATTTCTCAGTGTAATATATTGCTCTCTATCAAAAAGACATATCAGATTAAACAGACATCTAATTGGTGAAGGAGTGGGAAGATCCCATCGAAACAGTCCTTTGATATCATTTTATAGTTAGTCAAAACTCTTTCGCGTCGCCCTAAAATGGTTTTTCTTGAACAATGCTTAGAGCCGTCCTCCCTAATCTTCCCCCACGCTTTCTTGTTTCTGGCCCTCATTAAACATCGTCCAGATTGTCGGTTGTCACCAGTTTACGGCCAATTGTTCCGTAATCTTCTTTAAAGACTGACTGTACACAAATCGAATAAACAAAATCAAGAACTGACGAGGACTGGAGACATAAAAAACTTGGCCTACTACTTAAGGATGCCGAAAATGCTTGCCACCATCTTCTTTAAATAATGCACAACATCTGGATAAGAAAAAGTATGTTTCGCCTAACATTTGCATTAGATTATGTGCTACTATTGTGAAGCCAATATTGCTCTATAATTCTGGAACTTGCGGAATCTCAAAAACGATTTAAAGAAGCTAGATGCATTTCATAAGAACAAACTCGGTACAGTATATCTTCTTCATTTTCAGCAATTACGTCTGCAATTATTGTGTCCAAATTTTCTTTCTCACTGTTAACTAAAAAATTTGAACTAGGAATCTGTTGCCGATAGTTATTAATTGTTTCCCAACAATTCGTTATTGTTTTTTTTTATCCTATTATTTTCTCTTTAAAATTAAATGCATATATCATTATCGACCATGAATCAAAATTAAAGCTATTATCATATTTGACTTTGACAGAATGTGCAATTACAGATTGCACGACCTTGAATAGAGTGTGCAATTAACAGATTTTGAAAAACACTTTGATAGTTGTTGAAACCACATTAGCACAATCATTAACACAATTTACCACCAATTGACAGCGCAATCAGAAGAATTTGCGTAAAAATATTAACTATTTAGTTAAGTTTTCGTAAAGCTAGAATTTATTTTCGGTATGCCTCTTTTCCTAAACTTTTTATTATTCAAAAATAATTTTTTAATAGATAACCGAAGGAGGGAAGACGACCTTAAGAAAGAAGTTTTTCGTAAGATAGAATTTATTTTCTGTATGCCTTTTTTTCCTAATATTTTTTATTATTCAAAAATAATTTTTTAATAGATAACAAAGGAGGAAAAACTTTTTGTGTGTCGCTTTTTTGCCTGCCGCATCTCTGCCTGCCGCATCTTCGCCTGCCGCATTTATATTCCACGAATTCCGATAATTTATGATGAATTACCATTTAGATTTAAAAGGCTGCAATTTCCTTTGAGGATGAGTTTTGCAATGACAATAAACAAGGCCCAGGGACAGTCATTAAAGGTAGTTGGGTTATTTTTAGAGAGTGAGTGCTTTTCACATGGACAGCTGTATGTGGGATGCTCGAGGGTAGGCAGAAGAGAAAATTTATTCATATATGCCAAGGAAGGACGGACGACAAACATCGTTTATCAACAGGCGATAGAATAGGGTTACATTAAACCAGGTAGTTTTATACATCTACATAAACTTATAGTTGTTTGATGAAACAGGCCCTCCGCAGGAGCTAGGTCGCGGTGAGCGAAGCGAGCTGCCGAGCTAGTCACATATAAATTGCCTCGTTATTATTTTTTGTTTCAAAATCTGATAATACGTTCCGTACTATCCATTAAAAAAATACAAAATTATTTTAAAACTCATTTTTAGGTTGGAAATACATTGTTTTTAAAAAAATTTATTAACTAAAATTTAAAAAATTTAAATAAATTATTTCTTGAAGTTGAAATCGCATCGGAAGAAAATATTTTCTTGAGGTTTTGATGCAGTTTTTTGGCCGAATTCCCCGTTTTCATAGGAAAAATATTTTTTGCAGAAATAACTTTCTGGTCGCTTATTTCATGGAGTTTTTCCTTTTTGTTTTTTGAAATAAAATCCAAAGTGATGTGCTTACAATTCAGACATTCTCGCATCTTTTGATTTTAAATAAAATTTATACAAAAATGGACTTGTTTTTTGGAGATATTTCTTGGGCAGACTTGAGAATTAACCTTTTTTGAGATTTTGGTATTTTTTTGTATTGCTTGGCAGATAAAAATTTTGTTTTTACAAATTGTGGAAACCAGATAATGCCACAGAATCCACAACGTGTTATTAAATCGTCTAATTGATTAAATTGCAGCAAAAACCCATAAAAACAACAAAATAAGATTAAATAATTTATTTAAATTATTATTTAATTTATATTTTTTAATTATTAAGTCTATATAAAACTCATAATTTCCCTCGCGAAAACTACCAAAGTTTATAAAAATTTTATTTCAATTCGTTGCCTTCCACTTTACTTTCCGTAAACGCATATTTGATATAGAGTCTATTATTAACTAAAAAAATGGTTGTTTTCATTTTTAATTTTCGACCTGAAATATTTAACTTTTAGTGACAATATAATCGGGCAACTGATCTTCTGAAGACGCCGAGAGCCTGGGAGAAGCAATGGCTGTTCCAAAAAATCTCCATTTTGATGGAAACGTCTTTTGATCATTAGTAGTTTTAAACATACTTAGTTAACAGTTTTAATTCCCGTTTATATGATTTTCGACTTGAAATATTTAATTATCAGTGACAATATGACTTGAATTACTGTTTCATTGACATTTTAAATATATTGCACTTATATTTTGCTTAGTTACAATAAATCTTCTTTTGTAAAGTACATTATTCTTACAATGGTTTATTTGGTCAATTTTTTACTAATATAACGTTCATTTCTTCCGGAATTGTTAAAACAATAAAAACTTGCAATGGAAGCAAACAATAAAATTGCCAGAGCAACCAATAATCTTATCGTTAAGAGATTTATCAAAACTATGTTCCCCTTGTGGTATTTTGTGACCACAGAATTTCAGAATTTTTAAATATTAAAAACTAAACCGCATTTGTATGAATTATCCGTTAAATTTATTGGCAATAGAACTTGAAGCGCCATTTAATTTCTGACAAAACAGACAATCGAACATAAAAATTAATTTGTTATATAAAATAGAATCTATGCAAGTCACATTTGTCAGTAGTTTTAACATTTGAGAAGAGAGTATAAAGTCCAAAATACCCACATTTGTACACGTGTATACTGACATTATTGTCTGTTAGAGCCCGTCCTTGACGTGTGAAGAGAATGTAGAGAGCTTGTTCGTCTGTAGCGATTAAATTGAGGTCCAGGAGTTTATAAAATAATTTTTTGTACGCTTCGCAGAATTGAAGAACGACTTGGACATGACCAGCGAACATGGCACCACCAACCCACTCGTGGGCGTCTTTGGTGATTATTTCAATAGATCTTTCATGAAAATCTTTTACCTGGGACCAGAAAATGCTGGTTTTGTCAATGTATTTGGAAGTTGTCAAAATATAGTCCATTTGAGGGTCGGTATTACGCAATAACCCCACATCTGCCCATGCAAAATACGAGGACGTATTTGAAAACATTCGAATGGCCCTTTCGACCAGTTCGTGTTTGGAATGCATGATTGCCGAATACTGGAAATTCCCCGTTTGGAGTGGATACTTTCTATAACCCGGAAGAGTGAATATTTCCTGTATTCTCCGAATATTTTTAAATCCAATCAACTCCCAACGAGAAAGATAAACAGCGGTGGTTTGCTTTTCTTTTCGGACCTTTAACAGGTGGATGAGAATAGATTTGCTATCCGAGAAAAACACAATGTGATTTTTGACAAACCCGTATTTGTTGATCCACTCATAATACTGGGAAGGCTTCCGGACTCCACCTGGCTTTTCAAAGTTCCCAATATTGTAGAAGCATGAAACTAATACAAAATCTTCTTTGATTACTTTGTTCGACATTTTTGGCCACGAAAGGTAATATAGTATTATGAGGAAGACAGATATAACTAACAGTCGTTTGTTTTTATAGCGGCAAAACATTCTTGAATATGATTAAAAATAGTTGGTATTCTTGAAAGGTTATTCTGCCTAAATTGTAAGATAACTGCATAACTGTTATATACATATAAAAAAATCACGATTTAACAATAAATACTAATAGTTCAACATTGATTCAAATATTGATTCTAGGTATTTCGTCACAACAATACTATTATTTTATACGATCGACTTATTTGCAAATGAGATTTCTAAACTTAAAATGAAATTCCCTCAAGAATATACTCTGACCTCACTAGCCAGAATTTACCACAAGAAAACAAGAAAATGAAATAATATTATTGCACTGGTTAGTGTTAGTCTTCAGCGGTCGACTTCACCAAACACGACATCCAACGTCCCTGAGAATAGTAGACACTCATCAACCAATAATGGCTACTACATCCGCCAACATATGATTCTTGGCCACATGATCCAATGCAGCCAAATGAGCAAATCCCGGCGCCTTGATCTTACATCGATAGGGAATAGACGACCCATCCGACACCAAATAAACCCCAAACTCCCCCTACCGTCCTCCACCTACACTACTTTTGGATGCTCAATCGCCGTGTAAGTCTCCCCAGGAGGCACGGAAAATCCTTCCGTATAAAACTTGAAATGGTGAATCAACGACTCCATCGAGGTCTTCATATCCCCTCTTCTGGGCGGCACAATCTTCAAATCATCGACTTTAATATCCCCCGACGGCATCTTATCAAGACACTGATTAATTATACGAACACTCTGCCTCATTTCCTCCATCCTCACCAAATATCTAACCCTCCACTCAAAACTAAGCACCTGTCGTATGTGTCCCCAAACTGCCCGATGGGAATGTCGAATTCCAACTCGTCGTATATTTCATAGGGCTGGGCCTTTCTCAAATCCCACTTGATCCCCGATCCTCTGAGCATCGGTCCACTGAATCCGTAGAGGAGGGCGTCCTTAGCACTCACTGTCCCCACTCCCACCGTTCTCGACTTCCAAATACGACTTTCCGACAAAAACTCGTCCACTTCGTCCACTCTACGCACAAATTTGGAAAACAGCTCGAATGTGTCGTCCAGAAAACCAATTGGGAGATCCTTTTTGGTTATTTTAACATTTTTTTAAATACTTGGGCGACTCCTCCTGGTCGAATGTAGTTTGCGTGCATTCTTGCTCCGGAAACTCGTTCGTACAACTCAAACATCTTTTCCCGCTCTTCGAACATCCAGAAGAAAGGGGTAAGACCTCCAATATCCAAAATATGTGTCCCAATCCCCATCAAATGGTTCATTATTCGGGTTATCTCAGAAAAGAGAGCTGGGAGTCATATTTTGTGGATAAATTTACTTCGAATAAACTTTGCTCTCCGAGGAATGTCAATTCCGAGCAATTTCTCTATGGCGAGAGCGAAACACTGCTCGTTGCTCATCATAGAGACATAGTCCAGTCGATCAAAGTAGGGAAGAGCCTTTTTTATCTCATTTGTGGCCTACCTGGGTGTATGTTTTGTATTCTATCAGTTTTTCGGTCGCTCTGTGCAAAAGTCCAATATGTGGATCAGCCCGTACGACATTCTATATATACATACTTTTAAATAAATTAATTAAAAAAACAATCACCACATCGACTGAAAATTCAAATATTTTATTTAAATTACCTCCCCGTCCAACGTCAGGACCAACCGTAGAACACCGTGAGCAGCCGGATGTTGAGGCCCAAAGTTGATTGTAAGGTTTTTTACCACTGCGTTTGTAGGAATCGACGCCTCTGGAAGATTTAAATAAAAAGTCCACTGTTAGGTGGAAGTCTTTTCCACATTGAGAAACGTTCGTCGGGGAAAAATACGGGCTGTTTATACATGTCATAATATTCCTTGTCTGGTATCCATTTCAGAGTCCTGTCTAAGTAATTCACCGGTACCTTATAAAGATGGGACGAAACCCACAAGGGGACAACATTTATATATTTATTACTTTTAAATATTATTAGTAAAAAACCCAAATATTAACAAATAAATATAATTTTTCAACTTTAATTAATTAAAAAATTGTTTCCACAGCAATAAAGATGGATCCCCTTTATGAGGCATATTATCACTTCTCTATGGACAAATATTCAAAATGTTCTGAAATCTGTGATCAAATCCTCCGCACAAATCCCAACGAAAAAGTCCCCATTTTGAGAAATTCCAGGCAGTTTGGTTCCTCAAAATGAGGTGTTTGACCAAGGAAATGTACGTCGACGAATTGGAAGTTGACGTCGAGTCGATTGCGGACCTTGCGATGGACTCTTCGGCGATCACAAAAACCGGAAGGAAAAAAACAACAACCATCGTCGATCGGTTGAAAAAAACCCGCTAACCTTCAGTCCAATGACTCAAACTGGAAGACCAATCACAGGATTCGAAAGACAGGACACAGCAACTAACGGTTTTAAAGATTTCCGTTCCTCCGTGAAATCGCGGATGAGACAATCAGGAGCCACGGCAAGACCCTTCACATCAAAAACAGGAAAACTAGTTCGAATGGCCACTGCTTCTTCCATTGACTCGGGACCCCAGTTTAACGTAAGCCGACTCGATTTCGACAAATTGGCGGCAGAACATGACTTTTCGAAAGCTGTTTTTGAATATTTGTTTCATGTTCAAAGCGACATAAAAAACGTAAATTCTCGACTTGTGCATTTCAGGCACTTTCCATGGCCTCCCGAGCGGATTGCCACTCTAAAGAACAAGACTGGTGGTGGAAACTGCAGACTGCAAAGTGCTACTATCGGTGTAAACTAAAAATAGTCAAATCACAGTTTTGGAATGTTTTCGGAAGCAGAAAATTCGTTTTGTCAGGCTTTGGAACTGCTTAAAAACATTGAAATTTATCTTTATTTGTCAAAATTATATGTGCGTGTCAGTCAGCCAGAAAAAGCGAGGTCAGTTCTGAGTTCAGGACTTCAATCCTTCCCACAGGACGTCCACCTACTCACGGGACTGGCTCGACTTGAACAGGATTTCGGAAACATGTCAGAATCGGGAAAAATTCTGAGAAATGTGCTTAAAATTGACTCAACACACGTTGAAGCAATTTCTTGCATTGCGACCGAATATTTTTACAACGATCACCCAGAAATCGCTCTAAAACTCTTCAGGCATAGTTTTTAAAATATTTTCAGAAGATTGCTTCAAATGGGAGTTGAAAACTCAGAAATTTACTGCAATCTCGGCCTCTGCAGTTTCATGGGAGAAGAACTCGATTTGGTCTACAATTGCTTCGAACGAGCGCTTTCCATTTCCGAGGACTCCAGCAAGGCCGACGTGTATTACAACCTGGGAATGATTGGCCTAGTACTCCCCTCGAAACATTGTTTAGTACTCGGGAGACTTGAACTTTGCAAAACAGTGTTTTATGCTCGCCACTGTGATCAATCCTAAACATGTTGAAGCGCTGAATAATTTAGGAGTTATCCACGTGCGGAATAAAGATATTAATTTGGTAGTTTATTTATAATTAACAGGCCTGTTCATATTTTAAAACGGCCACGGAATGCGGGCTTTTTTGCTATGAACCGTTTTATAATGTTGCCCTCATTGCCTTTGAGGTTATCTCGTGGGGTTAATTTTAGGAAGGAGAATTCCACACAGCACACGTGTCTATTTCGCAGTCATTGAGTTTAAATCCTTTCAACTATGAATCAATTAAACTTTTGAAAAAACTTAATGAGTTATTAATTTCTGTTTAATAAAATCTTGATTAAATTTTAAATAAATTATCACATTATAGTCTTGTCATGTTGTGTAGATATTACAAGTCACTTCAAAAACTGGAACTGATTTTTTCTAACCACAAATTTTACTCCCAATCCCCCAATACTGTCCGTGCCTTCTTCAAAGAATTAAATATTCCTGATTCCTACCCACCTGCTCATTTCTGGACACAATTCGAACTCCCATCGTCCACATCAGACGACTCTTTAACCCTCCACCGACAAAATATGGCCTATTTAATTCAATCCGGACTACCTCAGACAGCCATTTCCTACTATTCCCACATCTGTGAGCCACTCAAAGACCCTGTCTTATCACATCTCTCACTAACCAGTCTAAAAGACGCCCCAAATCACGGCAGAGACCTCCTTCTGCGACTATATTCCAATTTGGATAATAATTATATCAACAAAGAACAACTCCTCGAGGCACTGGCTGCTCATGGACTTGTGTTTGAGGCAAAAAACGTGTTCGGAAACCGGATAGAGGACATGTCAAGT
Source organism: Octopus sinensis (assembly GCF_006345805.1). Lineage (NCBI taxonomy): Eukaryota > Metazoa > Mollusca > Cephalopoda > Octopoda > Octopodidae > Octopus > Octopus sinensis. The sequence continues at coordinate 338,243 of NW_021837025.1, read as the reverse complement.
TGGAGAGTCATTTCTCCGCTTATAAAACTCGCTGTCCGTAAAATGGACCTCAACCTTCTGTGTGAGCTGATTTCTTACTATCGATGTTATACAGTCAGAGTAATCCACGTGATTATTTCGGAATTGTCCTGTCAGAATCAAAGTGATGATTTTTTTCAGTTTTTGGCAGCGGTTGATAAAGTATTTGGAATTGATAATTCAACAGTAGTTTTCGAATGATTGTTTACTTGACATTCCTGACGAGAGAGTTGTGGATAATTTGGTTGAAAAGCTAAAAAATAGTTCTAAAGTTGCCTGGAATTGTAAAAAAACCAGCATTTCTCGTGTGAATTTAAAGTGTCCAGAATGCCAACAAGGATTTAATATTTTAAAAATAACTTCAAAAGATTTTATTTATTTAAGGGATTCAATGATTTCAAAAGTAATATAATTTTAATTATAAAAATAGTATTAATCGAAATTATTTATATAGTTTATCAATCCTTTGGAGACTGAATATAATCTTTCCAAGGAGGAGACTGGCAGATTTATGGAGTTTGTTAGTGAAGGGGGACCGTTTGTCGTCGTGGTAGACGTCCTTAATGCTCTCCGTGGCACTGTCCGACATATTCACAGACTTAATAAGGTTTTCGAGTTCAAAATCTTTTTTTAGATTTTGCAGCAACTAAAAAAAATGTTTCAAAATGAGTTGCTTGCTGGGAAAAAAATTCTTCTTGTCGGCAAAAAATTCATCGAAAAAAAAATTTCAGTTTTCCAATCTCCATGGGTGGATGTCTTCTTTTTGGAGGATTCGAGGTCTGCTGGAGGAGGTTTATGTTTAGAAACGACGACGCCTTTGTGTTGTCAGCGGCCATGGCCAGTGGAAGGAACTGCTCGTTTTTGTCGAGTTGTGTTGTATTTAAGAGTCGATTAGACGACAAGTTCACAAACGCCACCGATAAAATGCCGCGGAAAATAACCCTCATATTCAGAGTGTGGCAAAGTCGGCAGCAGATTTTTTGTGACGAGAGGGGGAACTTGGAAATGCCTCTTCCGCTGGCTAGTGCTTTTACGTACACTCAGGGAAGGGATCATTCTATTCATATTCCTTACGCTGTGGATGGACAGTCATATAAAACTAAGTTAATGTGCCTTTCTGGGGTTGTAAACACGTGATATTGCTAAAATAATGAGCTTTTTTTGATAATTCTGAGACAAAATTAACGTTCTGTGTAATGTAAGAAATTGAATGTGGCTTTTTTGATTTTTTTGATTAGATATTTTCTGTAGTTCTTTTTCTATGTTCATCTCACAATTAGATTTTTAAATCAGGGCTTTTGGTTAAATTTCAAATTTAATAATATTTTAATAGACAATTACTAGTTTTTGCCAAATACCACAAGGGGTACTTAAGAGAGTTTGGCGTCAAAAGATTTTACAGCCTTATATAGAGTCAACTGTTCTTTAGAGGATTTTGGAGAGTATCTCGTTTTCTGCTTTCCGATCCAGTCCTACCCTGACATTTAATCAGCGAGAGGTGCTGGACTGCCAAAGAAAAGGAGAAAGAAGGGTTGGAGGTCCTTGAAGTGTCATCTTATGTTCACTTCGAAAACTCTGGACTTAGGACTTATTAGTTGATTAGTTTTTTTACAAATCTCTTGTTTAATTGCCTTTAAAGATTTTAGAAAATGCTTCATATTTTAAAGAAAGTCAAGAAACATAAAATAAGGATTATTCATTACATAAATAATAGTCATGCTTAAGTTTCCTCCAAGACAAAATCTAGTTTAAACTACTCAATATCGTTAATATTGTCTTAACTACTTAATTTTGGACAACGGCGTGCATATAGAATGAAAAATATAATTTGAGAATACAAAATAATTTCTAAATAGTCAACTGTGCGAAGTAATATTTGCACGAATTCATTGTAGTCTGATCAGTCGAGTAGATTATTGTTTTTAGTAAATGTAGAATTCTTTAATTTATTGATATTTTTAGACACATTCTCGTAATTCATGCGCTCAATCTTCTCTGTTTTCTATTGGATCGTCATCCCCATTTATGTACGGATTTAAAACGTTATGAAATTTTTGTATGCTGCCTGCAGAAGACCAAAGTCTCTAATGGCCTTTATAAAACGATGAACGGGTACCGGCTGCTCTCATTGCCGTCAAACTGCCGACATTATGGGATGGTTTGGCAGTACGAATCGACGCAGCTGTCGTAACTCAAAAAGCATTGAATATCAAGGACAGAATTGCCATTCTTAAACAACGCCTTGAAAACAATCCCAATACAGTTCTATCGATTATAAATGTATATGCACTGATCACAATGAAGATATCCGTCAACGAATTCTACTCGTCTTTATCATTGGCATACTCATCACTTTTTTATAGCTAGTGATTAGAATCCCAAAGTGGAAAAAAGCTTGAAGAATCAAATTGCCTGGGCAGCTACATTCGTAGGATCATAAATCTGTCCGAGGAGGCACTCATACATTTTTGTGAGTCATTCGGACTATTCCTCTGTAACACGGTGGCATGCAGCTCGATATATTAAGATGTGGACTGGCCAGAAAAGAGATCTCTATGGAAATCTTGTTCATATATTCAACCAAATTGATGACATACTATGCAGACAAACACAGAAGGCTCATGATTACCTCGAGTGATCATCGACTACTGGTTGCACGCCTCATTTTAAAACTACGCTTTGAAATTTCTGAAGAACTTGCAGCTCGTACACAGGGCAGGAACTTGGCAGTGAAAAGCTTATGTGTAAAGTAGGGCAAGAAAATACTCAAACTGTTGGACAATATTGACTCGAATGTGTCTTCCGGACGACTATGGAAGTATGTTTTGAAAGAGTAAAGAAGGCTGCTGAGACGATACTGGGAAATCGTCCAAGGACATTCGAGGGGACTTTTGACCAAGAAATAAACAAATTAACAAAAGAACAAAAGAAACTTCGTCTCCTAATTGAATCGCCAAACTTGACCGGCCATACTGATTTTCTTAAAACAGAACGCAACAAAATTAAATACAAAATAAAGAAAAAAGTAAAAGAACAGTCTGAGCCTACACTGGATAACTTGGCAAAAGACATTGAACGATACAAATATGGTGCAAAAATGTTCGCTGTAGTTAAAAAATTATCCCGCAATACCAGACCGGAAAGAATTGTAATTTTTGATGATGCAGGAAAAGCCATAATAGATGACCAAGAATTAGCAAACAAAATTTCAGCCTTTTACAAAGGACGACTAATTCTCAATGACAACCTAAAGCCATTCGAAAGTACTCCCAGAGGACTCAACAAAAACATCAGCGCTATGAAGTCATTTCAACTTTTTCAAAGCTGAAAAATGGCAGAGCTTCGAAACCAGACAACTTGAGTGCAAAATTATTGAAATACGCGCCGGAAAGAGTAGTTGCGTTGATCTGCACAGTTCTGAACAGGACATTCAAATGTCACATCCCTTTGATGCGGGGAATGCCACTTTAATTCCACTTCAGAAACCTGGTAAAGAAAAGGGAAATTTAAACATTCTACGCCCGGATACGCTAATAAACACACTAAGAAAAATACTTTCTCTTGTTGTAACGAATTGTATTTCAGGCCCAGTAAATAAGTTCATAAGCACAAGTCAAAGTGGATTCAAACCTGGAAAGTCAACAGCAGAAGTAGTACGGAGGCACAGATGGCTATGTGGGATGCGTCAGAAACACGAAGAACTCTTAATACTTGAAATTGCTCTATCTCGTGTTCTATAATACACTATCAACCGCAAAAAGCTATTACTTGTATTTGAAAACATCCTAAATGAGGATGCATTACGTATGATCAGATTCTTCTTTGCCAACACATCGTTATCAGTGCGTGTTGGAAATTATACCTCGATGAAATTTAAAACCGAAACTGGCGCACCTCAGGGCGACTTACTATCCCCGATCATAATCTATCTGGAAACAGCTTTCAAGACCTCTTTGGAAAAATAAATGTTTTACTAATGTGATAGTAGTAATTTACGCCGACGAATTCGATTTCGTCTGCCGAGGCCAGAATTCATTCGAAAACTTAGTAAAAGTGATTCTTCATTTTCTGAATAAATGGTCTTTAATTGTAAACCCGGATAAAAGAGAGAAAACAATTACAGTTTACCCTCTATTGCTCGCCAATTCTATTGCTCGCCATTTCTATAACTCGCCACTTTTTTGGAAAAAATGCCATTTTTACTAAGGAAATTCCATTGCTCGCCAAATTCTCTTACTCGCCACGTTTTAGTATTAAAAAATTAAAATTTATTATTAAAAAAATAATTTTTTCAAATATTTATACCGCGTGTTTTTTTTGTAACATGAGGAAGTGCTCAAGATTATCTTATGATCAAAAAAGAGAAATTATAAATTATCTTATTGATAATTCTTCTCTAAGTCTAAGGCGTGTTTCAGAAATTTTTTCGTCGCGTTTCAAAAAATCAATTTCGAGACGTGCAATTAACGATCTTAAATTGAACAAACAGAAGATTCTTGGAATTAATCCAATTTATGGGAGAAGTTCTCGTTTTTCGAAACTTAGATATTCAGCAATTGATTCTGAAATCATTGCCTGGATAGATTACATGGAATCTATTGGAGTTTGCCTCAATGATGAGATAATTTTGTCGAAAGCAACTGAAATTGCTGCGTTAAACGGTCTCTTCGAATTTAAAGCCAGTAAAGGATGGCTTGAAAAGTTCAAAAAAAGGCACAATGTAAAACTAAGAATTTTTCATGGTGAATTGGGATCGAAGACTTCAAAGACCAAATCGAAGACTTTAAAAAATTATCCCTTCTAAAATAAATGAATATGGTTCAGAAAATGTTTATAATGCCGACGAAACCGGCGTATTTTACAAGACCATTCCATCAAAAAGTGTCTGCAGGAAACGCCGATCAGGACAAAAATTACTTAAAGATAGGTTTAACATTTTTAGCCAATTTTCAGATTTTCATTAATGCTTTGCGCAAATATGACTGGATCCGATAAAAGAACCCCTTTGATGATCTGGCAGTTTAAGAAACCAAGGTGTTTTAAAAACTTGAACGTTGATGAATATTTACAATACCGGAATTCTTCAAAGGCTTGGATGAACATGGAAATATTTAACGAATGGTTGTATAATTGGAACAAGACTCTCAAACAAAAACAAAAAAAGATACTTTTGGTTGTAGACCATTGTCCTTCGCATAGAATAACAATCGAATTAAGTATGATAGAAGTTTTATATTTACCAAAAAACACGACTACTGTGCTTCAACCGATGGATCAAGGAATCATTAGATCATTCAAATCTCATTTCAACAAATTTAAATTTAAACATATAATTGAACAAATAAACTACGGTGACGCAACTATTGAATGCTATAAAAAATTAACCCTGAAAGATGCAGTCTTATTTTCTTATCTAGCCTGGAAAGATGTGTCAGTGGATACAATATCAAAATGTTTTCAGCACGCCAAATGGGAAAACAGAATTGAAGAACCTATTATGGGGACCATAAAATAAAAAATTTCGAACAAAATATAGAAAAATTAATGATCACAGATCCCATAAAAGAGGAGGAGTTTATAGACTTTACGTACTCTGAAAATGACGAACTTCATGAATTTGTTCAAAACAATAACTATGAAAATAACGATGAAAATGCAATTTAGACAGTTCAATTACTGAAGATTGTGAAAGAAAAAACTGTATTACACATCGAGATGCGATAAAATGTATTTCGGACCTCAAAAAATATTTTTCACATGACGATAATTTTGATGTGAATATGCTAGAAAGTTTATTAAAAATGCAAAAAAATATAGAGAAAAGATCATACAAAAAAACTATAAATCAGCGGTTCTCAACCTTTTTTAGACTGGGGACCACTTTTGCACTATAAAATTTTGTGGGGACCACCTTAAATAAAATAAACATTTTTTGGTATTAGCGCACAATTTTTGGCCTCGCCAGGGCCAGGTTTAGACATGTTCGAATATTTATTATAAAAATAACATGAACATTATGAAAATAACAGAAAATTTAATAGTAATTTAGTGAGATTTCTGATCTTGTTTGCTCAGAATAATTTTACTTATATCAGGCTCTATGTTCGACAAAGCTACTCGCATATCATCTTGTACCCGTAGTCTATTTCATATTTTGTTTTTAGAAAAGTCAGACACGACATCGCCATTTCACAGTGATAAGTAGTGGGGAATGCAAGTATTGATTCCAATGCAGTTTTACTCAAAATGGGGAATTCTTTCGCCATCTGACACCTAACAATAAAAAGTAATTATTAATGAGAATACCAAAAATCTAATAATGAAGTACATTTGAAAATAATCTGAGCAGACTGATTACATTGAAGTTCAATCAAGCTCTGCTGAAAATTGAGTTCCTGATATTCTTTAAATGAGGTCAAGAAAGGTTGAACGATCCAGTTTGGAATGGGTCTTCAACAGGAATTTTCTGGGTGTACAGACTCTTTGTGGCGCCTAAGTGAGAAGGTTTCAGTGAATTGTTTCCCAAAATTTTATGGCAAATCATGCATTTTGCCTTTATTTCATTATTTGGGGCAATGAATTTAGTGAATCCAAATTGTACGTAAGAATCCGACCAAAGACGACGATTCTTGTTAACCATAACTAGAATGATAAACCACGCTAATCAAATCAGATTAATTTCAATGTTTTTGATTTATACTTAATTGTACAATTAGTTTTAACTTTAATATATTTTTATTTTTCGAAAATTCCTGGGGACCACTAAAAATTTTCTGGGGACCACGGTTGAGAACCGCTGCTATAAATGATTACTTTACTTAAAATTTTGGTTTTTTAAATAAATGTTTCGGCTATTTATTTAAATGTTTAGATAGTTAAAAATTATAGAAATTTTTTGTTGATAGAAAATAGGATATTGATTATTTCTCTTACTCGCCAAATTCTCTTAGTCGCCAATTTTGGCTTGGTCCTAAAAATGGCGAGCAATAGAGGGAAGACTGTATATCCAGTCTCGCGACGAAAAACGAGGAGAAGTGGAGAATGTGCAAGAAAGTTGAATCTCTCCTTAGGGATTCAGAGGACTTTATTCGAAGGAAAGTGTTGGCTGTTCCTTCTTTCAAAAAAATGTGGACAATCTGGATGAGGCGCAAGTACGGATCTATCCGCTAAAAAACTGGAATAGCTCAACTCGTTCCACAGACAAGAATTAAGACAACTATTAGGAGTTCGATGGCCGAAAAAGATGAGCAACGAAGAACTGTACAGAATTACTCATACATCTCAAATCGCAAATAAAGCGATGGCCATGAAGTGGCAGCTATTTGGACATATCTTAAGAACATTGCAAATGACTCCGGCTAATCAGGCCATCAATCTTACTTTTACTTATCAAACAATACAAAATATCGGGGTCAACAAAGAACAACATTGCCGGCTACGCTGTAACTTAAAACAATTGGAAGAAAACTGAATTCGATAGATGATCTGGACGACCTGAGAGATCTTGCACGAAACAGCAGAGGATGAAAACGACTAACAGAGCGTATCCTGAGTCGCATGACAAAAGTGAAATATTAACTAAGCTTTTGATTTCGCGTGAATTGCATAATAATTCTCGTAATTCTGTTTTCAACTGTATCGTTTATAGTATTTTTAAAATGAATCTTCATAATTTTCCAAACGAAACTTATAATTCTCACTGTCCTACATTTTAAATAACTAAACTTACCTCACCAATGGTCACGTTTTCCACGTCTTGGACTTGAGCGAGGATGGGTACATTAAGCCGCACGTGGACAGTCCGAGGGTCACTCCACTCCTTACTCGGCAGTTTGTGGAGGAGATTATATTAGACATATCTTTACTGTCGACGAGTGTCATGCGCTTTGTCAGCAAACTGCCATTCTATACGCATCGCGGCGTCAAAGAGCTGACCCTGCGGCTCTTAATACACCTTGAGTCATAGTTAGTTGATTTACTTTAATCAACAGAATTTCTATTACTTGAATATATTACATTCATTTACGACTTGACAAATTACGTTTCATTACAATAAATTCAAAGTGCATTCAAAATGCCCACAATGGTTTTTTTCGTGGATTTTTAACAGATTATTTTCATTTCTTTTGCGCTTGTTGAAGCTATAGCAAGCTTGTGGTGTTGATTGGTATTTCGCAGATATAGCTTTACGTCAATAAGAATAAAATTTTCAACAATTAATTTTGAAAGCCAGGGGGACGAAGCAACAAGTGTCGGTCAAGGAAGCATATTTTGTCCCATCTTGAACGAGAATAATGTAGACCCGTTTTCCGTCACCAGGGTCTATCCGCATCATGTATTTACTAATCTAATTTTTAGTGATAAAGTAGTTTTGAAGGTTGTTGACGAAGCCTGCATACATTTGTTGCTTTAGCTGAAGTTTTGTAAGAGTGCAATCCTATGGCATTCATAATCGAAATGGCAGGAGGAATGGCTTCTAATGGTTATGGCTATTCTAGATGTGGTGCCGACTAATTGGCACGTGTCAAACTTGTAAAGAAAAATGCCACATGTTTGGCGGGCCTTGTTGATAAATGGAGAAAAGAGAGGGGATTTTTTTGAAAGAAAGAGCTCAGATAAATAAGAAGCATAAGGAATTATCCCGATTGGAAACAAAAATTAGATTATTCTCGATCGAAAACATTTCAGACTTTTATTTAAACGCGTTTGTGGAGGCGAAGAAAGAGAATTTCCGAGATTTTGTCAAAGATAAGCGGATCCTTCTGGAGGAGAAGAGTCGTAAGGAGCATAAAATTCTCAAAAAGGCGTCTCAAAACGTGCCTTCTAGGATTCCTTGAATCAATTGTGTGATAATTTTCATATTTGTAAGCTGCTCGATCAATTAATGTCTCAAATAAGTCAAAGGTTAGGTTGTGAGTTTAAATTTTTTTAGATGGATAGATGGGTTTATTCAATTTCTTTAAAATGAATAAATTGGACGTTCTACAGTTGTTACCATCGTGGAAAATCGAAAACTGATAAATTTTATTTTGTGAATATTGTAAAGAAAAAGGTGGAACTGGAACAAATTAGGACAACTGGAACAAATGAATTGTACTTTGTGAATATTGTAAAGAACATGTAATTTATTCATTTGAAAGAAATTAAACAAACCAATCTGTCCATCTAAAAAATTTAAACTCACAACCTAACCTTTGACTTATTTGAGATATTGATATATGAAGATTAGCCCACAATTGAATGAAGAGAGGCGTGCCTTGCAACAGGAACCCGAGAAGGCACGTCGTGGGACGCCTTCTTAAGAATTCTATGCTTCTTACAACTCTTCCTGGTACTTTTGTCGAAGTGGTCGCAGTTTTTTTAGGCCTTTTAAAAAATCTAATAATTTTTGAGGTGGAATATATTATATTTTATTTAAGTCGCTCTATCAATAATTTAAAATATTATTAAATTTTTTACTAATTATTTTCTAATTTTTTTAATATTATGGCGAGCATGTACCTAATATTGATATAAACTGGCACTATAGGTCACATGGAAAATTCTGTTGTGGACTTATGCAACATCAAATTCCGACAGCTCCAATAAGTAAGGAGGATGCAGTGCATTTTCTGCAAAATGTGGATATCCTTTCAAAATCACGTATATGTCCGAAGGGACATCAGATGTCCGAAGGGACATCATCAGACATCATCTGGGATCTTATTTCGCAGGTTTTTTTAGTTACTTCGACAAAAGTACCCTCTTCCTTTTCTCCTCCAGACGGATCCGCTCATTCTCCACCAAATCACGGAACTTCGTTCTCTGAGCCTCCACAACTGGTTCCCCAGCTTTATATCATTTTCGACGGTATCGAGCTTTTATATCTAACTTATTACGCTATAATAAAATTCTATAAAACGCAGCTCCTATCTTAATAAATAAAGGTCGTATAGAGCATTCTGGGGCAGTTTCTATCGGTGAGGAATACGACAATCTCATTCTAATTATCTAAGAACCATTAAAAGTAAACTTTTTCTCTAGTAAGAATTTCTCAAAAAGATTAAATAAAACTGAATCGCTATATTCCGCCGACTCATCTGCCTAGAAAACTGTCATTCTCCTCCAACATCCACGCTCAGAATTTTTAGCGATGTTCAGTAATAGTTTTTATGTTAAAATTAACTAAAATTTTGAATTAAGAATCCTGTGCACAAAATCCATAAAACCAAAATAAAAATCAAACTAAACGCAAATCACAGAAAATGCAATCATAAACATTGACAAATCGATTTAATGGAGTAATGTCCTGCAAACACGAATACTTTGCTTCACAAAAACTGCACTGTCGTGAATCAAACAGACCACACGGAAGTAGACTAAGCGGACAACGAGACACGACGTGCTTAGATACACACGTAGCATACAACAAGTCATCACTGTCCTCGATCACTGACCTAATGTACCCAACTACCAACCATTTTGGCATATCGGACATGTCTCTATCAATCCACTACCTTCGTTTATAAATTTTTTCAGTGCAATAAAAGAATGTTCTATCATATACATGTTATACTACCTCGAATTACATCAAATACAGACAACAGGCGTACTAAATAGTCCTTTATAATTTTCCTCGTGATATCTTCTATTCGTTTCTGCTAATATATAATCATTTTTACTTTAAATTTATTTAATTTTAAATATAATTAATTAATTATAATAAAATATTTAAACAAATACAGTCTCATGTGGGTTCTTCACTTGTAAACTGTACAGTTTGAGAAGAATCCTAACACATATAACTGAAGATACCACCTAAAAACACGTGGATCATACTCAAAATCACATTCCAAAGTAACATCACTCCTGATATGCCTCCTCATATAGTCAAACGAGTCATGATAACTCAAAAGCGACGAACCTTTTCCACAACAAAGTCCCCGAAGAACAGAATCAGTCGAAAATGACTCCAAAATAATAATCTACCCATCACCCAACACACCAACACTGTATTGGAACAGTTTCTTGTAACACAACTTGTCAGGACATCTACACTTAAACAACAACAAACTCAACGAGCATCACCAAATAAGCACCAGAACGAGAAATAGCCAGTCCTTTCACCACTTTCCGTGACAAACATTTCCGGACCTCACACTCTCCACCCAACTCAACAAAATGCAGCTGACCGGAATCCCCAGCAAAAACCACCGTCGACTCAAAAATGTCGAATCCTCTACTTTTTGGACACCACAAACCTCCAATAAACGGCACAGTCAAATCGTAGCTCGAAATATGTTTGGAGGACAGGAGAGTGAAAGACCTCCCTTCAATGTGGAGTACGTTTATGGTGTTTATGCCTACTGCCACCACCACCAGGGTCTTCCCCCCGAGAATGCGGAGGGAGGATATCAGGGTGGATGATTCTACACTAAGGACTGCCTTGGGAGAGTCGTCTTGAGTAAGGGAGAGTATATAAATAGTCCCGAGTGAGACTCCAAATACGACGACTCCTCCCAAATTGGGGGATGAGGTTGTGGAGGACAGTTTTGTGGGGTACTTTAAGGGGTGGTCTCCTGGATAGAGTCTACTGACCTGGCAGGTGGGGGACTGGTTTGTGGTTATTGTAAATTTGACTATGCTTCCATTGCTTGTGGCCGCGACAAATGTTTCGCTTTCGGACTGGGTGTCTGTACATCTCCAACTCATGTCTGAATAATTTATAAAATAATAGTATTAAGTTATAATTTAAAATATTAATTTATAATAAACTGTATGTACATAATGGTTGAGGTGGGGTACAAATATGTAATAATTATTAGTGCTTAATTGACAAGAATAAATAACCTGTAAACATCAAATCATTATTTCTTAACAAATTAAGCAATTCGACATTCCTGCCGACTCGATTCACTTCTAGAAAGGTCCATAAGGAACTAAACAAGTCTTGAGCCTAAACATTGTCAAATACACAAAAACCAATTCCCAGCCCGCATTCCACCAATAAAGCAAAATATGCCCTTCAGATGTGAGAGCAGAGACATGTGGCCTAAACTACAAATTTCCGACAAACCTGTGTCGACATTTAGCCATAAACGGAGAGAATAGGACACTGGTAAACATCGATTGGGAAGAGAACTCGTCTGATGGAATGTGAATGATGCTTCTTTTAGGACTCACGTCGTAGTTTTTGCTGCTTATTTTGTCGAGAAAGTTCTAACGTTATGATTATGAGCACCATTGTGACGATTCTGTCTCGCATGCAGATTGCTATTTGGTTGTCGTCTGACCATACTAAGTTGTAGTTGTGAGAACTCTCAATGTCTTCTAATGTTATTGTGTAGTTTGGCTTTTCTCTAAACGATAACATCACCACGTGATCTTGTTTAATTTAAATATTTATTTATAAATGACAATTATTATAAAAGAAATTTTAGCCTAACTTTGATTAATAATTTTTTAAGCTTTAATCACTAAATGTTTTTTTGGTGGGTAGCCAAAGAAAATTGGATATTTGTAACAGAGGTGAATTATATTTATTAAAAAACTTGTAATTAATTATTAAAAGTCACAAGTTGGTCAATGTCTTATCGGATTCAGCGCTTGAGTGACTTTTTTCTGAGGCAGCACTGATTGACCTTTTAATGTGTGTCTCGGAGGCATCTTCTTCTGCTTTTGGAATAATTTTGTAATTAAACCTTGGTTGGTGGTGACAGTTTGGAATATAATTGGGATTTTCTTTTTATTTCTGATTCGATCTATACTTGATTTCATTTTTTTGATTTTCTTTGATAAATTTAGTGAAATTGTTTCAAAAATCTGAAAAAATCAGTTTGTTTATTTGCTCACAGAAGATTGTGAGTTATCAAATGATTCAATGTTGGAGGAAGAATTGGACGAGGAAGTAATCATATCAGAGTTTTGATTGCTTTTCGAATCCGAAGAAACTCCGGAATTTATTTTATTCGATGACTCTCCAAGACTCTGACTGTAAAAGTCAGAGTTGAAATCTTTATTTGAACAGCGAACACATTTGCAGTCATTTTTATAAAACATATCCACTGATTGACTGACGTACTTCATGAAACCAAAAAAACCTAGGGAAAACTCGATTGAACAACTCCCTGTATGATTTAGCTGCTCTTGACTTTTTGACTTTTTTACACTGTTTATAATTGTTGTTTTTATATTTTGGAAAGAATTGAACTTTTTCAAATTAAAATGGTCGAAATCTTATTTAATAAATGTCTATAATACTTTGTATTTTCATATCGGTTGACTTGAAGAGTGTGTGAATGCTTTCGTCGAAAAGTAATTCTGCGTTTTTGATTATATATTCAACGCACTCCACCATCTATAATCACATAACAAATAAATATACAATTTTGCATGATGTCAACAACAGTTTTTTGGATGCGTGTTTTCTTGGAATCCAAAGGGAAGCAGAAATACAAATTGAGAGATTCAATGAGTCCATTTTGTTGATGTGAGAATATTCGTCAATTCTGTGCAAGAGGCAAATTATATGTTTGAGCATGACGTAATGTGATGGAGGCAGTTGTTCAATAATTCTGTGGAGTATACATGGCCAGTAAATACTTTTTAAATATTTTTATTTTGTCTTCTGATTCGCTAAAAAGCACAGCGTTTTTCCATTTATTGTAAAAACTAGTCAGCAGAACACAGCGAGGAAGAGAACGTAAATATTGCTTATTTATAATTAGTAAAATTAACTTTAAGGACTGAACCTACAACTAAGATGTCGTATTTTTCAAAATTGATTATATTTGACTTTGAAAATTGTTGAGCAAGAATGTTTTGTTCAACCAGAGAGACCGATTTCCGAAAGATTCCTTCTTTAAATGGACCACGTCTGTGTAGATCAAGCATTATACCCTTCGGATAAGTAATTGGTGATACATATAATTTTGAAGGAAGGATTCCATTTTGAATTATTGATTCAAGTGAAATCCCAAATATTTGGTCTATTTTATCATCTTTTTTGTAGGTATCACAGAGAATTTCAGGATTTCTTTTTGGGAACCCAACATAGAATTTAATCATCTGAGTCAATTGGACGGAGAATTTAAGTTATGTGGAATTTATAACGTCTTAAAAAATGCTATGTCAATCAATTTCACTGAGTTATCAAAAAATTTATTGATCAAAAATAAAAAATACGAAAAATAACTTAATGAACAATTTTGTTCTTAAAATTTAATCAATTTATTTGATAGTTATTAAGTTTAGTTATTTGATAGTTTAGGTATAGTGTTACTAATTTGCTCATTCCAATCTCTGTCTCTTGTTTCCGCTCTGGGACATATTGGCTCTGGGAGTGCAGGTATCGATAGTATCGAAACACAATATATCGGTGGTGTCTTTTCCGACGCTATTGATAAGCCCAAATTTTTATTCTATGTTCATACTTTGGTAGGTTGCTCTGAGAACAACAGACTGTATGTATGTTTTAATTTTATCCGGTAACTTCAGTTTTTGGCAATATTTCGGGTAAAATTTAGTTGTAATTGCATTCCACGTCAAGACAATTGGTACAATTTGTACTTTGGCACTATGTAGCAGTACGATCTCATTCGCAAGTAGGTCGTATTTGTGGAGTTTTTTCACTTCCACCTTTTGCAAGTTGTCTTGCGATGTAATTCCTACTTCAATGATTGTTATCATGTTTTCTTTTTTGTCATAGACAATTGTATCTTGTTTATTGAATTGTATCTTTAGTTCTGTTTTTATCGTAGTGTCCACTCTGATTTCTACACATCGTTTGATGTGATAGACTGGACAGAGTGTGATTTTATCATTTTTGTTGATTTTAATCCAAAAAGGCGACATAAGTGGACGTGCAAACATCTTACTACTTCATTGTGTCTCTTCGTGTACTCATAATTCAGCATTCTGTTGCTTCGTGTGGCGATTTCGGTCGACTAACTTCTTAGCCAATTTGCAGTGGGGACAATTTACATCTCGTTCTGACCAGAACAGATTTCTATCTTGCAGTAAGCAATATAGACCCTCACTCCTTGGGCTTATATTGCCTTTCTGCAACCACAAAGAAGATTCTTTAATATCGGAATGAATGTTTTTGTTGCATTTGCAAAGTGATGAATGTAAACTTTTCGTTTCGATTATATCAAGAAGGTATTTGAGTTGAATTTTCTTTAAATTTTTTATGTTGATTTCATTGTTATATTTGGTGTATTTATGCTTTAAGTAGTCTGCGATGGTGACCAAATGGGTTTTCATTAAATTTTCAGTCCGCAGAATATCAGCCTTTTTCAGACAGCCTACCGACTTTCTTTTTATGTCATTATAGACTTCCAGTAACATTCTTTCGCTCTTCATCGATATTGATTCCAATCTTCTTCTAAGGTATCACGAGGGAGATATAGCCTCTGACAATTTGGATGTCTCAAATGTATGTGATATGAATTAAGTTGTAGACGAATTTCTCTGTCAATTACTTCAAACTCATCAGGTTCTATGTCTATCAATCCAATGTAATAATTGTAAAGAGCCTTTTTGATAAAAAAACTCGTTTTCACATTCTCTAAGGAAGTTTAAGGAATTGCCATTATTTTCCGTAGTCTGCTTTTCTTTTGACAGACTGAGTAGGTTAGCAATAGATTTATTCTGCCCGAATTTAGCCAAAAATGCATCTCGTATAGCGTTCCATCCCCCTCTGGGCACACGGTTCATGCGCGTTTTTATTGACTGAACGACGGAGTATACACACTTTCCACGATCTTCGCATGTTGTCAAGTCTATAATGGCACGAAGAACAGAGATTTTAGATGACTCAGAATGGAGACGATTTATCTGTGTGCTAAAATCCCCCCGGGCAGACTAGCCTATGCCTCTTTCCGTATTTATAGTTGTTTCTCCGATAAGTAGGCCCATAGGTAGAGTATTCGACATATGTGTTAAATCTGACATTTGGCAATAGAAGATCAATTACTACTGCTATGATAATATGCATTTAAATTTTAAAATAATTTCAACAAACAGAATTCTTACAGAGAAAGAAATCATGAAAAAATGTGGAAACTCGTCCTCAGCTCAAAAATCTGCTCTTCTCCTATCCCTCATCGTCTGAAAATATGGCTGTGTAGTTTCTTATCTGGTAGACTGGCTCAGACCAAATTCGGGTTAAAAAACTCCCGGTTTCGCTACTTACCTAATGGAGTACCTCAAGGCTCCTGTCTTTCTCCAGCCCTTTTCAACCTACACCTCAGTGATATGCCAACTAACTCAGAAACACTACTCCTCTCCTACGCTGACGATCTTGTGTTTGCTTCCCGACACAAGATCATTAACACAGCGACTAGCTCACTCCAAACTCAACTTGACTCCCTAACCAAATGGCTAACATCTAACCATATGACTCCTTCGGCATCCAAATCATCTATCACTGTTTTTACCTCTGATAAACGACAATTCAACTTAAACCCAGCCCTCTATGTGGTCGGTGAAAGAATTCCTGTTGTAAAACACCCAAAAATCCTTGGTATCGTATTCGATCAATGCCTTTCTTTTACGCAACATGTAAAGTTCATTTCCACCAAAGTCAAACGCAAGCTGAACGCATTATGTGCCTTATCAGGACAATCTTATGGCCAAGCCAAAGAATGCCTCGCTCTGGTCTACAGACAATTTGTCAGATCATCAATGAACTATGGTAGTCCGGCTTGGTCATAGAACCTTTCTCTATCAAATCTCCAAAAACTACAAAGAATCCAAAACTCAGGCCTCCGCACAATAGCTGGCTGCCTAGCCTCCACTCCCATCGATTATCTTCATTGGGAATCTTGTATCCTTCCGTTCGAAGACCACTTGGAGATGAGAGGACTTCAATTCCTCTACGAAATACAAGAAATATCTCATCCATTCCACAAAATCTCTATCTCAGAAAACAAAAGACATATTATCACTACTCTAGCCGATCAATGCAGACCTCTCTCAAAAATACTCTTAACGAACAATTGGGAAAACTGGGAAGAAATTAATTCACGATTACATCTCAACTCGTGCTATCAGGATGCTTAAAAATAACAAACTCCTTGATTCTTCTCCGCCACCAGTCCATCCTTCAGAGCAATCACTCGACAGGTACTTCCGTGTCCAGCTTGCACGATTTTGCTCAGGACATCATCCACTCTTTTTCGAAACACTCCGCACCCTCGCCCCTGAAGACCTTTTTCCTGTCCTGGACCGCCTCACCAGTCGCCACCTATTGGGATTCGGGATCTCTGGGAGCGCCCGATCGCCGCTGTCCGCTACCTGATTGCAGCCGGCTTCCTACATGCTAGAGAAGCCGGGGTAACTAACTAACTAACTCGTATTTCGGGACAAAAATTTTCTATAACTACAGATTTCTGTTTTTTAATCTATATGTTTTTAAATAAACTGATTAAGCCATTGAGTGATTAAAAATCGAAGACCTAACTTCATTGTACTCATAAAACTTGCTACCTTTAAATAATCTAAAATTTAGATTCTAAACAAAGCTTTACTTTCTATAATCCCTTTTTACCCGAAAAACAGTCTAACCAGGGGTGCCCTTCCAAACAGGGGTCTGGTTCAAACTATTGAATTATAGTTTATTTAATTTAAATTTTGGTTTGCTTTGCAAACAAAGAACTCTTTCACATCTTCCAAAGTGTTTATATTGCGATAATACAATAAGTTGTGCTTTTAAAATCGCCCCAAAAAGTGAAGGTGCTCCAAGGCGGGGTTTTTGTTGACTATTATTAGAATGCTGCTGTAATGCCAGTCGAAAAAATTCTGCTTATTCAAAAACCTTGAGAAGTTTTTTTAATTTTTTTGTGAGAACAGAAAAAGTAAATAACTCAAAGAATAGTCAAAAGCCTGAGTCAGCTCAACAACCCCGCATTGGATATTGAGTGGCAGTTTCCTGTAAAGTACGGCGACCGAGATTCGCTGAAAAAGGCAGCTCGTCTCCTTCCGGTCGTTTTTTTGGAGAGATTCTCATACCAATAACAGTGAGGAGTTGAGTCGCAGCCTTGTCGACGATTCTTGAGGATTTGAAAGCAAGGGGGGCAAATTCAAAAGATTCTTCAACATAGCACTTCCAGAATTGGATAATTG
The DNA here is from genome assembly GCF_006345805.1 of Octopus sinensis. Lineage (NCBI taxonomy): Eukaryota > Metazoa > Mollusca > Cephalopoda > Octopoda > Octopodidae > Octopus > Octopus sinensis. The sequence goes on along the minus strand of NW_021837025.1, from coordinate 320,120 downwards.
CCAAGCTGGCCCTGGAGAGCCCGACGCAAAATAAGTGAAAATACAGATCGCAAGAAGAGTACAAGCGGCCCTTCTTGGGGAATTAAGTAATTTACTTAAATAAAATTCTGAAAATTGTTATTCTTTTCTTTTTTTTTGTTTGTGGGTTCGTTATCTGTTTTTTTATAAATTTTCTGCAAAAGATAAATATTAGCAAATTCACGTTTTAAAGAACATTGTTGCCAAAAAATTATCTAAAAAATTCTTTTTAGGTGTCGTGCATCTTAGTAAAAATTTGCTCACTTTAGTGGACGATGTTACTCAGTCCACGTCCTAGCTGCCCGCAAGGCAAGTAAAATCTCTTGAATAGTCATTAAATCCATTTGAATATATTTTCTCAGCAAACAATTAATCAAAGGAAATGCTGTTGTATCTAATAACCACAATATTGTCATTCATGTTAAGATAATAATGGAAACCGAATAATCTATGCAAAAAGAAATTTTAGTATATTTAGTATAAAGTTTCACAAAACTGTTATCAAATTGGAATCCTCATTTACAAGGCCCTTTGACAATATTTATAAAGCAATCAAAGTGGCACCAAGTTGATTATATTTCTAAACAATCAGTTTTGTGAGTAGGTTCTTTATTAAAAATTGTATCGTGAAGATGGCTTAGTGCTCTTAAATAATTAAATAATGATTTTTTGATGCCTGAGGTAAGATTATTAGAGATCTTTATATTGGATAAGTATAAATATTAGAAAATCAGTTATCTTGGAATGTTTGTTAGGATTTTTTAATTATCAATTTTTAAATTTTTATCGGATAAGAAATATTTCAAGATATAATGATTAAAAAAGTTTTTTATGCACCTGAAGTTAAAATCTAATAAAAAATTCATCATGCCAAAAATGGAATATTTTAACCACACATTTAAAAAATAATGGTTGAATAAGACAATTGAAGCTACAATTGTTCTTATCAAACACTTATTCCGCAATAATTAATTTTGGTATAAATTGGATAAAAAATAATTTCAATTGGATAGCTAAAATGAAAATTGCATTTTGTATCTTTGGAATATTCAGTATTCTATCTAATATTATTTACCTAGTGATATTCTTATTCAATCAAGCAACTGCCGCTGGTATTCCAGAAACAGGGGCAGCTACAACAACGGCAACAGATGAAACAACAAGCACAGCAACAGAGGCAGCTACAACCACAGCAACAGAGGCACCTACAACCACAACAACAGAGGCACCTACAACCACAACAACAGAGGCACCTACAACTACAGCAGCATCAGATACGACTGCTACACCTACAGCTACAACAGCAACGCCAGTAACAAATGCAACAACACCAAACGGAACCTTGCCAAGTTCGGAGACATCTAAAATTGTTGGGAAAATAAGCATTATTGCTGCAATTGCTCAGCTCATGTACGGGCTCAACTAAAAAATAATTTGCTAATATTTTTTCTTTTCCTCTACTAAAAGATGGTTTAATTTCAATGCTTTGAATTATCAGGAAATTTTTCGGTTTGACACTTCCGGTTAAGCTCAACCGCTTACCAAATTAATAACGTAAATAACCTCAAATTGTGATTTGAATAAAAGAATCATGAGTTATCTGAAGACTAAAAACACATTAAAAACAAAAATATATCTAAAATTTATCAAAACAGTGACATTTAGAACAAAGTATGGCAATTTTATGATTTATTAGTTCAAATTGTAAAATTAGATAAATTAAACAAGTTTTTCTCCTTCTGAGTGACAAGGCCGATTAGCGTTGATCAAATGAATCTCTCAATATATTTTTTAATGAACTATAATACTTAAAAATAAAAGTAACGGGCGATAATTCATACACAATTTTCATGGACAAAAATGATATTGAACTGCCTGCGCATAAGATGGCCTGACAGTTTCCCCAAAAGATCCCCAACGACACTCTTTGCAGAAAATAAAGAGTCTCGTTGGATTTTTACTTTTCTTAGCGATCTTCGTTAGCCGACAAAGGAAAGAAAGCGATTCCGGACCGATGACCCAGAATGTCTCCACAGCTATTGATTTCTGGCCAGGGACGAGTATTTTGTTGACTTTCCATGATCCACGTGTCTTCCGCCAAGCCAGGCTCGGCAACTAACAAGATCAGATTGTTGGGAGAGAAATTGTTAGAGCATGTCGCGTCCAAGATGAGGCATTTCCCGTGGTCGAAGGGAAATGTTGTCATGCCATTTGGATGTTTTCCATCTCTGCAATCCAACCCGACTGGTTCCAACACATTAGAGAATCCCGCAGATGCCAGGGCGCGGCTCACCACATCATTAAGACCAAAGTAGCGAGAGAAAGATAGCGGATGTAGTCATAAGGTATCAATCGTCTGACGACAGCGGAATTAATGCTCACGGCAGATGTTCAATCCAAGGTGCAGAGAAACTGCGACACGGAGGCATTCGTTATCCAGTAATGTGTCAACTGACGCCATCGGGATAGCTATCAGCAGGCTCCTGAATACTTTTGGGACTCTGCGAGCAAACAGGCCAGGCGGTGTTAATCAAGTTTACACCTGAGGAACAAAATGTTGTAGTCGGAAAAAAATTGTGTCCAATTTCCGCTGTTTGGTTAAATCATCAGAAACCTTATGACCATTAGCGGATCAGCATTTAACAGCCAAAGAGAACTCATGGTTCAAAGGGGATTCAATAAGAGAATTTGGGGACAAAGATCACCAAGAAAAGTAAAAAATCTCTACGAGACTTGTCATCTTCTTCAAAGAGTCTCGTTGGCGATTGTCCGGGGGAACTGCCCATATTATCTTATGCGCGGGCAGTTCAAATAATTTTTGTCTTTGTTTTTAGTAATATCTAATGAAAAATTGTTAAATTAGATAAATTAAACAAACAAGTTTTTTCCTTCTGAGTGATCAGGCCAATGATCGTTCATCAAATGAATCTTTCAATCAAAAAGAAAAAAGTTTTTTGAGCCATCTCTTAAAATAATCGAGTTTTTGAGCCATCTCAAAAATTTAACTGATGATGTGCAACTTGGGGATAACTTTAATTCCAATCCTCAACTAATTGGTATAATAACAGAGCACGTAGAATTACATCTTAAGTTGAAGAGGATAAGTATACACAGATTAGTACACAATTGTAAATGTAGTTTGGTTTGAGAAATTAAGATTGAAAAAAATAGTTGATTAGAAATTTTAACTAGTTGGTCGTGGAATAGGATGGAACTTTTTTACAAACTCGATATAGTCGAGATTACCATCCACGTCTGGTTCAGTGACCTTAAGGAAGGTTCCGATCTCATCGGCGTTGTACTCCTCTCCCACAGTAGTCAAGACATGCCGAAGGAGGTCGGTTTGAATGAACCCATCTCCTTCTTTATCGATAACTCGAAAGGCAGCTAAAATTTCTCTTATTTTTTCTGGTTTTCTGTCGAGGCTTTGAAGAGCAAAAACCAGATCAGGAAATTTAACAACTCCGTTTTCTAGGATTAAACGTTTAAATAACTTTTCAATAATAATTCTTCACATAAGATTTTTATTTGGCGTTCCTTTGGGTTGTATCCGCACATTCTCATCACCTGAGGGAGCTCAGAGATGGTTATCGAGTCATCCTCTGACTTGGAGGAATATAATTTGAAATTCTGTCGAAACCCTGAGTACTGAATTTTAAAAATTCACATTGAAGTTCTTCTTCCACGAAATAATCAGAAACAGGGCTCTGTTGACTAACATTCGTCATTTTTCTATGGAAATAAATTTAGCTATTAAATTATTTAATAATCATTTTCTTGCATTACAGTTAAATATATTATTTAAAAATATAAAAAATAAAGAGACAAGGCATTTCTAAATAATCAAATTTACTAAAATTGTCGAAAATAAATCTCGAATAAATATTAGCTAAAATAAATTTAGATCTCAGAAGATACGTCAAACCATGTCATGTAATGATTTATTTTAATGTGACTAAAGATAGATATTCAAAGACGCATAAGAAATGTAAGATTTAAGTTAAATATAAACAACAGTTTGTTAGTTTGAATAGTATTATAAATTATTTATTTTTAAAAATATTTTAATTTAAAAATTATATACACGTTATTGGTTTAGTGGTGTCATGAGTAAAAGTCACCAAATATTCGATAAGTTACTAAAAACATACAATATTTTATAATAAAGGTTGCTTTCAAAAGAATCACAAAATAATGAAATATCGAACTACGAAATCAATGATATTGACCTCGATCCAGCCCATCATTCCTTGATGCTCAAAAAACTTAAAGCCGACGTTCAAAAACCAAAAAAACCCGAAATAATACAACGAACTGAGGCAGGAAAAAAAATATCAGAACACGGAATACCACCAAGTACACATTCAATCAAAAATACGAATTTCAGGTGAACAAATCACCCTAACAGACCTAATTTCAACCAAAACGGCACAAAAGCACGCCTTACGACCCATTCCACCTCCAAAACCTAAAAAAACTTTATCAACGAACCAAAAAAGAAAGGTCCCTCAAAAATAGTAAAAAATAGACCGAAAGACAAGCTTTGTATGAACGAGCAAAGCAGGATGTGAATTTATGGCAACCCACTGTCGATATGAATAGAAAGGTTTGGAAATACCCCAATTCCTAGTCCGACCAAGTTGTGTACCCTCTGGAACACGTGATCCCCAGAAATGAGAGGATTGACCCCTACAAGGCACTATGTCGGACTGAGGACTGTGAAATGGAGAGGGAAATCCAATCAGTGCTTTCAGCTAACAAAAATACAGTCAAATCAGCTTTGACTCTCACAAAAAATGAAAGAAAGGTCCTAAAGGCAATGGATGTTGAAAGCGCTCGAAAAATGCAGTCAGAATTGGCCCGTCTTCGGTCACTTCAAGCAAAATATGAAAAGAAGGCGAAATGGGCCAAGAAAATCAAAAGTAAAAGTTACCGCCGCATTACTCGGCACGAGAAGAGGAAGAAAGATGAGAGGACCCTGGGAAACCTCAAGGAACAGGACCCTGAGGAGTTTTCCCGACGTGTTCTCCAACTCCGAACTGACCGAATGAAGGAAAGAATGAGTTTGAAGCACTCGGCGTCCACAAAATATGCACATAACCAAAAAATGTATGCCAAATACAACGAAAGTGTATGTGAAATATTAATTTGGAGGCTCGGGAGTTTATTTCTCAAATGAGTTCAAAGAAGAGAGATTTGGTGGATAGGACGGGGGCGTGGGAGGACGAGAGGGCTGAAATGAACCGCTGTTTGGACGAGACGGAGATATATAAGCCAGTGGTTGCCCCGAAGGAGTCGAAGAGGGGTTGGGACGAGGAGGAATTTGTCAACAAAGAACTGACTATTCCAGTATTTTTATTATGTGAGAGTAGGAGCCAATAATTGATGTTGGGAGGAGTAGTCTCAAGTTGGGGGACTTTAGTGTGGAGACTGGGATGTCCGTGTGTCCCAATGAGCAGCCAAACTTTGAGGATATTGCTGGGAATGTGACATATGGAGTCGATGTGGTCGGGGAGTTCAAGGATGAGAAGCAGAAAGTTGTTGAAGACGAGAAAGAAAGAGATTTGGAGGCTTTTCTTCCTGGGTGGAATTCGTGGGCTGGCCCTGGAATTAAGAAAAATAAAAAACGTGAGTCTCAGTATACTGTGAAAGCGCGGGAAAATCCTCGCCGTGATTCTGGGTTTGGGAATGTGATCATATCAAAGAAACAGCCTACATTTGAGGGGCATCGAGTTGTGATAATTTATGTTAGTTGTTAGGTAAGACACGTTCCCTTCCCGTTTTTGAGTGTTGCCCAGTTTGAGGCGAGTTTGAGGACTCCGATTGACCGAACGTGGGTGCCGGAGAGTGCATTTAGGAAAATGATCAAATCGAGGGTTGTCACTAAATCGGGAACCATCATCCAGCCCATTTGCAAGAAAGCTGTCAGACCTAATCGAACGTGATTATATTTTCTCCATTTTAATGAAAATTGTTTTATACTGTCAATTAATTTACTTTCTTCAATAGTTCTGCTGTTAGTGTTCCTGGACAATTTTAAACTCTTTGCTAGTATTTGTTGACATTACAAAACTCATTTATAATCTGGTTTCGAGATTCTTTTGGATCGATATGTATAATTCTGACGGAATCAAATAATGTCGAACCTAATTAGCTTTATGTGAACGACATTCGGGTGATTTGTGCTGAACAATGAATTAACTTGGTCTTAAATTTACTTTATAGTTCTGGTAACGACAAAATGGCACTAAATAGAATTGGACTTGTACGGGAAACTCCGGAAAGCGGTTGCAATCTTTTTAGGCGACAGAAAGTCGATTTTTCCAGCTGTGTCCTAAATAATTTTTTGCTATGAAAAACTTTCTACAAAATTATAAAAAGTGCACTACAGTACGCCCCCAGTTGAGGGCAGACCTCAGGGGTGGTCCACTTTCGGTTTTGGGGCACCCACGCATTTTGGGGCAGTTTTTAAAAATAGTCAATTTTTCAATATATTATTTATTTTTGATGACCCTGGTATGGGGCACATATTTAATTTATTTAAAATTACAAATGGTACTATCATTTTAAGTTTTATTTTTATTCTTGTATTGTTTTTAAAAAGAATTCAAATAATTTTTTAATTACAGTTACTATTTCTCGCATTAAACAAAATTTTGCTTGTTATTTTTATGTGGGATTAACTGAATGTGATCGAAACGAGGAATTATACGATCCAAATAATCAATCTTTTACACAAGATAAATCGTCTTCACTAGATAGATGAGTTTTTGAAACTTCTACGTTTGAGAAATGAATTTTTTCCAATTCTTAAAACCATGTTGAAACTTATTGCAATACAAATTTTTCACACATAATAAATTACGAATTATTTAAAGCATCAAATGGATGGCTCGACCAGTTCAAAAAGAACTCAAGTTGCTATTCAAAACTATAATTGGAGAAAAGAATTCGTCTAACCTTTTTTCAATATTCAAAAATGCCTGGAACTATGCGGGTTGTGAAGCTCAGCAAAGAAATTCTTGAAAAAATCAAAAAATCAGAGGAAACCAAGAAGAACACACATTAGACGACAATCCCAACAGAAAACAACGATTTAGGCTAAATGAAATTCCAGGAGTAATTAATAAATGTGTTTATTGCCAAGCAAATATTAATTCTATAATGTTATGCTAAGAAATTAATGACGATTAAGCCACAAATAACGCTAATCAATCATCGGTTAGGATTTGAGTTAGGGATAGGGATGGGCAAAGCTCCCATAGAGTTATGGATTAGGGTTAGGAGTAGACGAAGCTTTTATATGGAATCTAGAATTTTTTTCTATTTTATAATGTAAATTTTAATTATTATCTCGATTTTAACGGATTTTTTACAATTTTAAATCATTATTTGATGTTGGTTTTTCGAAATCCTGCTTTTTTCAACAGGTACCAAAATTATTAAAAATGTGTTTAAAGTGAGACTTGGAAAAAATTAACGTGTATTTTGTATGGCAATATTGCTTAAAATTTGAAAGTGTCCATTTATCCGACTGTGACATATATTAATTTAAAAGTTCAAATCTCCTCGGTGTTTAAAAAATCTTAATGAATTCGACAAATATTATTAGGACAAAATCACTTATGATGAATATGAATCAACAAATCATCAATTAAGGAGTCATAAACATCATGAATTCTCTAGAAGATAATATTGTTAGTACATTCCCACAAAGTTTAAAATTCTATTAAGAATTTCAAAAAAACCTACCAGGAGAACTGGAAAAAAACCAATTCGGTGGGGAAATTACTGATTATTTTTAATAGAATTTTTTTGTTGGACGCAATTTCTGGCTTTATCAGCACAAGATGAACAACTAATTACGCATGGCCAACTGTTTACACTTTTTGACATTGTGAAAGTCAAACTAAAATTTGGACATAGTGGAGTATCCAGACACTGGTGTTGCGGAAGTCCTTGGAGATCATGCACGCCAAGACAAGGCACTGGCTATTAATAGCTGTAGAGGAATAGCCCTAAATCTAGATTTTTTATTTGAACGCAATTGAAAACTTAAGTATTTTAATTTTGAAATTCATATTTAGCCGATTTAAAGTATTTTTATGAGAGTTTAGACAAATTAAAAATTAATTTAAATCCGATTGATGGAAACTCAGCTTACTGTTAATCAATTAGTAGGGAAATGAATGTCCATAATACTAAATGCAGATTTAGTGCCAGAGATTAAATATACATAGATACCTTTGTTCAAAAAAAGATATCTGTTGCGGTTAGATAAATTCGAGTTGCCATTCTATTTAAATTCTGAAATAATTAACAATTTATCCAAAAATCAAGTTGATGAAAAAAAGCATTTTTATTTAAATATGCCAAAGGAGATACCCGTAGATTAAAAATAATTAATTATGAAATTTATTGTCAAAATTATTATTTGAAGGTAAAATGTAACCAGTTTCCCACGTGTATTCATTCCTTCATATCACATCTTAGACTTTCTAAGAGATTAGTAATATTTTACAAGCTAAAAGACTTTAACTGAATAAACAAATGATTATAAATTATGTTTCTAATTATATATATCTTAATTTTCTGAGATTAAATTGTTTAAATCACTTAAAATGGATCAACGTCTGGTTTTTGTGACTGTGGGTACAACAAATTTTGACTCTCTAATTACTGCTGTTTTATCTGAAAATTTTAATAAAGTCAGATAATAAAATACATTTAATAGTACCTAAATACAAATAAATTCACTAAAATAATAATTCAACATGGAAATTCAATTTTTAAAAACTTCAAAAATAACCTCACAAACATCGAACTTGAAGCCTACAAGTAAAATAAAATACTAAATTGAGCAGTTTTAAACCATCCATTCGAGCAGACATCGAGTCCGCCCATCTGGTTATCAGTCACGGAGGTTATCCAATTCCAGAAATTAGTAAGGCGCGGGAACAATCCTGGAAACATTGAATGCGGGAATACCACTGCTGGTGGTGGTAAATGAGTCCTTATACGACAACCACCAGCTCGAACTAGCCCAGAAATTGAGAGAGGATAACTACATATTCTATACTACTCTCACGTATGATATCAAATACTCATATTTAGTCATTTTTTTGATTTTATTAATCAAATGGACTTGTCTACTCTTGAATACTACCAAAATGGAGATTCCTCGCTATTTTTCAAACATATCGAAAAACTTGTTAGATATTGAATTGACTGTTCTATTTCTGACACTCACTTTACATATTATTCCAATACTTTCTGATGTTATCATAAAGTTATATAAATTGTCAAAAAAATGTTCAATTGGATATCAAAATCATAATTTGGTGAGAATCGTGACATATGCAGAATCGACTGTTAGATATTTAGTTTTTTGCAATTTCCGAACAATTCTGTCCCAATAAAGGTCACTCCCCAACTTATGAGCCAATGGGACATTCCCCTCACTTTCCACCATTCTTATGGTCTAAGATGCTTACTCACATCCATACCTTCCTTCTCAAACGAGTCAGTTTCATTCTGTGTTTATTACTGCCGTTTAGAATAGATTGAGCCACATTGGTGGCCACATGTGAGTCCTTTGGTGGCTTCTCAGTCTGAATATTCGATTGGGGGACACTCGCTGGTTGTGCAGACACAATCTCCCAAATCTGGTCCACCGTGGATGGTTCCCGACAGGAAAAAGTAGAGAAAATAAAATTCTGAGTTTTTAGGGGGTAAATACACGGAAAGCACGTTCTTTGGTGGGGAGGTTGGGCACTTGTTTTAAACGTCGGAATATTTGGAGGAGGGAGGTGGGGTCAGGGTTTTCGAGGTATGAAGAAATGTTCTAAAAATCAGGTGAGGAGATAACTCGTAGAAATATATCTTTTTTGAGATTTGGTTTTTTGGGCTGGTCTGAACTACAACAATCGTGTTGGGCGAAATTATTGAGACTGGAATATTCAAATATGGCAAGGACTTTAGATTAATGCCACACTGAATGCAAGAAATTGAATTTACACTGCATTCCGTCCGATGACCATTTACTTGTCGTTTTTGTAAGGAAGAACCACACACATCACAAACAAAAATGACCATCTTTAAAACACGTTTTTTTAGAAATATTAAACTAAATAAATTAGTAATTTTTTTAATTATTACTTTTTATTATATTCAATTTTTAATTATACAAATAAATTACACGACATTCCTTTGTAAAATGGATCAAATACTTTTTTTTATTAGTCAATAAATTGTTATAAATATTTTTTAATTATTATAATAATATAATTATTGATTGGTAAACTAAAATTGAAAATAAATATTTTATAAAGTGTTATAAAATGCATCGTGATATTGTTTCTGAGGTGGTCCAACATTTAGACCTATTCAAAAATCCTACATCTGACCCCTCTAAGATGATGATTTCCACAAAGGTTAGCCAATAATATTAAACCCAAGTATCTGGAAAATTTACTTGTCTACCCAGATTCATACAACATCGGCAAAAGCCTTCTCCAATACGGTGATCCCCTAGTCAGTGCTTTTGGACTAAAGTTAATGACCGCCAATATAAAGTCCCCTCCCCTCACCAATGCAGCGGAATGTCAATAGAAAACATAATCGAGGACGTGTCCCCTATTTTAGGCAACCCAGACTGTCTCTCTAACAATATTCTGAGTGACTCCCTCAGTCGTCTGGTGGCCAAAATGTCTTTAAACTCAGCCAATGTCTCCATCGGGCATATCCTCATTAATCTACGAGAGAAAATGCCCCATTTTAAGGCAGGTCGGATAAATCATATTTCAGAACTTGTTTGACTCAGTAGTCTGCAAAGCATTCGTTCAGGTCGTGGAGGAGGCCTATAAGGGTCCTTCTTCCACTCATTTGAACACTCAAATACTAATAATTCTGGACCATTATCTCAATATTACTCCCCAATCTATATCTAAAGACAATTTGTACTGTCTGAGTCGATATATTGACAAATGTCCACTTTCTATGTACAAAAGTCAGTCCACTAAACTCACACTTGTGGTGGATGTGATGTATAATGTCCATTTGACTGAGTCGGCCATCGACTGTCTGGTCTCCTTCTTTACTTCCAAGGAGGTTTGGGTATTTATATATGGATAGAGTGAGTGTCTGTCGATAACTCGATATTTGTTTCAGTCACATGAGAGACACTGTTCTTTTTTGAGTAGATTTGGTGGTTGGTTGGGGGATGTTTCCCTGGACTATTCACTCCTTAAGAAATACGCTTATTTCATTTCAGAGGCGGTTTCTGCCTTTAGAAATAGGATTGTGGTGACAAAGGGAGATCCCCCACACGTCTATTCTCCATTTCTCAACACAATTCAAGTTCTGATTGAAGTACTCCTGAATTGTCGGTCCATGGTTGGAGTGTGTCAATAATTCTATAGAAAGTGTCGATGTGTGCAGTTGAAGCATTCACTTATCTTGTTTTGAATAGAAGGGGGTCTCCTGTTATATCCGGTTATGTGTGCGAGGTGGTGATGAACGGTGGGCTGTTGAAACGGATTTTATATTCTTATTTTTATGTTGGTGTGGTTGTATATTTCAGCCTGAGTTTGAGAGGGGGAATTTGTGGATGGATGTGAGTGTCTTTGCGACTGATTTTGTGACTGAGGAGGACTATAATGAGTTTTGCAGAGGTTTGGGTTGTCTGTGACCCTTAGAATATGGCTTGAATATAGAGCACATGCTGCATGGAGTGCACAAGATGAATCCTCAATATCTCAATTCTGTATTTATATCAGTTATTCAGGATATATTTGGGAATTACAATTTGAAAAGTAATAGTGTTGGTCGATTGGTAGATTCTGTCAGTTCGACTGTGAGTTTGCTGTCAAAAGTGACTGTTTTGTGCAGGATTTGTCTGCTGGACAAGTCATTCCATCCTACTGACGAGAATGAGAGGTCAGTGCTGCATCAAATATTCAAATATTTGTGTCAGTATTTGAAATGTGAATCCTGTGAGCACTGTGTGGGAGTACAGTCAATTTGGTGTCCTCAAAGAATGTCTCCGAATGTTCTAGAATGTTCTATATTGTAGTATATGGGACTGGTTGTCCATACTTTCACTACTCTTGCTGTGATTGCCAACAGTCCATATTCTGACCCTCCAATGGTCGACCTGGTCTTCGATACTGTTGATTGTGTGGGAATAGTGTAGATGATAGGCATGTATGGAATGTTTGAGTTGGTCGTGACTGATTTGGACAGTTTTGTGGCCAAGACCAGTCTGTCCAAGTTGTGTCGTTCAATCGTTGACTTTGTGTCCTCCAACAAGGCTCAGCTTTTTGTATTCGGAGGGATATTACTTTAGAACTCGAAAATTGACACAATCACTGTATTTCTGACTCGTCTGCTCTCCCCCGAGTCATTGATGGCTAAAATGCCAATTTCCTACCCGTCCACACTGATTGAGATGTTGTTTGTAGTCATGTACTATTCTATATACACCCTAGCAAGCTGTATGAGGACAAATCCGTGATAAAACAGGCCTACAGTTTCTACTTTCTGCCTTATGTGGATGGATTCCTGTCGTCGGAGGAATACAACAAGTAAGTTAATGGTTAACCAGACTATGCTGTAATCAAAACTCATTCCCTGCCTTCATGGAGGGATCAGTCGACGGTCGTTGTGAGAGGGTAGACACATTCACTAGCAGTAGTTGAATATTCTGCTCGAAGTCATCCACATATTCCTCACAATCGTGACTGAGGACTTGGGGGAGGAATTCGGGAATAGCATGGCTCGTCTTGTCTTAATGTGTATGCAGTTGGCACGGTATTGTCTTGCTTGCACGTGCAGTTCGGTGGCCTCTCTGTGGCAGGTCATTCGGGGTGACTGTGGAAATACATTCTCCCTACTGGTGGAGGACGATACTGGTCTGCACTACACACGCAATTATCTGCACAAACTGTATTGACTGGCTTTACTTTAGATTGATGATTATTAATCTGATTGAGAGCAAGTTTGAATTCGACCGACAGTTTTTCTTTGCTTTCATGACGAATCGACTACTGCCTTGCATACTCAGAACTAGTCACGTGGATATTTCTGTGTTCATACGTAAGGCACTGTGTTCTACTATAGGGGTTTTGTTGACTCCCCTGGTCATTCGGTATTCCGCCACGTCGGACGTGTTTGCCTTCAAGATTGCCCACATATTCATATATTGCATAATTGATGTAGTCTTGTGGGGTGATTGTAGATAATCATGGTTGCCAACCAGGAGGAATTCCTTAATGCTGTGACTGAAAATAGATTTCAATCTTTTCTTAAATGTTTTCTCAAGTTTATAAGTAATCGTGTTTTCATTACTTTACAGACCTTGTCGTGTTTGCCATTAAGGAAGAAGACTCGGTCGATGACTTGAATAAAATGTTCCACACCAGTTGTACAATTCTATCTCCCCCCTCAACCATCCAACCACACCTCAGGACTAACAAAATGTCACAAATTGGAGTCGCATTTCTAACTAAGGTTGTTTTTAAGTTTATTTCAGCACGTGGATAAACTGTTTGGATTTGTTATTTTCCTGGTGGAGTACATCCCGTCCGAGTACGTATCACTTCGGGGGGCGTTCATAAATTTGATTGAGCAGGTCGTTAGAAATGTACTTGTCTTTGTTATTGTAGTATTCTTTGGATCCCCCGTTCGTTGTTTTCGCCTTCAAGTCACTGTCCACGTTGCATCCTCTACTGCAGGAGGGAGAGGAGGTGAGGAGAATAGAACACGTGGTGATTAACTTTATTGACAGATTTGTAAGCTAGTGTTAGTTTGATGTGTAGAATGGTCCTCTTTTGCCGTATTGGTATGAGTATTTGGGTTATCTGTCGGAGACGGAGACTGAGGTATTGGAACACTTTCGGCAGAACATGTCTTCCTTGTCTCGTCATGATAAACTGGTTCAAGTTAAATTCATATTGCGTGTTATCCGGTGATTTCTGCTTCTGTGATCATGTGCGATGGAAAATATTTTTGTGTGTTTTTAATTTTACACATTTTATTTACAATCAATGATGTGTTTGTTTTAGGCCCAAGTACTTTGTTTTAAAAAAGAATTTTACAAGTGCCTTCCACTCTGGAATAACCTCCATGTCAGTCAGTCGGACATTTAAAGGAATTAAGCAAGTTCGATTAGAGTCTTTATGGATTATATCTAGCAATGGGGACCAGGCATTCTGTCGACAAAGTGAAAAAGGCGAGAAACAAAAGCTTCTGTTCATAAAATCCCGTATTCTTCGAGTCGAAACAAAGCCAGTTACCAGGAATTCGACAACAACGAAAATTAAGTCAGTTCTCTCATGTTCGAACAAATTTGAATCACATTTGAACAAATCAGCTTTTTGTTTCCTTCGGGAATTCTTTTCGACTTTTTTGTCGACACACTCTTTCATAATAGAGGATAAATCTTAAATAAAGTCGCTGAGTTCATAAAATGAGACCAACTATATTTTGTGTACTGACAGATGGGCGAGAGACACGATTGTACATTCTTACATTTCAGGACTCTCCCCTCGAAGTGCTAGTATAAATAGTCGCAGCATTTGGAGACAGTACATTGTGCCCATATCTACACTCATGAAGCTTTCGGATACGTCGGATTTGTCCTTTAAGAACCTAGAATTGTAGAATGGTGAGCACTCGTAAGAGTCGTTCAACAATGTGCAGTAGATAACCGAAAAGCCCGGCCTGGAAAACGCGAAAGTATTTCCGTCTTTCTTTGTGAATAAAATACGTTGTTTCTGGCCTTCCAAATACATATTAGTAAGTCACTTGTAGATGTTTGTTTTGAATTGTTGTATAGAGCTACGAGACGCAAATGGATGAGGTGGACTGCAGTTGAAGAAGAATCGAGTGGAGAAGTTGGCCTCATACCCAATTCACAAGGATAAAATAGTTATATTCGACACTCGAAAAACTCGGATAGAAAGCCCGGAAATATGTTCAACAACTCTTTGTCGATTTGAGGTTAATTCTTACACAAGTCAACTCATCTGCGACAACTAGCAATTGACAGCCGAGCTGTTTGGACGAATTCTCCGGAAAAGTTAAAAAAAGAGCTGTACTTTCGATTGAACTAATGAAACAAGTGTCTACTACTGTGGCTTTCGACAAATAATATACAGTAAAACCTCTGGTGCTCGCCACCTCTGTTACTCGCCACCTCTATTGCTCGCCACATATTTTTCAAAAAATTAAAAATTTCTAGTAAATTTTGATAAATATTCTATTGCTCGCCATTTTCTAAATCTCGCCATTAATTTTTAAAAATATTTTTTTTGGTTAAACTATTTTTTATATAAAATATTTCAACCAGGCTGAATTTAACATACGTAAGTGCTAAAGATTGTCTTTTAATGGAAAACGTCGCATTCTTGCGTATATGGAGGAGAACAAAAGTCTCACGATGGACCGTATAGCAGTTGAGCAGTTGATCAGAAACAAGAAATTGATGCATTTACTTCTTTGATCTCTGCAAAGATTCAACAATATAATGCTGAAAACATTTATAACGCTGATGAAACTGGGATTTTTTACAAATCTATCCCTTCAAAAAGTGTTTGTCAGAAGGTTCGACATGGACATAAAATCCTTAAAGAACGGTTTAATTTTTATTTATTTTTTAGATTTTCTTTGTTGCTATGCTCAAATATGACTGGGACAGACAAAAAAATTCCACTTATGATTGGAAAGTTCCAGAAACCTCGCTGCTTTAAAAATTTTAAAGTCGAAAATTTTGTCGATTACTGTCATTCACCAAAAGCATGGATGACAAGTAAAATTTTTAACGAATGGCTTCTAACATAAGATAGGCATCTAAAAAAACGAAAAATTCTTTTAGTTGTGGATCGATGCCCATCCCATAAACTTTACGCTGATTTACAGTCAATTGAAGTTCTTTACCTACCTTCGAAGACTACAACAATTCTACAACCAATGAATCAAGGAATCATTAGATCCTTCAAAGGACATTTTAATAAACTTAAATTTGAGTTTATGTTAGAAAAAATTGAAAATGGAGAAAATCCACTGGAAGCTCATAAAAAAATAACTTTAAAAGACGGTCTTCTTTTTACATATTTTGCCTGGAAAAAAGTAACGACCAAAAACAATTACAAATTGTTTTGGACATTCAAAATGGATCGAATGTGAAAATCAATTCGAAAGACCAACTGTTGAAATTGATAATTATGATCAAATGGTAAATATCTTGAAAATATTGGACCCGGTGGATAAAGATGATTTTATTAATCATGAATTTACCGAAATAGATGAAATTGAAGATTACCTTAATATTGCTGGAGATTCTTTTCCACACAAATATGACGATGAAGATACTCATAATGACGAATCTCATGTGACTTCAGAAGAGGCTTTGAAAATGTTGAAAAGAATAAAGTCATTCTTTTATCAAAATGAAAATTTTGATATAAATTCGTTGGAACTAATCGAAACCGTTATTAAAAATATGGCTGAATTAAAAAAAATTATTAAAGATTTTTTAGTTAATTTTTTCCTTTTAATTTCTTTCGATTCTCTTTGTTTCTTTGCTCAAATATGACTTGGAAGGCTCACTTATGATCGGAAAGTATCGAAAACGGAGATGTTTTCAAAATTTCAATGTCAACAAATTTATTGATTATTTCTATTGCTCGCCAAATTCTATTGCTCGCCATTTTTTCTTCGGTCCCGAAAATGGCGAGCACCAGAGGTTTTACTGTATGTTGTAGTGGAATATGTCTACATGGACATTGAACATAATGCTCATGGACTATACAAATAAGGAATATGAAGATACTCTCAATAAGCAGCGGAATTGATTCTGGATAGTTCCAACGATCGACTGGAGAGATTAGATCCTATCCAATTAGACAGGAAAACTCACGCTTCTGGGTCTAAATGGAAGTAGAGGTTTGAAGCGCTCCAAAATTAAAAACAAGAGACTTCAGCGTTTCCAAGATGCCTTTGGGGGTTCCTCCAATTGAAGCGATTTTATTAAGAGGAATATAATTCGTTTCAAAATATTCTACGACTGCGCCAACAAGATACCACATGTTAAGATCATTTTACACGATCTTGTTGTTTGGTGGATTGCGAGGGAGAATAAAAGAGGACCTAGAGGGTCACCTTGTTGAACTCCATTGGCAGAATCAAGTATGGTTGTCCCGAATATAAGCGCGGAAGGCTTGGAGTATGCCAAATTGACAATCGGTAGGATGTACGGAATTTCTTTGGCGCAAGCTTCAAGGATACAGTCTCTTCTAACAGAATTGAATGCATTCTTTAAGTCGATCTTGGCCAGCATGAGGAAAAGATCAGTTCGCGGGCAAAAGAGCATAAGTCGCCGGACAGAATCTTGTTAGAGAGTTCGACGATCTTTTCGAGCAAGGTAGTATTGTTTTCCCCTGAAAGCCGGCATATCAAATCACGAACATGCTTAGGCCATCCACACCGCCAGAGCTGCTGCGGCGGAAGGATTTCAGGCTATCGGAGACGTCCGCGGCCAAGGCTACTAGTGGCATGACATTAGGGAGGTGGAATTCGCGAAAGTCTTCAGGGGCGCTGGGATGTTTTGCCTTCAATGCGGAAACAGTAGCAGTGCTGTATGGAAGGGTGCCCAGGTCCGAGGATATGGTTCGTACAGCGGCCTTTACGTCTCCTTCCATGAGTTTTGTCAGTACCAACCGCCGTATCCTTTCGGCCTCAGATGCCTTTGAAGGCCTTCTTTCAACTTTGTGCGTCCCTTCGGCAGGGGGGCAGCGTAGAGGGGAAAGAGAAATAGTTTTGCCCATGAAAGGGCGTCGGAGTGTTTCTTCGTGGCATTTCCAATCAAGGTGGCAAGACTCTCTGCAGCAAGTAACCTGACTGCCTTCGGAATCCTGACGGGGATGTATCTGCACCGTCGCAAAGCGGACAAATATCGCAGAAAATCCTCTGCATCAAAGACGGGAAGGGCAAAGGGAGGTGGACACCATCCAGGAACTACGCACGAAGGGCAATTCCACGTCTGGAGGGCAGATGCCTGCTTCCTCTTGAGACCAATACAAAAAAATGGAAAAAATTACACCACCACAACAAACAGAATTACTAATTGATTAGAAATCAATTTGTATTACTAATTGCTATTTGTATTATTTGAATAATAAATGTAGAATTTTTATATAGACAGTTTATATTTATTATATATTTGTAAAATATTAATTTTTATTTTAAATATTATAATACTATTATACATTTCTAGTGGTGATGACTAAAGGACCTGACTGTTTGGATAACTTAATGGAGGAAACTGACGACAAAAACTGTATCACCGTCTCTCAACTGAAAACCCTCGTCGAAAAGTACTCCCCCTCTATTAATATCCTCAGAGGAAATTACGAAACTGCCATAAAAGAAGCAATTTCACGTCCAAACACCTCGGGCGATTCTGACACGAAGGTGGCTTACTCTAATCAGTTCTCAGAAGGAAATAGGAATCCTGATCTCCCAGAGCATGGTGCTGTTCCGAGGGAAGGTGGATTCCTTTGTGAGTGGATTGAGTGAGGGAGAGAGGATCAACACACTCAAGTACGTCTACAAGGCCCTGGAAGTGCCCTACGACGGGAACTCGAACAAATTATTGCAGTGGCACAAGGAAGTAGTCAGACCATGTTTACGTGCTATTAGATCACCGACAAGTCAGGGGTGGGGGCCATATGTCGAATTGTGGCAGACCGGAAGAGAGTTTAGTCACTAATCCAATAATAACAGGATATAATAAATTGGACTATTTATTGTCTTTGGTTTCAGTTAGAATCTTTAATTCTTCTGGAAATAGGAACTGCATATTAATTTTTGGAAACAAATTAAAAAAGCATTGGGGAATCAACAAGCTAGTTTAAATAAGCTAAAATTGACTAAGACTTAACTTTTACAAAAATTCCTCTTATATACAAACAGTACTTTTGTTACAACTTGGTTTAATGACATAAAACAACTTATAAAAGCTTAATATGTATAAAGACTGTCCCAAGTACGATTAGAAAATGAGATTTCTCTAAAAGGGTAGTGCAGGAGTGCTTTGTGAGTGGATTGGTCTTTTTCCTAAATTCGGTGTAGTAGAAAATTTCCAATTAAGTGCTGCAATTCCCAGGGCAGTGTTGTATACAATTAGTTTGTTTGACTTCACTAATTTGTAGGAAGGCGGCAGCGACGAAAGAGTGCTTAGCGAGAACAGAAAGTTTTTAAAAATTACCGGTTACTAACTGAGGAGACGGAATTGGAGGCCCCTTGCAGGAGAAGAGTTTCTCAAATGTATAAAGCAGGGTGTTATTGGTAGAAAAGTTAAATTTATATGTTTTGTGGAGGAGAGAGTGGTGTCCAGAGCGGATTCTAGATAATTGGGCTCAAAGTTCTCTAGTGAGAGTAGATTCTGATGCATTAATAGGAGGGGGTGAGTCAAGAAAATGTCGTTTTTTAGTGATCTGATAGCTTTTGAAACAATAAAGTCGTGTATTTGTTTATAGTCCATTCTCTTTTATGGGGATCATTGAGAGTGGTGACGATGTGTCTTCGGTTGGTAGTGAGTAATATAGTGGATGAGGTGTGCGGTATCTTGGATACTTGGAGGAATTCAAGTCAGCATTGACAGGAATTATTTACAATTTTAAGTGATTTGTGTGGAGGGGAGGCAGCCAGTTATTGTTCTCAAGGCTAAGTTTTGTAGACTCTGGCAATGTTTGAAGAAGACGGTTTTACAGACGAATTCTTTGTAGATTATTGTTAAACTGTTTTTATCTTGGCCAAGTGTATGTACAGAATCAGCGCTGAGAGCGTTTAGCTTTTTGGTGTATAATTGAAATGGAAAGCTAACATATTTTAACCAGATTTAACAATTCCCTTTGAAAATAATATGTCGCACTCCAGAGCGGCTACGTTTCAAAATAATAATAAATTTTAATAAAATTACATTTCTGAAGTTTTTTGCTGTTCTTTTTAGTAAATATCTGAAATTAATAATTTTTTACTATTTTAAAGATCATGATTTCCAGCAAACCAAAATAGCATCAAAATCATTGATTGTACGTAGCGTTTTATGATTTTATTTATAAGTTCACGGAAAATGTTTAACAAGCTATTTTTGCGATAAAATTTATTAGTAATGCTAATTGAAATTTTTAATTTAGTATCTGGTTTATTCAGAGGACCAGAATTGTCATTCTTATTTGTCTTGTGATCCGTGAGCGGCATTAATACATATTTTGCGTTAATTTTCCTTTCTAAATTAATTTCCTCATAAAAAACTAAAATTGCACTCAGATATCAGACAGAGTATTGAAATTATCACAACTTCTTGACCTGGCTTATATGTAAAGTTTTTTCTTCTATTTCTTTATTCATAGTGATCATCTCTCCATCAGTGTTTGTTACTTTATATTTTTTCGTTGAAACTTGGTCGTTTAGGGGATATTTTCTATTGCCATTCTTAGAAGTAATTGTATTGTTCTATGTGGGAATTTTTCCACCTTCTTCACACCAGATAATGTTGACAAGGCTATTAAATCTCTACGTCCCACCCGTGCTTGTGGCCCCGACGGGATTTGTGCTGTTCACCTCCAACACCTTGGACCCGGGGGCGGATCGCATTATCAAGACTATATAACGTCTCCATCAACTTACGTACGATACCTAATATATGGAACAACTCCCTAATTACGCCAATTTTAAAACCAGGGAAACCAAAGGATGTTCCTTTTTTATACCAACCGATCTCAATAACTTGTATTTTATTGAAAGTATTGGAAAAGCTTGTATTAACGCGTATCTCTTCTGTTCTACAATTGCCAGAATTTCAACACGGTTTTAGACCAGATCGTTCTACAACGACTCATTTGTGTTCTGTCTCCCAGTTTATTACTGACGATTTCAATATGGGAACACCCGGTTGAATACGAGCCCAGGTTGAATACGAGCCGTTAAACGAGCCGTCAAAGTGGCGTTATACGAGCCGTTAAATGGCGTGAATGCCGTTAAATCATATTAGGGTTAGGGTTAGGGTCAGGGTTAGGGTTAGGGTCAGGGTTAGGGTCAGGGTTAGGGTCAGGGTTAGGGTCAGGGTTAGGGTCAGGGTTAGGGTCAGGGTTAGGGTCAGGGTTAGGGTCAGGGTTAGGGTCAGGGTTAGGGTCAGGGTCAGGGTTAGGGTCAGGGTTAGGGTCAGGGTTAGGGTCAGGGTTAGGGTCAGGGTTAGGGTCAGGGTTAGGGTCAGGGTTACGGTCAGGGTTAGGGTAGGGTTAGCGTCAGGGTTAGCGTCAGGGTTAGCGTCAGGGTTAGGGATTAGGGTTAGGGTCTGTTTTCTTTAGTGTCTTTTTTATGATGAATATGTTTATAAATAACGTTGAAATCATTTATAGTTAGAGTTAAAGTTAAGATTAGAGTAAAGTTGTTACAAACTTGTAATTTGCTAATGTTGCAATTTATAATATCAAAAATAAAAATAATTCACATTATAATTTGCTAATGTTGTAAATAATTTTACTATTTTAAAGCAAACATGGTTCAAATATAAAACATCATTTTGTCAAAATTTAAAGTTCAATCATTAGTTCGGAACGTTTGCCTTTATTTTTTTTTTTTTTTTTTTATATGTAATTAACAAATAGTTATTAACT
This sequence comes from Octopus sinensis, assembly GCF_006345805.1. Classification (NCBI taxonomy): domain Eukaryota; kingdom Metazoa; phylum Mollusca; class Cephalopoda; order Octopoda; family Octopodidae; genus Octopus; species Octopus sinensis. The sequence goes on along the minus strand of NW_021837025.1, from coordinate 298,422 downwards.
AACTAAATTTGCCTTATTGTAATGGCCTTTTGAATCGGTATATTAATTATCGATCTTTTTAACGGCTCGTATTCAACCGTATCTCATTATGAACCGGTCACAATAAATAAATGTGAGTCTCTCGAGCCATAAACCATGATAGGTGTAATTACACGCTTAGTTGCAAACATTTGTTTAGATTAAACATGTTAAAATTAATAATTAACCTGAGTATAAACGTATTTAGATACTATAGTAGCAACTTTACTACATCTTGACCATAAGCTCTGGAATGTAACAAAGTATATAATTTACTACGTCTAAAGTGATTTAACTTGTGTTGAGCTTAATTTAAATCAAAATATATTAAACATCAATGTATTTTAGCTTTAATTCAGCTTCCTAAATACAAAAAAATTGCAACTCTCGATCATTTTTAGTAATTTAGGCTACGGATTCCTCAAAACTAAAGCTTTCTGCATATAATTTGATTTTTGCCCTTTCCTTCATGTCAATGAATTTTTCGAGTAGTCCGAATTTAGTGAAACTCTTAATTCTTCCAATTGTTTCACGTGTTAATTTGTAAAAAGTTTTATTTTTATTATAAATGATTTCTTTGCAAACGAGCTAGGACTGATGCACCAGTGCAAAATCCATGTCATCCCGTATGTGATGACGGAAAAATCATTATTATGTTTATTATTATGTTTCTGAAAAAATATTTTTTTGTTTTTTTAAGCATTGACCTCGCAGTTCTGGCTGTGACAAATATTAAATACTTTAGTTTAAAAAAATAAATTACGAATATTAGATTTCTTAGACTTATTGTTAAAATAAGGAACAAAAAACGACGACGGTGGGATTCGAACCCACGCGGGATAACCCAACAGATTAGCAGTCTGCCGCCTTAACCACTCGGCCACATCGTCATTCTCAACAACCATACACTTTGGTAGACAACACAGGATATCTCATCTGGGTTCCACTTCCAATATCTTGGATTGATAAACTTTTATTAGAGTGATCAGCTTTTTTTTAAGTGAGGACACTAGATTCAAAGAATATGAGTCAGTGGAGATAGCAAATACTGAAACCTAACAAAGTGACAAACCAGTTTAGAGTAAAAATGGGAGAAATAGAAGGACTGGAGTGGACAGTCATACAAGTCTGACTACTTAACTACTAATACTATCACTCCATGAGAAGGGCCAATTCTATTTATTTCATAACCATTTGTTTTATCAGGAGAGAAGAGTGCAATCCAGTCCAAGTTTGGTTTATATTTTGTTGAGCATCATATAAGCTTATTGGCAGATTAGCACTCATTTTGATAACATTAGAGTAATCCAAACTAATCATTATAAGTGATGGACCAAAAACCTCCCTACGGCAAAAAGGAATAAAAACTTAAACAGATTGAGTTTGAACACTTTTTGTGGCTAAAGATGGGTAATAAATGTGATATAATAAAATGTATTTTGCATGGTTTATCTAATTGTTGCCAAAAAGATGATGGAATATGCAAAGCAGCGACGAATCGCCTTTAATGTATGCTATGTGGCATGGAAAAATCTGTACTGCAGCTTCCACAGCCATTAATAGCAAATTCAGAACCAAATAACGTAATAAAATAAAAACACAAACGAGAACACAAATTCACATGCTCTTCTCAAATATTATTTTTAAAATAAGGTTCACCAATCATTAATACTTTTTATTAATTAATATAAATAAAACAATTAAATATAATTATTCACAATATACAAAAAACATATATACAAACTGACTCAGCTTAAAAGATGACTACAAACAAACTGAAAGCAAATTGAGGACTGTATAAGGTACCTACTATGAATGGTTGTTTCTTATAACAAATTTTTCCGAACCAAGAGCAAAACCCGCCGATGCATTTACAATCACAGACGACGATTCAACTATTTTGTAGCTTTCTTCTATTTGAAAATCCAGAAGGATGCCTTTAAAGATCCCCATGCCTCAGCTGTCTTGTTCAAAGGGCACTCCATTCACGTGAAACAAAATTCTGGATCCGCCTTTTCTGCTTTGAACCTCTCCGACTTTGAACTTCAGAGCACTTCAGCAAACTGCAAGTCTCTGAGATTAAAACAAATTTAAAGTCTCTTTTTAATTCCCCTATTGAGGAATTAATTGGTCAACCTGACCGGTTAGACTAACCTGTCCGCCCACGCTTGCAAGATGAGGAGTGGGTCGGAGAAAAAGTTTCTCGTAAATTCATGCTAGGGGACCTCCGTGGAGCACTCCGGGTTATCTGCAATATTACCGACGACACTAAGATCTTGGGTCTACTCAAGCGCAAGCATCCGTCGGCCCCGGACGAATGTGCGGTCGTTTTACTTCATAAAATCCTAACTGGATGTGAAGTACGTATGGAGGAGATTCTCGACAGCAATTTTAGTGTCCATCTTTTTTCTTTCGGCAAAAAAGACGGTGGAATACGTCCTATTGCTATTGGCTTTGTTTTCAGAAGACTGGCTGTTAGTCGTTTCACGGAGAGCATCACAGAGACTCAGCTGCGAACTCTCGCCATTTCAGCTGGGTGTGGAAATTCCAAATAGATGTGAAGCTGCACTGTCAAAGTGTCGAAATTGATATAAAGAATGTCAGAATTGAACTGAAATGATATAGAGAATTCTTTTCTTAAAAAAGAAACTCAAATGATTCGTAAGTTTTAGCTATAAAACTGTAAACTTGCTGTTAACATCAAACTCCTCAATACAGTCTGACATGTTTCAAAGCTTGATACTTATATGAAGTTGGCCGCTGAAAAAATTCTAAACATATGCTTTGATGAAACTGGATAGACTTGTTGCAAATTACCTCTTCGTCTTGGTGGAGTTAGACTACATTCGCCGTTGGAGATTATCCTCCCTGCCTACCTCTCCTCACGCGCCAGTTCTCACGTCCTCACTACCCAAATCCTACGTTACTCCCGCGGATTAGAAGAGGACCGGGTTTTCTCCGGAGCTTGTGATTTCTGGAAGGCATTCGGATTGGCTATTCTATCCAACATCTCACGCCAATGGTATGACATTTCCAGCAAAGCTAAAATTGACGCAATCAGACCTACATTGGACCTCCCTTGTTTCAGTGCGGCCTCTGAAAGTGGTGCGTGACTTAATGCCTTTCCTTGATCCCAGTCTGTAATGTCTGCTCGGGGGCCAATGCCGATGTGGCAGTAGAGTCGATACCAAAAGATTACCCCCTTTCATGCAGAAAGACTACTGGCAGTGCACCCAGACACTCCGCCATCAACGAGATCATTTCGGCTGCGTTACAAGTTGCTGGATTCTCTACCGAACGGAACCTGTGGGGTCTGACCTTGGAGACGGGCAACACCCCAATGGAGTCACACGTTTTTTTGGATTAATGGGAAATTCATCGCGTGGGACTCTACGTGCACAGACATCTTCTCAAAAACGAATCTGGTCGACTCGGCAGTCAGCCCAGGGTCAGCTGAAGAACTTAAAATCTCGAAATACTCTAACTTGACGAACAACGTGATCTCTTAGACCTAAACTTTAGATTTAAACTGCCTTAGTCTAGTCCTTTAGTTACTCTTGTTTATTAAACATTCTAATAGAATCAATAAAAGAATTAAGATTTTGGCAAAATTATTAAATAATAAAATATTTAAATTATTAGCGCTTGTTATGCACGATTGTATAATAGTCCTTCTCCTTTCTGTACTAACTGCTGTTATGGGCGAATGTAACTTTTTTGGACATATTTAGTCATTTCATGGTTTCTGATGTACTCCACCAAACGATATCAAAACATAATCGAGGAAATGAATCGTACTGTCCCTAAATGTAATAACTAACCCTCACTATTTCAGTCGAACGAATGTCCCAAACCGTTCCCGTCACCAAAGAATCCCAGAAGAGACTCAGTAAGATTTTTCCCCACATTCCAGGTCAAATGAAAGAGAGGTGTCGGGACATGACTAAACAGCTCAACATGGTCTTATTTGCTGTCTAATTTAAGATCAAATTCAAAGCGATGGGCGTTGCTGGACTTTTTTTTACATTTTTTGTCAAGTTTTTAAGCGGCCGTTTTGGGGGCAGGTCAGTAGCCACTCTGCCTTTCGTGCCTTTTCCCGTCTTCCAACGACTGTCCCAATCGGGGTTGACTTGGACGGACTTGTATGAATGTTCTTTCATGTTTTTTTATATGATTTGCACGTTTTCTATGCGCCATGTATTTTTTGGGTCTTGTTTTTAGAATGTGCAACAAGTTTTGGGGATTTCCAACGAGACTCCGGTTGAGATTCGGTTGAAAAAACTGCTGGCTTAAATTAATATTTATTAGTTTTATTACAAAATAATTAAATATTAAATTTTGATTTTTTTTTAAATAGATAAATAATTAACAAAACATTATTCTATCATCTATTAATCTATCCTGTCGTTATCATTCTATTAATCGTTCCTTTTCCTTTTTCTTTCGCTTTATTGCATCATTCTTTACATGGCAACTTGTTCCTCTTGTAAATCATCCAATTCCCGCAAGAAGGGCCGCTTGTGCTCCTCTTGCGATCTGTACTTCCATCTATCCTGCGTCGGGCTCTCCAGGCCAGCTCGGCCGTTATCCAATGCTGGAAGTGCCCGAGTTGCCTTGGTCTACCCAAACGCATATCCCCAATTCCCGGGAGCCATTTTACCCCTTCTCAATTCCTCAAATCCTTATCTGCTTTCCGAAGCGAATCATTCATCCAGTAAGGATTCCAAAATCGGCCAGACCCACTGTGGCCAAGTCCCTCGCAGCCTTGATCGACCAGGCGCTGGCTTCCAGCGCTCCTGACCCTTGGTTCAAGCTGTTCTCTTTCTTTCCCGTTTGCCTCAATTCTTCTCCCATGCGCTCATGTGCTGCTAATCACGTTTCTTCTGCCCAGCGGATTAAGGACCGTTGTACATCTTACGTCCACTCAGAGTTCAACTCTGATTGGCTGTCTGTCTCTCTTACGCCCCCTTGTAAGGAGGCACCCTCAAAACGGCCCGGTCTCGCAGAATTGCGCTTTTCCCGGGCAGTCCGAAGCAAACTCCTCCAGGGCGATATCTCTGGAGAAGTGCGCGCAATTTCATCCAACTCCTCCGTGGCTCCTCGGTGTGATGCTGTCCTGAATCAACTCCGCAGCAAACACCCCCAAGCTCCCACCGACCTCCGTGCAACACCGACGTTAGTTTCGGCTCCGTCCAACCCGATAACCTCGTCTGAGGTTTCGGCCGCTCTCGGGTCTTTTGCGCCCAGTAGCAGCGGCGGGATAGACGGTGTAAAGCCCATCCACCTACGCGATCTCCTGAGCCCATTGACCCACGAATCCGGAAAAGACCTGCTATCTTCTGTCACTCGTCTTTGTTCGCACATTGTCTCGGGCGAGATTCCAACCGTCGCCAGAGATCTTCTTTTCTCTGCTGGCCTCATTGCCCTGTCGAAAGCCGATGGTGGCGTGAGGCCCATTGCGGTCGGTAACGTTTTCAGGAGACTCACGGCCAAGATAATGTCCCGCAGGGTGGTTCCCCCCCTGAGTCTGGAGTTTCTCCCTTTCCAATACGGTGTCGGCGTCCAAGGTGCCTGCGAAATTCTCGCGCACGGCACTCGCCAACTTGTCCAGTCAAAGCCAGAAGACTGCAAGTTCATCGTGAAGCTGGACGTCAGCAACGCATTCAACTGCGTCCGCCGGGACCATCTGCTCGAAGTGGTCTCGGCACGTTGCCCCGTTCTCTTCCCAATTGTAAAGCTGGCATACTCTGCCCCAAGCTGCCTTCTGATCCATGATCAGATCATCATGTCAGAATGCGGCATTCAGCAGGGTGACCCACTGGGCCCATTGCTGTTTGCCCTCTCTGTTGACCACATTGCACGGAACCTTTCTTCCACTGTTAACTTCTGGTACCTGGACGACGTGACGATTGGTGGACCTACAGAGGTCGTTATGGAAGACGTTAAGAGAATCACTTCCGGTTTCTCTAAGATCGGACTATCTCTTAACGGCGAAAAATGCGAACTCGTAAACATTTCTCTTGCCCCCGCCGCTCTCCGCAACACATTCTCCTCTCTCAGCAGCCTGATCGTTGGGTTAAGGCTAACGCCCACCAGCGATCTAGTTATCTGGGCTCTCCAATTTCCGCTGAAGGCATAGAAAATGCCTTATCGTCTAAATGGGACGAAATTAAACTACTCACTGATCGGATCCGTGGGCTTGGCTCGCATCTTGCGTTTTTCTTGTTGAAGAACTTTCTTTTCGTCCCCAGACTGACCTATATTCTCCGTTCCTCCCCGTGTTTCGCTGCCACAGACTCATTATCCAGAATCGATAATCTTGTCCACCAATCGCTAACATTCCACCTCAATTTGAGGTTCACTGGTGACGGTTTTACCCGTGCCAGTTTACCTACTCGCTTCGGGGGGATCGGGATCCGCTCTTGTGCGGACCTGGCCCTACCCTGCTATCTCTCATCCATGTCGGCTTCCAGGAATTCCGTTTGCTCAGTTCTACTACCCTCTCTCGAACTTAATGAGCTCTCGGAATTCTCATCTGCATGCCGTATGTGGTGCTCACTCGACCTTGATTTTCCCACGATCCCTTCAGTTCAAAGGGGCTGGGACGAAATTCTCTGCTTGAACACATTACGAAAACTCCGCTCCAAGTCGGACCAACTCCAGCTGGCCACCCTTAACTGCGCCTGTCAGCCGCACACGGGTGACTGGCTCAAAGCTCTCCCCACTCCTAGTACGGGGTTACTACTGGACGACGAATCCTTGCGGATTGGGATCAGCTTACGATTGGGTTTGGACATCTGCCAGCCCCACCCTTGCCGGTGCGGGTCCTCAATTTCGTCAAACGGCTTGCACGCCTTGTCGTGTAAGAAGAGTGCCGGGAGAATTCCCCGTCACACTCATCTGAATGACGTTGTGAGGAGGGCTCTAGAGTCGGCTGGTTTCCCTTCCACCCTAGAGCCAGTCGGCCTTTCCCGGAGCGACGGCAAGCGTCCCGACGGGATGACGACCTTTCCTTTTAGGGAAGGCAAGTCCCTGGTTTGGGATGCCACGTGTGTCGACTCTTTTTCGACGACAATGCTTCCCAGGACTGTCGCAAACCCGGGTTCCGCCAGTGCGCTGGCTGAAGAGACAAAGATGACGAAATACCGGTGTATTTCGGACGCTTTTGAGTTTGCCCCCCTCGCCTTCGAAACCTCTGGAATCGTCGGAAAGGCTGCGACTCAACTCCTCACCGCCATTGGTAGAAAAATCTCCACAAAAACAAACGACCGGAGGGAGACGAGCTGGCTGTTCCAGCGAATCTCGGTTGCTGTGCTCCGCGGAAACTGCCACTCAATACGCAGCGCGGCTTCGTTGAGCTGACCCTCAGGCTCTCGACAATTCCCTTAGCCACCCAATTGCTTACTTTTTTCTTTCTTTCTTTTTATGATAAGTGGTTATAATTAACAAAACAATTGTCAGTTAACTAAATTAACCCAGCCGAACGGATTTTGATTTATAATGGAGAAATGAGGAAAATTAAACGGAACGTTCAAAAGGAATTTTAGATGGGTGAATTTTTGTGGAAGTTTATTGATGACGAAGTTAGGCATCAACCTTAGTATTGTCGACGTTGAAATAAAATCGTAAAGTGGACATTGGTTCAGGCCATTCATTTTATTAAGGATCCGGGAGTATTGTTTAGCAGGCGTCATCACATTTAGAGCAGTGCAATGGTAGTAGGATTTAGGCGAAGCAAATAGGAATTTTGGTTCTCTCTTATTTAGATGTTCTTATATCGAAAGAAGATTAGTTTCACACTGCAGTTGGTCGATCGGTTTTGATTGCAGACATCCGGGTATAATACTCTTAGCCTTGTTTTGTACTGATTGGAGTTTTGCAATGGAGCTTGTAGATGCGTAACTTAGTACGGGGCAAATTTATTGTTTCTAGACTCCTTTGAAGAGTACTTTCTGTGTACCAGTGATGCGACCACATATTGCTTGTAGAATGTTTGTACGCTTGTTTGGCTTGTCTGAAATTTTCAAAACATGTTTGTTGAAGGACATAGTTGGTTTTAAGAAAGCTCGGAATCAAAAAGAGATAACTTTCGATGTATGTCGGAAGATTCTGATCTCATCTTGAGCACAAACAATGATTCTCCCAAGTTCTGATTTCTTATTTTTACGATCCATGTTGAACAAATCTTCTTTTGATGAGTCATCACGTAACCTGCTTGAATCTTCGATGGGAAGCTAAATCACTCGATGGGACAAAATGTTACTGAAACTTTGGAGTTATAGAAGATAGAAGAAGCGATGTATTAAAAAGCAAAGTACTGTAGGCATTTTTAGGGAATTAAAAAATCGACAATTTTTAGAAAACAAAATTAAATTCGTAAAATTTATTTTAAGCCATAAATGAACACGCAGTATCTTCTATAACTACTACACTACTAGGTTTGTCAATATCAATATTGACAAAAATTTACGCTTTTACACCATTAAATTCACTTGCAACCTTCAAACAAATAAAAACTTTATTTTCCAAGATACCAGCTCGAAAGAGGACTTGCATCCACTGTCCATAAAAGTGAAAGGATACTTCTTTAATTCCTTCGTGATCTTGAGAAAAAGTCTCGTTATGTTCAAGAAAAGTTTGGATTCTGCGGGTTATTAATGCAAAGAAAACACATTTGGCTACAATCTCGGAATACCACAAGCGCAAATAAAAAGAAACTGTGAACCTTGACTTGAACATGCTGAGGAAGTTCCAGAATAATCGCTTGATTGAGAAAATGAAAAAAATTGCATGCAATTCTCTGCGATTGTCTAAATGATCCCAACCTCAATGTTCCTTAATCCTCTCATTAGTTAGCGCATAAAAATAAATAATCGAGAACCGAAAAGCTTCTGTGTCTCATAGAGGACTGTCGTATATTTCCCGGCAATACTGGAGCAATGTGCAATTACTATGACTCAGTCAGAAAACAGTTGATAACTTAGCGACAAGATATGGTTAAATCCTAAATAAAGACAAAGACAAAACCAAGTAGTAAAATCTATACATATGGAATTAAGAAATCCAGAAGGTTTAAAACCCATTCTGTTCAATCAGTGACTGCGAAACACTTTTGAAAATTTGTGTCTACACGACATTAAATACGGATACGAAAGTCGAGAATAACAAGCCTGACATCTTCGTACTCGACAAAATGAAGAATACAATCATTCTTATTGAGATTGATCAGTTCCTAAAAAGGCCTAAAGCAAGTTGAGGTGAAAGCTCCATAAGTACGATATGCTTGCTAATGAACTGGAAGTAATCCAGAACGTCAAAGTAACTATAATACTATCGATGCTAACATGGAAAGGTATTGTAAGTAAATTCTATAAAAATCACTGCGACTCAACCAGTCTCGAAAAACCCACACAAGCTTACATTCAGTCTGTAGTTATCTGGAAAAAATTTAAAGTATGCGTGCACAACATAACTTTGGAATAATCCTATGGAAGAATGCCAAAAATCTCGGTTTGCCATTAAGTCGAACTTTAAAGCGATTTCAGAAAAAACCAGCCTTATTGGATGGATTAATATTAATTATATTTTTGGATTAGGTTGGTTTTCAATGGTTGTCCAATTCTGAGTGCTGATGTACTACAAATTTTATTACAAAAATAAACAGTAAAATATGCAACCAAAAAACCGATAAAAAATCCAACAGAGATATCAATCAAATCATGTTTATTGTCGATTATACGTGTCATACCGACGATCACTGGTGCCAAAAATATACCCAACTGGACCACCAACACGGCCAGATTAGAGAGCATAGACCGATTATGAGGAATCCTTTGACGTAAAAAAAACTATAACTATCAACACTTTATCCTACAATCATATAGAACCCAATAACTGAGGCAAAGGCAACGTGTCCAGAAGGAAAGGACAGTCTATGTATTATGGCAAAAAAAACTGACCTTGATTTTGCTACTTCTTGTCTGTCTGGATTCAGACAAATAATATTTTCTACAAATTTTGAACAGTTCATTCGACTATAATCCGGCAGACAGACGCTCATAAAATCAGGTCTTAATTTTCCAGCACAGTTTTTGATTGAGTCCACAACGAAATGGGTAATGGCTGGAATTTTGTCAAAATAAGTACCACAAGCCAAGAATATGACCAAAAAGTGCAAAAATACTGTTTTTATGATATTTAAATCTCTGTTCTTGCGAATAAGAAATTCGACGACGGTTATCTTAATTAGGTCAGTAAAATATACCAAAGTGATGGCTATTCCGAAACCCCCTAAGACAAGAATTTCGTATGGGACTGTCGAGTGCTTGTGAGGGTATTTAACAGTCAGGTCGTCGCAGTAAACTCCACGGAGATATGGCATATTTATGACATTTAAGACCACAGGAACAATTGCAACTAGGACATGTATTTAATGATTTACTCAATAATATGAGGAAAGTAATACTTATGCACAATTTTGCATAATCGTTCATTAATGAGACCAATAATAGTTTAATACCAATTATAGTTGTGTATAAAAACTCCTTTATTAAATATAAAAAGTAATTAATCTATAACTATGAAATTTCCTCGAGTTTGTAATTAATCTATAATTATGAAAATATCCATAGCTATTAGCCATTTGTTTATTTTCTGTTTTATTGAAACAAGATGGTTCAAAATTTCAAAGGCCGATATGCTGATAATCAAACATTTCATTACTAAGTAGATTATGTGAGTTTAGTTTTGGAGAACCAAATGAAGACTGATCAATGCAATTGTGTTTCCGATTTTTTATACGCTCTGAAACATGAATACTAAAAAAATGGATAGACGAAAAATAGATGCTTTTGAAATTTGTTGTCTACGGGATTTAATGAGAATTTTTTGGACGTCCAAAATAACAAACATCGAAATACTAAAATAAGTGGATACGGTCATTTTGCTTGAAGGAAGAATTGCATAAACATAGATTGGCGTTGACATGTCTTCCGCTCTGATTCATTGGAAAGGACCAACCGACCAATAACTTGATGGCTATGAACAATAGAAGATGTCACGGAATTGCTTTTATCAAAATTTCTCTAAATTGCAAATGACCGGGAAAGGTGGAGAAAATTGGCTTATAAGATCTCCAAGAGTCAAACACGACTTAATTGGATAACCTAGTCTAACCTTCTCTAAATCAGCCAAATTTGAGTCAATTTTAACATTCTATAGCGCACATGTTTCCTCCTATTTACCAAAATACTCCAAACCAAATAAAAATAACTGAGTAGTGATTCTTTAAATTGACACAACTGAGGTTTGTATAACCATAAAAAATATCTAATGATTCTAAATCTTTATATGTATAGGTCGTTTAAAAAATTCAACCCCAAAAAATTTCTTTATAGGCTGTTCAACAACCCTCTATTACTATACTATTTCAGGTTTAAAGTAGGTCTTACCAAAACGAAACTACTACTAATCGTTGGTTGAAAAACAAGGATAAATCTGATAAAGCGGATCAAAAGCAAAAAATTTCTTGATCAACATAAAAATTATTGTGTTGAGCAGGTCGAAATTAACCCAAAGATTACTCTTGAGATCTTGTGAATCCTTTTAAATTCTGATTTCAGCTTAAATTTGTCAAAGAAACTATTTGAGTTTACTCGGACAGTTCCTGTTATTCTTTTAAAGATTCAGCTATAAATCAAAGAAAGACAATAGTCAATTAAATAAAGAAAAAAATTTATTACTTCAATATTAAAATATCAATAGAAGAAAATTCTGATATTATCGATGAAACAAATCTCAGCATGCATATATCCCGTTAAAGAGTCGTTCAAAAAAGTACAAGGGCTAATATCGTTGCAACAAATTCGCGAGGTGCATTTCATTTGTTGTATTGGCCTCTTAGATTGACACATTATGAATTGAAACTTGGATCATTTGATAAAGAATTTGCCGATGAATTGGTGAGAGTTTGTCTACGAAAAGTTAGGGAAGCTTACAATTTCCAAGTAGTGCTATTACTAGACAATTTTCCATCCCTTTCAGGATTTGAAAAAATTTTCGAAGAAAATGAATTCATCGGAAATAAAATTTAAATATTGGGTCCCTATAGCCCAATTCACAACCTAATTGAGAATATTTGGTCAGTATTCAAAGCTGATATAAAAAGACTCAAAATATTTTGGATGGAGTAAGACAAGAAGCTTTGTCAACTACATAACTTCAATAGTTAAAAGAAAGTATGATTAACTCATTATGTACAATCACTCCATCTTTATGCAACATCGTATTCCCTAGAATTCAGAGCATCGGTGTTAAAAAATGATGACATGGTTTATTAAATAATTTTATTGTTCCACTTTGCTTTTTGTAAGACTCATTTTAAACCTGAAATGTTATTGTATTAATCAAATGTTATTAAAAGTATACCCAATTTTTTAAATTCGATAGAATTTTTAAATTAAGAGATTTAGCTCTATTTTGAATGTAAATACTTTTGGAGTGTTTTCCAAAACTGATAAAAAATTGACAATTTTTTCAAACCCGTTTTGTAAATCACTGTCATCATAGATTATGAAATAAATAAAAAGTAAAGCAAGTGAAACAATTATAATAAAATCTCAATAGTGAGAGAATTAGAATGACTAATAGGGTAGTCTTCCCTCTTATTAACTGAATTCAACATTTGTAGGTAAAATCTCTCATATCTGCCAAAAATGGGACTTCTAAATATTTGGCGGTTATTAGAAAATAGCGTATAACAGAATTTATAAAAAAAACTTTCAAAGCAAGGTTTATTTTTGATCACCCAATTGTCTACATTATGTAATTCTTGAGGGTCCTAATTATTTTATTTAAGTTAGTAGCCCTATTAACGTCAAAATTTCCGGGTTGAATGAAAATGTTTTCGATTATTTGTAAAACTTGATAGTATTCTTTTTTCAGTAGCAATTTTTAGATTATCAAAATGTTTATCTGTTAAATCCTCAACCCTGTTTTTTGTATTATTATCTTCATCAAAATTATCATTTTCATTGAATTCTATTTAAAAAAACTCATCTTCTTTCATAGGATCATGTACATTTTCTATTTATTTATTAAATAAATAGTCGCACTACTTGAAATTGTAAGCTTCTGTACATTTTCTATGAAAATAAACGCATCATAATTTTCAATTTGACAATTCTCAGACAACGTTACAATTTCATTTGCATCTAACATGCATCAGTTTGCATGTTTAAAACAATTCCTTATACATGTTCCAATTACTTCCTTTTATGAAAAATAAATGAAAATTTTCGCAGCTTTAATATTTTTTTAAAATACTATAAATTACAAAAACGAAAACTAAATAATTTTCAATACTTGAAATTGACAAATAGGCACTTTTTCTGGAATGTAACATAACTTTTTAGACAAGAACGATGCTTTGAAAGATTTTGTAACTTCTTTGTCCAATGGTTGAAGTGCGGCCGTTGCAATAGCAGTTAGAAAAATAACATTAACGGCCTTTTATTGAACATCTATTCTATGAGCAGGGCAATTATCAAAAAAATTAGAATTTTTTTTAATTTGAATCCCTTTCTAGAAGTTAATTGTTACAAATTTTGACTGTCATTCAGAATTTCAAAGAATGTTCAGGATCAAAGTTTTCGCAGGATCGAAATTTTCGAAACAACAAGGTTTTTTAAATCTTCAATGACCGAAGGTTGATGTTTGTGGGTCCCTGACATGTTGCCACAGAATAATAATAAAATCCGATCTTTTAATATCTTAAAACAAGTTTGAGTGTTTTTAATACCGTTCTCGATGGAATTGATTTATACAACAGACCCGTTTCATTTGAATTGTAAACATTTTTTCATTTTAATCATTAATTTTTTTGAAAGAAAATTGCTATAACCAACTGAAACCTGACCCCTTGGCTGAAGACTAAGCTATGGATAATGGATTTGGACGGTCGTGAGTTCGATTCCGAAGGAGGCCAGTTTTCATCCTGGGGCAAATTCTCGTTATCGTTCCCCTGCCCGTGAGGCAACGAGTACTTCTGGCACGACACAGTTGGAAATGGGGATCTCTTACCTTCCGGGCTTAGCGTGGCGTTACGGGGTCCACCATGTCTGTTGGAAATTCCTTCGGATATGGCAACGCTCAGGAGGCACTTAATGCCTACCGAAAAAGGACTCTTAGCTTCTCAGACCCTGGGACATCGTCGTCTCAGGCCGATCTTGCGGGAAGGATTGAACCTTTCAGAAGGATCTCCCTCGTTTGGATCGGCGATCACGGGAATAACTATAATTAACTGGCTTTGCCCGTGTTTGGTCTTTAAATAATAATAAAATAATAATAATAACCATATGATTCCTAATATAATTTTTAAGTATTTAACTGTAACGTGCTCAAACTTTTTCAGGCCAGCCCTTTGATGCTTTAAATTCAATTAATTTCAAATCATTGATAGCAGATTACAGGCTTCTTCCAACGACAACGTTTCAGGCATGTATCGCGCTTGTGGTCCGTCTTAAACAGGATTGCGGTGCTTCAAATTAAATGGGGAACCAGACCAATAACGGGCGGCGTGAAAATGTATGTGTAAAAGAATACTAACTGTTGTACAAGGCAAATTTAATTAGCTTATGATTTTCCGTTAGTGCACAAAATAATAATTCACGTTATTTTGTATGAATAGTGGCAGGGTTGTACGTGTGTCTGCCTCGAAAACAGCCGATGTTTTGGAATTACTATATTTTGTGGTTTGGAGGGACTCCATAGCAACTCAAATCCCCCGTCAGTTGTGTTCTTTGCAATAAGGAAGTTATTTCTTCGACATTGAATGCCATTTGTATGAGTGTTTATTGAACATTGTGCAATAGAGGGACGTCATAACCTTAACCAAAAAGTAAATTTTCGTTGGGGTATGACGAAAGTATTCGAATATTAGAAGATAATTTTTACATAGATTATAAATTTTTTTTTATTGTCAATTTATTTAAATTAACTATTTAGTATTTAATTAGCAGAAGAAGATTATAAATTAAACATTTATCAATCTTAAGAAGTTTTGACAGGACTTAAAATATAACTAAGAGTCAAATACAAAGACAAAAAATTAAAAATATTAATCAATTCAAGTGACGATCATCAATAAACTCAGCAGCCTTCATTCTAACATAATTCAACCTTCCTTCATCTCCATGATTTTTTTCAAACTCAATAAATTTTTTAAAGACAGGCTGCATCTTTCTGGGGGCCAAGCTCAGGTTGATTGCTCGAGTAAGCACTTCCCTCGCAAATTCAATAAGCCCAGCAGACACGAGTGCATCGACATATATAAACCAAATGTCCGTCCGTCGGGGATATGTTGAAATCAAATTCTCAAATACACTCTTTCCCTTCTCAGGATCTCCATACTTGTACTCGTGGTGAGCTGATCTCTTGACCACTTCAATGTCTGCAATACTCACTAAATACATATATACGAGTTTTTGGCGGAAAACACTGAGCAGAACGAAAAATAAGCTTTCTACCACTCTCAAACATTCCATTGCGAAAATAGAAAGACATCAACTCCAACCACACCTCCAGTCGAGAATTGCCGCATTTCAGAGCTTTCAAATAACACGTTTCCGCCTCCTACAATAAACCTCGCCTAGAAACCTGTGTTTTACCAGAACCGTCCATAATAGAAGCAGCCTGAATGTATATTCGCACACTATCATTCAGCTGAGCCGCCTCTCTGAGGGAAGAATCGAAACTCTCCTGAGTTCCGTACATGTTCTCCATATTCAGGAGAGCCACCCACACGTTGAAATACTCCTGCTCGTCACTCGGGGATATCGAATCCAAAGCGCGTTTCCCCACCACACGAGCACCCGAAAGATTGGAATTTTCCAAATAGTAGGCAATGTAGCGCAGCCAGACAATGGAACTAGATGGGGACGCCTGTACTAATCGTTCATAGTCCAGATTGGAGGATGGAAGGCGATATCCATCGTCTACTAGTTTCTTCTCAGCAGATCTTATGCTCAGAGCTCGTTTCCCCTCATTTTGTGGTGTTTTCCGTTTTAACGGAGGAATATCACCGTGAATCGGGACAACGGAATCACCCTTTAATTGGAAAGGATCCGTCCCCTCATCAGAAGAACAATCAGCTTCTTCAGTCCACGGAAACTTGTCTTCCAAAACAACATTCACCGACGAGTCTTGTACAGCCAGACCAGGCAAACTCGGCTCAAAAATAGCCTTTACTGACATTCCACTCGCAGTTCTTATTACTCTACATTCAACGTAATCTCCAACTCCACAACGCCCACTCCCCGACTCAGATAAGCTCAGTATTGTCTTATTGGGGAATATTATGTCCCCACTTTCCATGACACGCCCAATCACCCGCTGTCCGTCCTGCAGTGAATAATCCAACGTGCCTGCGAATTACAACCCCGGAGTACTGTTAATCACGGATAAACTCAGTTGAGTCTCCTTTCCCACCACAAACACTTTTATGCATTGGAAAGGCCGGAAATGTTTAGACACGTGTCTTATAACCTAATTCCGTGATATAAAACATTCTACGTTTATATTTCGGGAACATTGCAATGGGTCAAGGAAACCTGATTTTTCAGGTGACAACAAAACACGGATTCCGCGTTTCCGTCCAACATAGTCCACAAATCCACTCACCATCTCCCCAACTTTAAACTCTCCGCTGTCTAATCGACTCGTCCGCATACTCAATTCCACCAACTCACATTTTTTACCATCTAAACGGGTCGACTGAGAGCTTGTGAGTAATATACTAAATATATACTAATTTCGATAACATTTGGAAGACAGGGACAGGACAACTACATTACACACGTGTCCTCGTTTATACTCAGTCAACGGATTCTTTCCCTGCTCAATCAAAGACAAAAAACGACCAATTTGACGGAATCTGATATTTCCGTGATGTGAACTCGTCCCAAATGACCATTCAAAGCTACAACCAACTGCCGTTTTTCCACTACAAGCACTTTCCCCCGACCTTTCGTCCCAACAGCAAGAGGCTCACATGTTTCCGACACTTCTTTACCACTCACAGGGACACAATATGCAAAATTATTAACAAATCTGGAATATTTGCCACAAAACAACACCTTTTGACTTGCACAAACAACTTATGGCCAATGCACAGTTCGGTTTCAGGAAAAAAATCATTACAGCACTGTAGCCTACCAATAATCCAAAACAACCTTCTTGACTGATATAAATCCAATCAGGGACACTTTTTTGACTGTAATTTTGGCAGTCGCAAAATGGGAAAGCACTGCGATAACTTTAGCCTCCACAATCTGTCCAACGTGCAGTTCAAGTCCTTTCTGAATGCCCGAAATTAGGAAACTGTCCTGTGACAGCATAACCAATCCTTTTTCTCCGTTAAATCCCACGACGACCACTTTTTGTGACCCCTCCAATGCCCGAGACTCCTCTGCATCCACCAGATACCCGTACAACCCCTTGGCAATCCTGCAGTAATACACCCCCGTGGTCTGATTCCTCCGCACAACTGCACTCAAAAGTTGACCCACACTCGCAGAAATGACAGTCCCGTCAGTCCCCCTCACTTTATATTCCTCACAAGCACAGCAATATTGACCACACGCATTCTCCAGATAATCAATTTGAAGATCCTCTGCCACGTAGCAACAATCGGCCTGGCGAAGGTTGACAATAAAACGTTGATTTTCATAGTCAATGTCCGCCACAATTGCATTGACGGCATCACCGGGTCGAATATGCCTTTCAAAGTCCGTGGGAGT
This sequence comes from Octopus sinensis, assembly GCF_006345805.1. Taxonomy (NCBI): domain Eukaryota; kingdom Metazoa; phylum Mollusca; class Cephalopoda; order Octopoda; family Octopodidae; genus Octopus; species Octopus sinensis. The sequence continues at coordinate 280,609 of NW_021837025.1, read as the reverse complement.
CTTTGTACTCAATCTCTGCACATTTTCTATTTTGGCTAACCTGTGGGGGAGCCAATCCGACAAATCCTGCAGAAAACTCCACAAACACTCCAAAAGACTTGACAGCCGACACATACCCGGAATACAACTCGTCAATCTGCCAAATCTAATAGACAAAAATAACCCGAAAATCTTCGAACTTGACTGGAATTGTCTTATTTTTGAAAAAAGATGACTTTTTTGAGACAATCTGACATTTTAAACAAAAATCACCGATTTAGTCCCAATTTTAAAAAATCGGCAGTTTTTGAGGGTATCCTTGACGTTGATACCACGGAACAGAATATTCGAGGTATCCACACAGTCACTGAGATGTCTCCGCGGCAATCGAGCAAACAAATACGTCCCACATATCCTCACAGCCATTTCATCCTCATACTTATGAACAACTTGAACATCCGTACACTACAAATCACGTGCATATATATACCATCCCCACTTTGAACTGACTCCAGTCGAACGGGTCTATTTTGGGGTTCTGAAACATAACAAATATGACCCACGTGAATCAGTAGTCTGCAAAGAGTCCCCTTCACTGCCACAACTCGACAGGTCACGTGATCTCCAACAGAAATAGTACTCTTCTCAACAAGAACTCCCTGAAATGATAATTTTATCAAACTTTGTGTTTCCCGCCAAAAGTTATAAGTGGTGGTTTGTTTTCTCTATTTGAAACGACTGTACCATCAACCAAATCCCCCACCTCACAAATGTCCCCACGGATGGCCTTAAAAACGTAAAAAACGGAAAAACACCAATTCGACCTGAACCGACTTGATATTCTCGTTTTCATCACAAAAACCCTTTCCTACCAGCAGCCGAAACTGGTAAATATGAAATAATGCCAAATTCGAGTCCCCACATCGACCGACTACGGAGTCTAGTCCGAGATCTATAAAAAACGTGTTTGATTTGTTGGAAACAACACTTCCTTGTAACACCTGGGAATTATTTGACACAAATAAACCATTTCATTGGTTAGGTCTTCTAATGTGAGTCCTTTATTGACGTCCGCTGGGTTTACTGACATATTGAAGTGGGAAGGAGACTGTTTTGAGAGAATTGCTGCTTGGATAGACTGGCCTTCCTGGAAAAGGTCCTTCAGGGAAGGAATTTGCTAAGACTTTTGATAAAATAGTAACAATTGGTATCTTTTTCTTGAGTGATTGACGTAATTTAGCTGTATATGCATCAGATATGTTTTTGATGGATATAACACCAGTCGACTTGTCGTCGATGTCGACGGTAATTTCAAAATCAGTTACCGATTTTACAATGCAGGATACATTTTGTCGTTTTTTCATACCTGTAATATTTTGATCAAATAAAAACCACCTCACAAACACAATTTAAACGTGAAAATATTTAAAATATTTTTTTTAAAACATCTTAAATGTATATAAATAATATATAATTTAATAATAAAATTTTTAAAAGCATTTTTTATAAAATTAAAAGTTTAGTAGTTTAGCGAGTCCTCTCTACTCCTCCCAGTCGGTCTCCTTCCATTTTGGTTACAATATGTTTAATTATATTAAATATTAGTAATGTATCAAATTATTTAAATATTAAAATAAAAAATAAACTAAAAAAAGTTCAGGTGGTCAACCGGTTGCACGCTGAATGGTCTCGTCTCTTAATGTACATAATAAATTAAACAATCTTTACAGGAAATCGACATCTCCCAACTTATATCACTATGTGCTGACATAAACGATAGATTTAGTGAGCGTATTCCTCCCTGGGAGGTGACTTATTGATCCCTATAATAGTACTTTCCATACAAAACTGCTCCCGACTTTGCTTGTTTCTTCCATAAATTAATGGAATTGGCTTTGTCGTCGAATATCATCAAGTCCTCAGCCCAAGAGCAGATAATCATATTCTTCAAAAACTGTTTCAGTAGCCTAGTAAGCTTATTAGTCACTTATAGTCTTAGCACATTGATTTTATTCTCCCTACTGTCCAGAAAGTGGTATTTGTCCGAATGTGGACTGTTCTTGACGAGGAACGTCGAAATTCCGAACTTTCCAGAAACGTCCGCTGGGCAAAGGCATGGCGTGCTTACGAGAGGAAATATGCCCGAATGAATGAGCAGGAACAAGCCCTGGAGGACTTTCACTCCCAATTCCTCTACAGACTGGTGGAGAGGTTCCTAAACTCAGGTCCGGGAGAGCAATCAGGTGATATTTGAGGAAATTATTACTTAGAAATATATGCTTTACACTTTATCAATTTTTTGATTACATTGGAAAGTATTTATTATAATCGAAGGTTCTTTCATGTTTTATTGGATTCTTCGCACGTGCTTGTGAGGCTAAGGAGGATTGATTTGTACACGTCGCCGGTTTTTTGTCAGGTTTGTTATTTTTTGATTATTTTTTGTAGTTATTGGATGTGTTGGAGGAATATTTTTATGCTGAAATTGATTTATCGACAGGGGATGAGCTTTCCAGGAGTGAAGTTGTGGATATTCACTACCGGGGGATTATTTCACTACAAAAACAAATCTTTAAAATGAACCCAGACCGATTGAAGAATTTTACGTTGGTTTCCGTGGCCTCCGCGGACAACCGAAAGGCGATTGAGTCAGCTTTGAGACAACTGGGGTAGAATTTGTCAATTTATCAAGATTTGAGAACTTAAAGAAGATTGCACGTGCTATGAGGGTTATTGGCGAGAATGACTCGTTTGTGACCTGTGAGGATATTTTGGTCGAAATAATGGTGGGTGATTTCATTTATGTGTTTAGTTGGCCAAATATGTCCGTCGGCCTCTGCAAATTCAGAAATTGAACAATCTGCCACTTTACCCTACAGAACGGGTAATTTGGGACGACAGTCTGCTCAGTCGGGAACAAGTGTCCTCGAAAGGTTGGATTGTCCTACAAATTTAGACTGTTTTTCGCTCCCACAACTGAGTCTCCAGTTCTTGTCATTTTTCGACTATTACACTCGTAACTTCCAATTATTTCGAATGGAGTCTACGTGTAAGGATTGTGTTAATTGTGGTAGATGAGATTAGACAGGAATTGGAGAATTCGATAGGCCGACTTAAGCCATAGTTGATTGAATAAAGTCACATTTCAGTCCGCTGGGGGATGGAGAAGTGTCCTTCGACGGATGGGCTCGGATGGCTCAGCCTGTCTTCAATTTGAGGATCATTGAAGTAGGAAAGCCGAAATTGGGGAAAAAACATCCATCATGTGTGATTGGGGAGTTTACATTGCATCTTAACCTTCCGAAAGATGTTAAAAAGGAATGGGAAGGTATTCAATCATTTTGAAGTTGTAGGCCTTCAAAAGCATGATGTTGGATTTCTTGTGGGGATTTATCCTCAGCCGACTGGCCCAACAAGCAGAGACAAGTTTGACCGTTCGTGGATCAAGTCAGTGCGGGGATGTGAGATCAAAGCAGTAATGGACGACGACGGCAATGAGATCGACCTGAGTGAACATTCTCGGTAACCCCGCAGATCAGCCTCGGCCTATTTTGGTGGACGATGACCGAGTCTACAGAGTGAGTCTCGACCCTATTCAATATCAATTGGATTTGGAGGGAGACCAGCATTTGGATATTTACCAATCATTCAATGTCTTTATGAGGAGGAAGCCAGAAGTCAACAATTTTAAGGCGGTGTTGGAGACTATTCGAGGACTTGTCAACACCAAATCTATGGTCCCCGATTGGATAGGTGAAACATTTCTCGGATATGGAGACCCTTCCAGTCCTTCTCACTCGAAAACAGAGTCTGGTATATCGACTTTTAACTGGAGTGACACATTCGTCGATTATGATCATTTGACACAGAGTTTTCCACGCTATCAGTTAAATGGTGATGTGACGCCTCCATTCGTGTATGTCTTTTATAATAGTCCAGTTTGACATTCTCCTCCGAGGGTACCATCACAGTCAAGTCCGAGGCACCAAAGTACAGTCTTCCTCGTTTTCTACCTCAGCCAAAGCGGTAGTGGTGGTGATATATGGACAGTAATTCTGTGAGGTTTACTCCGAGACAAGTGGAGGCCATTCATGCTGGAATGCAGCCTGGACTGACTTTGATTGTTGGTCCTCCCGGGACGGGGAAGACAGACGTGGCAGCCCAAATAATCAGCAATCTCTATCAGAATGGTGGAAGGACACTCATCGTGACCAATTCCAACCAAGTGACCCCTTTTAATGACACAAGGCATTAAATCAATTATTTGAGAAACTAATATCCCTCAACATTTCAGAGAGGCACCTTTTGAGACTGGGTCATGGAGAAGAGGACTTGGACACGGAGGAGAGCTTCAGTCGGTGAGATGAGTCTGGCTGAAATGGCAGTTATGGGAGAGTGGACTACATTTTGGCGAAGAGACTCGAACTGCTCGATCAGGTGAGTCGTCTCCAAAAGTCACTGTCCATAACAACGTGGGTTGAGCACACGTGTGAGACATCCTGGGTGTTCTACAATAACGAGGTTATTTTTGGTGTTAGTCGGACAGATTAAACCACGGTGGAAAAAGTTTTTGGATTCTACCCGGAGTTGTGAGGTGGTATCTGTGGCTGAGATCTTTCCATTTTTGGATTTCTTCCGAGAAATGACCGAGGATGAGATATTTGGGGGAACAGACGTGGATTTGGACATGTTTACTGCAGAGAGTTGTTATTCCCATTTGCGAGACATGTTCGAAACACTGCATGTAGCATAAGATGAGTAATTGGCAGGAATTCAACGTTTTTGAACTATTACGTAACAGACGAGATCGAGTTAAGTTCATGTTGGTGAAGGAGGCTCGGATTGTGGCCATGACCTGCACTCATGCGGCACTCAAAAGGACAGAGCTGTTGGAAGATGATTTTCAATTTGATAATATTGTGATGGAAGAGGCAGGAAGAGTGTTGGAGATTGAGACATTCATCCCCCTGTTGTTGCAGAAGCCGACTGAGAGTGGGGGGAGTCGACTGCGGAGGTGGATTATGTTGGGAGACCACTATCAGTTGCCCCCGGTTGTGAAAAACGGGGTGATTCGGAAATATTGCAACATGGAGCAGTCTCTCTTTGCTCGGTTCATTAATTTTGGAGTTCCCTTCATTGAGTTGGACATGCAAGGGAGAGCGAGGGAGAGGTAGAATTGGTGTGTGAGGTGTTAGTATATGTCAGTTGTATAAATGGAGGTATTCTGGACTGAGTAGTCTCCCTCATGTAATGGAAAGAGATGAATTCAGGCGTGCCAATCCAGGATTGTTGCATGAGTGTCAGTTTGTGGAAGTAGGCCCTCTCAATGGAGTGGGGGAAGAAGAACCGACTCCACATTTCTACCAGAATTTGGCCGAGGCTGAGTATGTGGTGGCAGTCTTCATGTATATGCGCCTGCTTGGATATCCTGGTCGACAGATCACCATCCTGTCCACTTATAACGGACAAGTACAACTGATTAGGGACATTGTGAGAGTTCGATGTGCCGAGAATCCTTTTTTTGGGGCGCCTTCCTCTGTATTTGCTGGTTATTGATGCCCAGATTGTGACGGTCGATAAATTCCAGGGGCGACAGAACGATTATGTGTTGCTGTCACTTGTTCGGACTAAACATGTGGGGCATTTGAGGGATGTTCGACGGTTTGTGGTGGCACTTTCTCGAGCCCGGCTTGGATTATATATTTTTGGGAGAATGTCTCTTTTTTATGCCTGTCCCGACATTGCTCCTGTGTTTGAGCAGGTTGTGTGTGTTTGTTTATTGGTAGTTGCGGCAAAGGTCTCAAAAGCTGATTTTACTGCCCAATGAGGAGTATCCTATATCGAGAGAGGTCAGTAATGTGTGTTGATTGTAGATTACGGACACTCAGGTAGAGGGGACTGTTGTTGTGGAGGATGTGGGGCATATGACGCATTTGGTGGAGAGAATATATAATCATATGATTGATGTGTATTCTGATTGGAAGAAGGTCCAGGTTTGTTTTGTCACGAGCATTTTGTAGGATGTCCAAGAGCGAGAAGAATTGGAAAGATTGGCTGAATTGGCGCGAGCTGAAGAATTGGCAAAGGAGGCTCTCGGCAGAGGGATGGAGATTGATTCCAACCTTATTGTCAACGAAGTTCTTAATGATTAGTTTTCCTTTCTAATTTTATTTTTTGTGATTAAGATGGGAGTTGCGTTTTATATATATCGTAATAAGTTGGATTTAAAATTTTGATACAGTTAAAACGCCCAAGAAATACTCTCCCGGTGACATTGGACAGAGACCTTTGGAAAGTGGGGAAAAACTTAAAGAACGGAGACGATCTTGATGCATTACGAGACGTCGTCCAAAATAGAGGGAAATGGACAAAACTAACAACTCTTGTTGTTTCTTCTGCTGAACAAGCTTTTTCATGATTCATGGCAACGCGAAAGACTGAAACACTGACAATTATTTTATTAGCTCTGGGCAAAATAATAATCCATGTTAAAATAATCATGTTAGCCTAATGGCCCAAATGAGCATCTTTGTTAAAAAGGATGCAGAGTACAATCTACTGAAATCCATTCTTGAAGATCAAGACGTAGATATTTCGAAAGTTAAAAAATTCCGACTAAAAAAGAAAGCTGAAAATTTCATGGTTATTGACGGAAAGCTATATCTCCGAAATTCTAATCGACTTTACAAACTCGCTATAGCTTTGATAAACACAAAGGAAATGAAAATCATTGCTCAAGAAATCCACGAAACTAACCATTATTATTATTATTAAAGACCAAACACGGGCAAAGCCAGTTAATTATAGTTATTCCCGTGATCGCCGATCCAAACGAGGGAGATCCTTCTGAAAGGTTCGATCCTGCCCGCATGATCGGCCTGAGACGACGATGTCCCAGGGTCTGAGAGCTAGAAGTCCTTTTTCGGTAGGCATTAAGTGCCTCCTGAGCGTTGCCATATCCGATTGGAATTTCCAACTGACATGGTGGACCCCATAACGCCACGCTAAGACCGGAAGGTAAGAGATCTTCCCTGATTTACCTAATGAAAGACTTCACGTCGATTTGATTGATCTTAAAAGTTTTTATGTTTATTAGTTATTATTTTAGATTTAAGAATGAAAATGATCAGTTTTCTTGTTTAATTTCTGTAGTAGAATATATTTAAAACAGCGTTTCTCAACCTTTTTTAATGGGGACCCCCAAAGTGCTTTAAAAAAATTTCAGGGATCTCCTAGTATTGGTTTTATCTTAATCAAGAATAAAACAAATTTTATTAATAAAAATTTATAATTCGGTTAAACTGCCTAATGGGACTTTTGTTCTTGTATTTTAGAGATTAAAATATCAATGTTCGGCTTTGTCTCAGATAGAGGAATCTTTCATTTTGAGATCCTCATCTACATTCACGAGAGAAAGGAAGGGATTTACAGTTCAATCAGGAACAGAATTTGGTGCAGGAAAATAATTTTCAAAATTTTCAACAAGATTTGCGGTATGTTCATTAATAATTTCCAATAACAAATTCTCGGGATCTGTATATAGATAAAAAGTTTCAACAAAAGGAAACATTGATATATTTAATTTCAAAGTTTATTTCTTTACAAATATAATTTATTTTAGAACGCACTGATTTTTCATTTAATTCAATTGAAGATATATATTTGCCTAAAAAATCATAAATATAGTTAACCTTGCAGAGATAAATTAAAATCATTCATTCAAAATAAAAAAAAATTCAGCAAAGTAAAATAATTTTTTGGAATTCAATAGATTCCATTAATTTAAATAAATCAAAATGATTATTATCTTTCAAAAACATTGAAATATCATCAGATAACTCAACAAATCTTGTCAAAGCCTTTCCCTGGGAAAGCCATCTGACTTCTAAATGATATATAACAAAATTGAATGTTCTGATTTAAGTTCTTGTGACAGCTTCTGAAAAATTCTATGGTTAACTGTTCTTAAACGAATAATATTAATTATTTTTGTTATTTGATCGAGGACAATCTTTATCTCTGATGGTAAAGTTTTTTATGCAAGAAAATATTTTTGTATTGCACAATGGAAAGATTTGATATTTTGATTCCTTTTTTTACATTTGCAATAAATCCTGAACGATATCCAAGCATTGGAGGAACTCTATCAGTGCAAATTGATCCGACTTTATTCCTGTCAATAGAATTAAGTTCCATAAATTTGTCAACAACAGCAAAATATCCTCACTTTGTGTTCTTCCATCAAGTTCGATACAAACAAGAAAATCCTCAACGATCTAGTTTGCCTCGACAAAACGTACAAAAGAAACCAACTGACAAATCGACGTTATATCAGTCGAGCCATCAAACTGAATGCTTGTCGGGAAAAAACTTTAGTTAATACGATGAACAATCTAAGACAAGATATCATCAGACATATCTCGAATTCTTCAAAAAATTGTATCATTTGACGGAGCGATATCTTAGAATCTGGATACAGAATCGGAGCCAAACAAAATTTCGGCCAGAAGAATGAGTTGCCTTATTCTTTGCAATTATATAAGATACCTTTAATATTGAAAAACACAGAATCGTTTCTTATCTGACATTAAAACACGTGATTAAAGTGTACAGAAATTTTATTTTTTATATTTAGAGCATCCTTATAAAAAAGAAACAAAGACTACATTAAAAATTCTGGGGACCCCGTTGAGAAACGCTGATTTAAAATATGCATTTAAAAGGAACATACATAACAAAATTGGAAGAGAACTGCCCGAACAGATTAAAAGGAATTTTTTAAATTTGACCAGAAGGGCTATGGTGCTAATCCTTCACTACGTCTACAAAGGTTTGAGCATCCAGTCTTTTTCAATAATTGCAACAATTACCACCATTGTCAAAGAATAAGTTGTGGTCTTGAACCATCCACAGCATTACCTCCAACCTTGGAGAGTTGTTCCCATGAGATAACTAGCAGGACGATTCCTTCAGATCCACGTTCAAATCATCATAGCAATTAAACAAAATCAAGTGAAGTGGCTTTTTTGTATCTGTTCAATTAAGTGGTTTCTTTGGAAATCCTTTAGAACGTTGAGTTTGATGTATGCTTACTTGAAAAAATTTGCAGAATTCACCTTCGAGTCTGCCAGCCTATTAATTCTCTTCTCGAGTGCATTCGAGATTGAGTTCATCGTGTCATTCTTCAAAACTCTGCTATCCTTGTCTTCTAGCAACTTAAAATATTACATACATCTATTGGTGAGCATTCTACAAATCATGTTTTATTCATCGATGATTTGAAATTTAAAGAAGAGGAATAATGGAGGATGTGATTATTTACTTTAAGCTTAATGGTTTTGGAAATCATTTTGAGAAATTAGCGACAACTTATTATTTATTGAGAAATGGTGCCGCATAGCTATCGTTATTTGGGAGAAGACAGATGCAGTAAAGTAGATAATATTTGAAGTAAAAACAATCGGAACCAACTACTGAAAAAATTGGCTTAAATATTTGATTTATTAAAAAGGAACTATTGACGCTGCTTCTATAATCTTGGATTTTCAAGTATACAACAAAGATTCAAAAATCAATTCGACATTTGGCTGCAGGTTTTTGTCCTCAAACTCCCAATTTTGGGAAATCCTAACATTGAAAACAATCAGCAAGTTTCCAACGAACTCAGTTTCATCTTGACGAAAAATAGGTTCAAAGTAACCTTTATTGATAAAAAAGAAACTAATTAACTAACTAATTTTTTTAACTAAGTCCAAAATTCATATTTAGTTTTTCTTTGAAAATCTGATGACAAAAAAAATGATTCAAAATTAACCCATTCCTAATTAATATCTGGTATGCTCTCCTTTTGCCGTAAAAATTTCCCAGCATCGTTTTTTGACTGATAGAATGAGTTTTTCAATAAAATGTTTTGGAATATTTTCCCAAATATGGAGAAGTTCCTGTTTTGGTTCTTCGACATTTTTTACATCGACTTTGCGTAATTCAGCCTTCATATGAGCCCATAAATGCTCAATTGGGTTCAGATCAGGAGACTGGGACGGCCAGTCTAGCATTTTTATGTTTTCTTTTTCGAAATAATCCATAATTAACTTAGCAGTATGACAGGGTGCATTGTCCTGCTGAAAAATGAAATCGCAAAGTCCCATTTTTGCAACAGATCTCTGTAGCTTGTTGGCTAAAAGGTTTAAATATTTCGCCGAATTTAATGTCCCGTCAACAAAAACTAATTCTCCAACCCCGTTAAAAGAAAAACATCCCCATAACATGAGTTTCCCTAATTTTTGTTCTGTAAAATTTCAGACCAAATCAACCTGTTCCAAATTTCACAGTTGTTGAAATATTTTTAGACTTAAATTGTTCACCGTTTTTCTTAAAAACTATTTTTCTTGTTTTGTTTGGAATCACGTGAAAAACGCATTCCTCCGAAAAAATTGTACTTTTCCATTCGTCATCAGATATGGTTAGGAATTTTTTCGTTATTTTCAATCTTTTTTCAGTGTTTTTTTGTTCAAAAATGGTTTATTTTTAGCGCCACGCCCAAATATATTATTTTCGTTTAGATTTCTTAAAATCATTACTTTGTTCGACATGCTCACAACTCCCAGTGTTAAGATACAGTATAATTTAGATTTGGGAATAATATTCATAAATTATATTTTTTCATCTATGTGCACGCCATTGTTTAAAATTAAGTCGTTAAGACTAGATTTCGTTGATAATTAATTTAAGATACTTTAATTCTGGTGTGTTTAATATTACTACTTTTCATCAGTTCAATAAACAGCAATTAAAAAAAGAAATATAGAAATCAATAAATCGACATTAAAAAAATTCACTTGTCAACCAAATGTAGTACATGTTATAAAATCAGCCCTAATGAATTGTTTTTAATTAACCAATAAATATTATTTGTCACAAATATTAACATATTTTATTAATGTTAAAGTACAAATCAATACGAAAAATCAAAGAGAATTCAAGCAGTACTTTATTTACTGTAACGTACGTAACAAATTACGTAACAGTTTTCAAGGTTACACTAAAAAATAAAGAATGGCATAAAACTTCGTGAATTTAAAAATTTTTAGTTTAAATAAATCTGGTTTCACTAAAGGACTTGTAAACTTAGGTAAAAAATAGAGTTTAAAATTATTTTGTGTAGATAAATAGTAATTATTCTGGTTATTTTATTTTGTGATTACAGAAAAGTGAATTTCAATGGATAGATTTCGAAATTCAAAATAGTACGAACCAAAATATAGAAATGTAAATGGGAGCATCATCCATTCAAAAAATGAACTTACAGTAATAAAATTCTATCTTTTATAAAAAAAACCTTACAGCATTGTCGAAATTGTTCGATAGAATATTAAAGATAAGATCTATAACATTAAAACATACATCACATACACATCACAAAAGAAATAGTCAAAAGAGCTGCCAAAATCCACTCAGTTAGGATAGCCTGTTTAGTTTTGAATTGTGGGTAAAGCATTGAGGAGACTTTGGCTAGCATACAAATCCCAATTGAATTCCCAATAAACCCAATGAGTGCTCCAGATAAGTGTAATTTTTGAAGTGGGTCAAGCTAGTTGATTTTGGAATAAAAATTAAAAACCTGAAAATTGACAGGAATTAAAATTCCAAAAGCAGATATAAATTCATTAACAAATAAAATATTATTCAATAATTGTGATTTCTTAAGGATTCTCAGTTTATTCCGATTATAAATTAATATTATATATGCGATTAGCAATGCTAATTATATTAAAGATAATAAAAACCGTGGAGAAACGAAATTGTAAAAAATAATGAAAAAAACGAACTTTGCGGTCGATTGTTAGCCATGTCACTAAAAATTTGTTTGTTATTGAATTCTACCTGATATATGGGATAATATAGGTAGAGTTTAGTGGTTTGTTATTGTTCCATATTATAATTGTTCCAATCGTTCCAACTGTACCCCATATTAAATAAATAATAATTATTATATGCAAATAGCGAATATACATAACTAAAATTTATGTTATTTTTAGCTAAAATTTATATTATTTATGTACAAAATAAAATAACAACAAAATTAACCAAAAAACCTTAAAAATTATAGAAAAAAGAGAGACTATTAACAGGCTTCTTAATTAAGAAAATGTATGTTTATTACCCCCTTTATTAATTAGAAATATTGACATACAATTGAAAAACTGCAGAAGCAATATAAAAGTAGAATACTAAAACCCAAGAAAGTATTTTTATTAAATTATTTAGATTTGGGAATTTCAGTAAAACCTTTGTTACTCTCCAAGAGTTTATCGCGCAATCGAAAATAACACGCAGGTAATTTTGGGCCAAAACATCAGGAAACCGCACTAATTAAACATAAAGCACACCTAAAATTTCCCGCTGACTGAATCAGAAATCTTATCTTTCTTTCGTTGTTTCACGATTTGTTTGTTCAAAAACGGATAGAGAAATCTTAGATAGAGACGGTAAGTTTATGGTGTTTTTATGCTGTTACAAGAAAAATATTGGCGTTGACCATTTGGCGGATTGTGATGTTAGTGAGGCTTGAAGATTTTTAATATGCGTGTATTTGGAATTCAAAATTGGAAATTGCACAATTTCCGTGCGTCAAACTAAGTTTGATTATTCTTTTTTCGATCGAAAATTTGTAATTTATTTTAGTTATTGATTATAACAGGCACCCCATCCATTGGAATTAATTATGTAGCAAAAATCTACGTGTTATGATCGAAAAATACGGTATTCTTTAGCTCTACATTTTTTGTTACTTACCATTATTAAAATTTTTTTTCCTTTTCCATATTAATACAATGAGTATTATTTTCACGTGTTCTTATATATTCCGTAAAAGACCATGTCTGATGATATCAATTCGGCAAAGAATCTACCTAAATAAACGTATTAAAAAATATTCGCAGCATTGTATGTCACCGGCTGGATAATGCCCTGGGTGGATAATGCCCCCTCAACGTTATTTTAAAAAATAAATATTTTTTCAAATTATTTTGATTAGATTTTTGATTTTCTTAATTATTTTAGTAATTTATCAAAGTTTTTTTCAAATTAATCTAGCGTGAAAATTTGTTTTGGTTATCTAAGTTTTCAATTTGAAAAAATATAAGTATAATCGATCAAATCTATATTTCAGAAATGGTTTTACTCAACCTTACCAAAAATATTCAAATAGATGTTTTTTATATTGACCGATTTCAGAAATCTGAAAAGAAAAGATACAGAAAATTAGCAGAACAGTTAATTTCGAGGAGGAAGGGATAGTATACATAAAATACAAAAACCAGAGGTACGTTTTTTCCCAAAGAAGAAAAGGAACTTAAACTAAAAAACTATCGAGGTGATCGTGATCGTTACATAATTATTATAGATTGAACATATGAGGACACATTTTGGAAGAGATAAGTGCTTTCGATATTGAGAAAGAAATTTATGTGGATTTAAGAAGGTATGCTAGCCTTAATAGCGATAATGGATGGGTATTTTTTTGATAAATTGTAGTTGGTTGTGGTTATAGATCATTTTCTAAATTCGCAGTTGTAAAACTTGCCAGACGGAAATCAGCGGAGGAAATTACTAGAAAATTAAAGAACATTTTTAGATGATTGGTCCCCCATTTTTTACAGACGGATAATGGGAAAGAATTTAAGAACAAATGTATGGAAACAATGTGTAATGATCTGAAAATCATACACATAAGTGGACGCCCTAAAGCACCATGGATTCAGGGTCAAGTAGAAAGGCAAGTTATTTGTAACGAGGACGATGGAGACATGATATTGATGCGAATCCAAATAACCGAAAATACCCCCTATACGATCAGATTTGATTACACTATACAGTGAATCCTCGCAAATTGGCCACCTCGCAAATTGGCCAATTTTTAAATTGGCCAATTTTTTCACAATTTACTAAAAAAAAATTAATTTTCTTAGTAAATTGGCCAATTCTCAAATTGGCCACAATTTTTGAATTATTATTTTTTTTAATTAGAAAATAAACTATTTTTTTAATCACATGTCTTATAAAATTTCTCGTGGACGTTATACTCGGCTCACTTTTCTTGAAAAAACACAAATTATAAACTACAAGGAAGAAAATGACAGTGTTTCGTGTCAGCTTCTGGCTGACAGATTCTCACATTTATTCCACAAGACGATCTCGAGAAAGACGATCAATAATCTACTGCTTAATAAAGACTCTATTTTACGGGATTCGAAAATCTATCAAAATTCGTATAAAGCTGCTCACAAACCAAAATTCCTACGCTTGAAGAAAAATGATCGAATGGATGGATACAATAGAGTCTAAAGGTATTAATGAAAACCAATTTTTAGGTGGTTTTTGAATGATTCCTTAATATCGTGTAAGGCTGCGCATTTTGCCGAAGAGCTACAACTTAGTAACTTTAAAAATTCTAATGGATTTCTGGCAAAATTCAAAAAGAGACACGGTTTTAGAATGCTAAAATTACATGGAGAGATGCGAACAGATAAAGTAGTTGACATTAATTCTTTTCGTGAAGAATTTAAAGAAATTTCTAAATCGTATAAGCCTGATCTAATTTATAATTTGGATGAAACTGCATTATACTACAAGCTTATTCCATCGAAAAGCGTATGCAGAAACCGATTCCAAGGATACAAAAATTTTAAAGACCGTGTGTCTATTATGCTTTGTTCAAACATGACCGGAAGTCATAAATTGAAACCTGTGATGATTGGAAAACCAAAAATGCCTAGATGTTTTAAAAATTTTGACTATGGATGTCTTGTCTCATATTATAGCTCACAGAAAGCTTGGATGACTGGATCTATTTTTATTGATTGGATTATTAGCTTTGATCTCCAGCTAAAATTAAAAAGAAGAAAATTTTATTGCTAATAGACCACTGTCCTGCACATTCTATTCCTCAAAACTTGGATTGTATTAAGATTTTATTTTTTCCTAAAAATTCTACTGGATTACTACAACCAATGGATATTGGAATTATAAAAACCTTCAAGACTCATTTCATGAGAAGAAAGCTACAGTACTTAACTGATTTGCTGGAGACTGAAAATATTTCTGTATACAATTCATACAAAAAATTGACATTAAAAGATGCAATTTTGTTTGTTAATATGGCTTGGGATGACGTATCTACTGAAACTATTCAAAATTGTTTTAAGATTTTAAATGAATCTAATCACGAAAATACATTAATTGAACATTATGAGACTGAAATTGAAAGAACTGACATTTTCGATCCTCTAATGAGCGAAGATTTTCTAAATATCGAAAACACAGAAGATCAAGATATAAACGAAAATTGTTTACAAGAGGATCAAGAGTCTGAAATTAGCGACGAAGAGACAAAAATCATATATCCACTCGATAGAAAAGATATTGCAAAGACATTAACTAGAATAGAAAGGCAACTTTACTGTAATGCAGAAAATGAGAATGATGTTTCGCTGATTACTGCAATAAGAAAATACAAAGAAAATGTAAAAAGAGCAAATAAAAAGGAATTAGGGATTGAATTTTATTTTAATAAAATTTAAACGTGTTTATTTTTTTTTTTAAATATTGATTTTTTTCAAATTGGCCATTTTCTCAAATTGGCCATAAAATCTCTATGTACCAAAAATGGCCAATTTGCGAGGATTCAGTAGGATTCACTGTATATGAAATATCGGAGGTGAAAAGACAAATGCGTACTTAAAGATCTAATGACGAATCATCCACAATATGAAAACAAAGTCGTATAAAAAAATATGACTCTTATAAAATTTTTATATAATAAAAATTCATGAATTTTTAATATTTGTTTTTAAATGGTACCCTAAAAAATGTATAATTATAATAAAATACGTTATTGATTCGGAAAAATTGGTGATGTCGGTTTTTGCCGACTCTTTTGAAAATTCTTTCAATCAAAAAATGGATAAAAAATTGAATAAATCGAATTAATTCCATTATCAAGTTATTTTTAATTAATTATCAGGTTATTTTCGTTTGATTTTAAAAAAATTTTAAGGGGTATTATCCAACCCAGGGCATTATCCAGCCTGTGACATTGTATCACCTGTCAGGATCATCAATAACAATGCTTGATTTAGTTTGTCTAATCAGGCATTAAAATTTTACAAAAGATTATTATCCAGCTTACAAAAAAATAAATTTTAATTGAATCATCAATTTTTATTAGATTCAATATGTCGATAATACAAAACTCTAACCTAAGCATAAATTAGATATTAACTGAGACTAAAAACATATTAAAAATACTACTAAATAAAAAAAAGTAGAAAATTATCGTGAATACAGACGACGTAAATAAGAGATCCTGTAATCCCGTTCACTGAGACAACTCGAAGCATCACTAACACTCAAATTGTCCCCCTAAGAAATATATCCACAAAAAACATTAAAGGCAGACACACTGAGAGGGACACGGCCATCATCCAACCTCCGATACACCAGACAACGAATGCACGAGTGCGCTATCAGTGGACGCTTAAAAGAATGAGCAGAAAGACTGATCTTAGACCAAACAGAAGGCATCCAACTATTCTCTGCCCAAATTAATTCACCGACCAAACAAACCCCTCAAATCACGGTACCACGAGACTGGAAACCCACTTTTCTGGTGACGTGCCACAAGGGAAGAAAGCAAAAACACTGAATCGTCCACTGACGACTTTAAACGACTGTTAAAATCAAATTTCTTAAAGCCTTCTGAAGCAAATATGACAAAAAATGAGTTCATTCTAACAAAGATAAAGCAAAACAACAAACCTGGCCAGTTTATACCGAACACCCGCCTTTCCGTTGCAGGAAACACAAAAAATGGTAGATTCTAACGTAGCCGTCGACGAATGCAGAACGACTTCTCCTTTAAGATCCAAAATTGACTTTTTGATTCTCCAATAATAAAAAAGCCACAAATTACATCTGCGAAGTCGTTTCTCCACATTTATGACAAAAAACATGTCGATCAGCCTCAAAATAGAGCCCTTCACCAAAAGTACACGACTGACCAATCAATGACGCCATCATCTCAAAAAACGTGTTCTGATCTGGCAAAAAATAGCTGAAAGCAGAAAAAACGTGCTGTCTACTCTTAAATCATTAATATAAACACACAAACCTTCATAACCTGGTCTCTAAGGCTTCTAAAATCCTCCAAGTTGACAATTCCGTCCAAAATCCCTCTCAGAGCCCTAACCAAGGCAGAGCAAGAATGTCCAAAGGCTTCAAAAAAGCAAAATTCAGAACAAAAATGAGAAAGGATCCTCCGGATTTCTGTTTGTGAACGTATCCTGATAAAGACATGTTCAATAACAAGAAAAAACGTCCTCAAAAACTCCTGTGGACCATCATTCACGGAAGGCAGACGTCTTGTAATGAGCGGATCGGCCATTAATAGTTGAAAGAGATCAGAATTGTGAACCAAAACATCAAAAAACGAATCCACCCAACTCTGACCGTCCATTTGATGCCAAAAAACGTGGACTTTCTCAACAAAGTGTTCAAAATTCCCCCTCACCGACCCAGACAACTTATCTTGGGGGAGATTTGAAGGGGAGAGAGGCGTGTTGGTTAGTCCGAGACCACTGTCTCCCGACTCACAGTTCTTTAGCCACAAATTGACTTTGTTTTGTGCCATTTTTAACAAATCTTTGGTCGGAATGGTCGTATCTGACGAATTGCTTTGAATTTGGTGGTCAAATCCCGCAGTTTTGGAGGGAGAAGGAGACATTTGAGATATATTTTCGTCATTTTTGGGCTTTTCTCTTTCGTTTGAAGTTTTGACTGATTTTTTGAATTCATTTGAGAGTAATTTTTCTCTTTTGGGTCTTTTTGGGGCAGAAACGAACATCACTGTTGATTGTGGTGCATCGGTTCGTTGTGGTTCATTTTTCTGAGGGGTCGATTGGTGGATATACTCCAAACAAGATCCAAAATCGGTGGGATAAGTGCACTATGAGAGTAAAGGTCATATTTTACATTTTCGTGTTCACATAGATCTATGGTTGTTCCCTCAGTGTCGAGTTTGTATGAGATTAGTCGACTTTCACGTCCTTTGGTAGCGCATATGGGACATTGTGACAGCATTTGTACATTAATTATTAAAATGTGCACATACAAAAACAGCACTACTTTTTATTTTTGAATAATTTTATTTATTGAAAAAATTAATATTTTTATTAATTTAATTAAAGAAGAAATCCTTTAAAAAGCTTTTTAACTTAGATATTTGTCAAAAGTTCAAAAATTAAGTAAAGCTTCAGTGTGGTCTACTTTCGCGTGTAATTATTAAGAAATAAAAATTTTTAGGTAAATACAAATAATTTGTTTACAGTGTTTGACGGAATCATCGGAAATAATTTTTAAAAGACATTTTTACTCCTGACGATAATAAAACAACGTCTATCTCCAATCTCAGAAAAGATTCTTTTAAATTATCAAGCTGGTTTTAGACGTGGTCGTGGTACGAAAGATCACATCTCCAGCCTTCGATGGATTTTGGAAAAATCCCGTGAATCCCAGAAGCCTCTTTTCATGTGTTTCATTGACTATCGCAAGGCTTTTGATTGCGTATCTCACGTGAAACTTTGGTTCGTCCTGGAAGAATTTGGAATTCCTCATCATCTCATATCGATAATAAAATCTCTTTATACTGACCAAGAGGGTTTTGTGCGGACTCCTTATGGAGACACAGACTGTTTCGGTATTGAAAGGGGCGTCCGACAAGGCTGTATTCTATCGCCGCTACTGTTTAATATTTACACGGAGAAAGTCATAGAGGAGTTAAATTGCGAAAATGATATCGGAATCAAGATTGGTGGCCTCAACATAAATAATCTCCGTTATGCAGACGATACTACTTTGCTGTCTGAAACAGAGTATGGCTTGAGGCAATTAATTACGAGAGTCAAAGACAACAGTGCCTCTTTTGCCTATTCCTAAATGTGAAAAAAACCAAAATAATGACAACTTCACTGTCTGGAAAAATTAGTGTCATCGTCGACGACGAAGAAATAGAATGTGTTGAAAGTTATATCTTTCTTGGAAGTCTGATAACAGAGATGGTGGTTGTGTCTCATAAATAATAGACGGATGGCTATGTGCAAGAGTACGATGAAAACTGAATCGGATCTGGAGTAGCAAGGAGGTGTTTCTCTCAAGACAAAGATAAGACTAGTCAACGTGATTGTGTTTCCCGTTTTTCTCTATGGCTGTGAATCTTGGACACTGTCCAAAGCTCACACATCGGCATCGACTATCCTCCCTTCCCTCTCGGACATCGGCCTATCTATAAACGCCGATAAATCCGAAATCGTGAACATTGCCTTAAATCCGAGTAACTTCACTGCTTCAATTTCCACGTGCCAAGGCAGTCTCTCAGACGTCCGGATTACGGACAAATCAAATCTTACGATCCTCGGTGCCCCCATGGGGCCTTCTGCCCTCGAATGTTCACTCGCTGGAAAAATTTCCCACTTATCCAAAATGATCGAGAAGCTTAAAGTCATCGAGCCTCATGTGGCTCTTTTCCTTTTCCGAAACCACTTTTCCGTCCCTAAGATCCTTTACACCCTAAGATGTGCACCCTGCTTTCAAAGAGGCGACCTTCTTTCCGACCTTGACAATATCCTCAGGCTCGGTACGAGCTCTCTTTGCAATCTGGCTTTCGACGATCCAGGCTGGACTCAGACATCCCTGCCTGTCCGCTGGGGCGGCCTTGGCTTGAGATCCTATTCCGATCTTGCTCTCCCCGCATTCCTATCCGCCCATCACGCTGCTCGTACTCTCTCAGACATCGTTCTTAGAAACCTCCCCGAACGGAAATTGTCTGAAGATTACTCTGCTGCCCGTGGTCGGTGGGAGGCTCGGTTTGGTTCGAAGCTGCCCAATTCTCAATCTGTACAGCGTCAATGGAACAAAATCTCTTGTCAGGCAATTTTCGAAGGCCTCCTTCCTGTCTCCAATCAACACCGTGTCGCTTGCCTCCGTGCAGGTCGCTGCGAAGGCAGCGGTGTCTGGTTAAAGGCTCTCCCTCTCCCTTCCATCGAGAACCTTGTGGACAAGGAATGCCTAAGAATTGCAATCTCCCTCCGTGTCGGGCTGAAAATCTGTCAGACGCACAAATGCCGTTGTGGGGGAACTGTTGACGAGTACGGTTTGCATCCCCTCGCTTGCCGGCGGAGTGCCGGTCGTGCCCCCCGTCACAGTGAACTCAACTCGATCATACAGAGAGCCCTCGTTTCAGCTGGCATCCCGTCAATCCTTGAACCTGTTGGATTGGATAGAGGGATGGCAAACGCCCAGACGGCATGTCCACCTTCCCATACGAGCAGGGGAAATCCCTTATTTGGGATTCTACCTGTTCGGACACGTTCTCGCTGGGAAATCTCGCTCTGTCCGCCGCCTATCCTGGGCACGCTTCGAGGCAGGCCGAGGAGCGAAAGATTCTCAAGTACGGCCACCTCTCCAACTCGCTGTTCTTTACTCCAATTGCCGTGGAGTCCTCCGGGATCTTCGGCCCCAAGACACTCCGCTTCCTTCGCTCGCTCGGTCGACGGATTTCAAGGACTAGCCACGATCCAAGAGAGTATTCTTGGCTCCTGGAACGTCTGTCGATTGCTGTGATCCGAGGGAACGGCTTCGCCATTCGCGAGGCTGGCCGGGTGTCTCGTGAGGCCTTTAATTAGCTTAGCTATTTTTTTACTTTTTTCAGAAGAAAGAATTGTTCAGTCAAAAAAAAAAATATGCAAACAAAACATTGCGAACTTTTCTTTCTGCATTCACCCTCACTATTTTGTCTATCGTTAGCAGGGAGGCACAACCAGTCATTTTTTTGTGTTTGTTTAGAACTGAGAAATTGATTTTGTGCAAAGTCATCAGTTTTTAGATTAACTTTCTACATTTTAGGCTATTCGAAACAACCCCTCGATAGCTGCTTCATCAAACAGATTAAAGTGATGTGAACAAATATGACCGGTTAGCAAGCAATTTAATAATTATTACTTTGATTATAAACTTTTTTGAATATTATAAACGCCACTATAATGCAGAAGATTTGAAATTGAATCGCCACTCTGAATAGTTCCAAACAGCAGACACACGACAAAATACTTAGATAAGACCACGACAAAATAGATACTCTCAACGCTAAACTGGTTCAAAAAACACAATAGAAAATATATATAAACAACATGAACTGGGCAGTGCTTGGCTAAACTATTCCAAGGCAACCCCCTTCTTAAGAAAGTCCAAATTACTCATTAAATTCATTTTTATTACCGAGTTTTTACAAATTTAAAATAGTCTTGTAAAGAAAGGCCAATTTGGTCACAAAACAGTTTATACCGTTTCTCCGCCACAACAGAAAGAGGGACATACCCCGGGAGACGAGGGGAATACTGAGCCTTCCCAAACATCCTCAACAACTCGTGTCTCTCATCCAAAAACTCGACCGACCGTCTTAGTATGTTCGGATAGGTTAAAACATGCTGTTGTGAAATCCCCATAATTTCACTCAAAAAACGTGTCCGTGCAACCAAATCGTCCGGATCTGCACAATCTCAGACTTTTGTTACTTGTAAGATATATTCTAACACATTTCTCCAACAAAATTCTCCGTTCTGCCAAACTTTCGAACCCACAGCTCATAAAAAGCCTGTCATTGACCAACTAAAAAATCAAAAAAACCAAAAATACACGAAAAAAATGCGGCTTAAATCCCAAAATTCGAGGCGACTTGACCAACAATTTATTCAGAGTGATACCTAACAGATTAGAAACTCCACCCACGGCTCAGACGTAGACAAGTCATGACCGAGTGGACTATCTCCTCCATGTCTGAAATGTCCAATTGGAGAAGAAAGGGGTAACGAGAGATCATTGAACTGACATTTCTTACGGAAATTTGTAAATTATCAGTCAAATATTCCCGACGTGTGACGAGAGTGTCAATGTTGAATGACAGTATTTGTGGAGCACGTGTGATTACAGCACTGAACGAGGTGTCTCTGATTTTTAGATCAGCAAAAAAGTCGATGTAAGGAATAAAGTCTTTTTCGTAGTCAAAAAGGACTATTTTGTCTATTATTAACACAAGGAGACGGAACCAGTCACTTTTTTGTGTTTGTCTAATACTGAGAGGTTTATTTTGTGCAAAGTCACCAGTTTTTGGAGGAAAGGAGACTTTTCAATGTATGTAGAGAGGGTATAAGAAGGAGGTGGAGCAAGGTGAGTGACCATTGGCAAGAAAAACGGGCGGGATAATACTTCGGCAACTGAAGGGGATGTAGTGATATGGTTGGATATATGACACCTCCTTATAAAGTGCCTCACTAGAAAAAATGCACGTTTCATAATGTTTGCAACATAAACAATTTTACAAATTCAATTATTATTATTTATTATTAACGCAATCTCGCGGAATCAAAAAGTTAATTAAGATTCCACTTTTGCCATCTAACTCAGGATACGCTCTGTTAGTCGTATCCACGCTCCCCTGTTACGTGCGAGGCATCTCAGTTCGTCCAGATCATCGGCCGATTTCAGTTTCCTTCCAATCGGCGTGAGATCATGGTCGAGCGTAGTCGGTAATGTTGTTCTTTGTCGGCCCCTATATGCCGTTTTATTTAATGAGCAGAAGTAGGATTCCATGTTCTTATTGGCCGGCGTCATTTCCGAGGCTCTTAGGACATGTCCAAAGAGCATCCACTTCGTGGACGTCACTTTCTTTGCAATCTCGGATGTATGGGTGATTCTGTAGAGTTCATTATTGGTCATCTTTTTTGGCCAGTGAATTCCCAGGAGTAGTCGTAGTTGTTTTCTGTGGAAAAAGTTGAGCTGCTCCATTTCTTTAGCGGTTAGGCCCCGGGTCCCCGCGTTGTAAAGCAAGATTGGTTCGACAAAGGAGTTGTACAGCCGAATTCGAAGGCGGGTTCCTATGTACTTGCGCCTCATCCAGATCGTCCACATTTTTTTGAAGGATGCAACAGCCAGCACTTTCCTTCGAATAACGTCCTCCGAGTCCCCAAGGAGAGATCCAACTTTCTTGCATGTTCTCCACTTCTCCTCGTTTCTCGTCCCAGGCGGGATATGGTAGTTCTTTCCGTTTTGTCCGGGTTTATTACAAGGGACCAGTCCTTCAACGAATGAGGGATCACTTTTAATAAGTTTTCCAGTGAGTCCTGATCTTGGGAGACGAAATCAATATCGTCGGCGTAAATTACTTCCAT
Organism: Octopus sinensis; assembly: GCF_006345805.1. Lineage (NCBI taxonomy): Eukaryota > Metazoa > Mollusca > Cephalopoda > Octopoda > Octopodidae > Octopus > Octopus sinensis. The sequence continues at coordinate 257,351 of NW_021837025.1, read as the reverse complement.
CACGTTGGTAAAGCATTTATTCCTCCGAAGAGGTCTTAGGGCTGCCTCCAGGTAGATTATGAATAGAACCGGAGATAACAAATTCAATTAATTATATTTAAAAAAATAATCAATTAAAACTATAATATTTTTAAATTAAATTTTTTAAAAAGACAATGAAAATTTTATTTATTGGATTCTAGTTTATTTAAAAGTAGTTTCATTCGGTTTTTCATTAATGGCTGACCCTTGGTGGTTTTTTGTGAAAAAAGCTTGTGATCGGCGGCCCTTTTCTCCTTCTTTTTTGCGATTGCATGTTCTCTGGATTGGTTCCATTTCTTCCTCTTCTTAATAGATGTAAATGTTAATATTTAAACCTCTATTCTGCTTTCCTTTTCTTTCACGATTTGAGCATATTTTTGCTTTGCTTTTTCAAATCTTCTGTTTGGAATTCTATAAAATTTTTAAATAATTTAGACATTTTATTTTGTTTCTGGCTTTTTAAGTTGAATTTATTAACATCAAAACCTATGGCCCTCTTGGCTGAAGAGTATGCCCTGGATACTGGAATTCAGCCGTCGTGGGTTCGAATCCAGAAGAGGCTATTTGGAGTCGGGGTAATCTCGTCGAAGTTCCTTTGCCCGTGAGGTGACGAGTACATCTGGCACGACACAGTATGTCAAAAGGGATCTCCTTCCTATCGGCCTTAGAAAGGCGTTACGTGGTCCACCAAATTCACTTGGAGATTTCGACTGGATTTGGAAACGCCGAGGGGGCACCTAATGCTCACCGAAAAAGGACCAATAGCTCTCCTACCCCTGGGACATCGTCGTCGCAGGACGATGCACTTTGCATAGGATTGAACCTTTCCGGAGGATCTCCGTCGAAGTGCGTCGAGATCACATGCTAATTAGTTCGGTCTTAACTGTGGTCTTAATGTTTAATAAATAAAAATAAATAAAATGGATAATACTAGATAATAACCACCAGAAGGCATCCCGTTTCAAATTCAAATAAATTCATTTTTGTTTAAAATAAATTAGAAATAATTAAATTAATTATTTAAAAAAATATAAAATAGAAACGGGTCAGTTCAAATGCACATTAAGTTCAAAAAAATTATTAATTTACTTAATAAAATAACTCGTTCTTTTAAAAATTTCAAGTCATTTAACTTTTGAAGAAGAAAGTGTTGTTGGCGGAGTAATAAAGGAATACCTCAACTCAATTCCTCTCACTACAAGAATGATATTTTGGATTTTGTTTATTTCGGAATGAAAAGCTATATGGCTTATTCACATTTTCATAATAATTGCTTGTGATCAAGGTGAAATCAAAATTTGTTATTTTCTCTCCGAACTTGTACTTTCAAATTAATTCATTCATCGTTAACTTTTTAAAGTTATTAAATACACTTAATATTTCTAAAGCAAGCTGAAAATACCATCTTTTATCACATTAATTGTATAAACTAGTTCCTTAGTAGATTGGCATTGTACAATCCCGTCATATAATATGTCGTCATTTTTAATAGCAGAAATTTGATGTACTTTTTGGATAAATTTTTTCAATTTATTCTTCGTTTATTTGATTACATTATTTGAACATCATCTGTACGTTCCTCATTAATTTATTTTAAAATTTTCAAATTACACGGAGACTTTTAATTCTTGATTTGAAAAAATTTCATTTTCTCTCCAATTGAATTTGTGCATAAAAGAACGGCAAACCTTTCTCGATTTTTTTGACACCAGCACGAGTATATGTTAACTCTACAACGGAATTAAAGTCTGATTTTTTTACAAATAATTAAGAAATTCTGTCGAAATTCTTGATTAAGAAATTCCTTATAACGGAGTTTATCTCTCGAAAAATAAACAAAAAAAATCTTAATATACATTTAAAATGCTTTAAAAGACCCAAACTGCTTTTCGAGGATAAGAAATTGTATAATTTATCGTAATGACTTTATGAATGAATATTTTTCTTTTTAATATAATAAAAAATTAATTCAAATTAAGGGATAAATTATTACTGATCAGCTCAAATGGTTTTTTGTACTCATTTTTAATACCATAAATTTACTCAAAATATAAGGTCTAGGCAACCTCAGCGAAGTTATACTATGATGCAGTTCGGCTAACATTGAAGGCTGTGTTATGTCTGCAGAACTTTGACTCACAAGTGGTGGAGAGACACAACAAGCCAGAAATAGAGGACAGGAACTCAAAAGAACTACTAATGACTCCTCTGATAATCTCACGGAATGATAAGGAGAGGATTCTGATTGAACCCTCCATTAACTCTGTCCGAATAAGCCTCAAGATCAGAAAAGTACAAACACGTTACATTTCTAGTCCGACGAGATCGAATTCGTGTTGGCCTCCAAGTTTGCTCGTTTCTACACTCTGCGGGCAGTGGAGTTTCAAATTCTGCGGAAGAAAGCGATAGAGGGTATTGGGGGGTCATTGGTAGGACTACGACCTGTCCTTCCTCGTCACCAGTCAGCACTGCCGAGACATGAATGTGAACGAGATTGTTAACTTTATTGTCTTCTTCATGACTGACCTCGATAAGGAGTTGAGTGAGCTCAAGTTGAGTGTCGCCACCCGCGCACGTGCTTCTGCCGAGGAGTTGGCCAAGAGGATATTCTGAGTTGACTAATTTAGACAGCAATGGATAATTATAATAAACGATTTTTCTTACTGGCAGGAAGTCGTGTAATCATTTCCTGGAATTGTTTATTTAAACTAATAAGATTAGGTCAGGACTTGGATTTTTGAAAGGTTTTAAACAAACAGGGGACTTTCGGGTTGTTTTAGAAAGTCAATCAGATTTGAATAAATATTTATATAATCTGATTATAAACATCTGTCAATTATCGTACCGTGTGACACCAAACAACAGCAATAAAAGTAATATGGTGTTCTTGAGACTGAATGATAAAGATATGGTGTCTCTCAAACAAGCTCGTATCATTTGGAGCTTGTATTTTACTGACTTGGATATGTTACAGGTACTCAGTTCGTGAGGATCTCGTCTATGAATCGATGTATTCAAATGACCAAATTGTTTATGATTTGGTGCATTCAGTGGATTTCTGGCCTCGATACTACTACAGCAAAAAATTCAATCTAGTTTACTGCAAACTTCCTAAAGTGGGGTCGTCAGTAATGGTGAAATGGTTATATATACTATACCTGCTTGAAACCACTCTTTATTTTGAACCAGAATCACTTTTTAATCAAAGCGCATTGTGGTTTCACACACGCACTGCCAATGTATATAAAAACATGTACAGCAAACACAACATTACTTTTCCCACATCTTTTCCCAGTTCTATCAAAATGCTTGTGGTCCGTCATCCAGCAGAACGCATATTGTCTGCGTATTTGAACAAGTTTCTCAATCCCAAATCAAGGAGTTGGCGATTGAACAACAAAAATTCTTTAAGAATTTTCAAATATTTCAATGAGTCAGAAAGTATTACATTTCATCAATTCATCACTTATTTGGCTAAAAGTTCTCTTGAAAATCTGCCATTGGACGAACACTGGACACCCATGAGTGAACTGTGTTCCTTTTCTGTCGTGGATTACAACATAATTGTTCCACTCAATAAATTGGAAGATACTTTGACTGAGATGTCAGCTCAATTTGGAATTCCTGAAGCAATCACCAACAAAATATTAGTCCAAACAAGCAAGACAGATAGCATTAAACTTGTTAAGGACTATTTCGGCGACCTTGACAGCCAACTTAAATATGCTTTTTATAAAAAATTTGAAGACGATCACACTTTTTTGGGTTATGAACCTTACCTTTAATCTATTTTTAATTAAAGATATCGTTTATAAAACTTATGTAGCTAGTTTATGTTTAAAAATATTAAAAATGCCTATAAATTTCTAAAAGATAAATTTCCAAAATATTTTTCTTCTGCTAAGTTTCACTTGGCTATTGGTAAGATCCACTTTAAACCTGAAATGGTATAGTTTCCACAATTTGATTATTTAACTAGTTATTTTTGTTTTCCTGGTTTTGTTTGAGATCACATTTGTCGGGCGTAGTAACATTTGATATGAGTTTTTTTGAATTAATATATGACTGAATTATGTAAATTCCATCTTAAAATATTAAATTAAGAATCCAGATCGTCAGCGATTTCTCTTCTTCGCTTGGAAAAAGAGTTAGTCACAAAATTCCCTTCATTTTTATTTCTGCGTCAAAGTAATTGCTCGCGGCATGCCAGCTCCACAAGTTGATTGCAGCAGAGGCATACTCTTGCTTTAAACGATCTTGTGAGATAATCCCCATTTCGATTGAATTTATTTCTTTCTTCCTCTTGTCATACACAAAAATGTTAGGTTTATTGAAATGGACTTTGGTTTCAATCATAATTGACGCGTCAACTCTGATTTCGACATTTTGGATCGACATTATTGGCACAGCCAAATGTCCTTTCAATTTCCTGCTTCGTTTAATTTTATGCATTTGAAGATGGATACACTTAACCACCTCATTCTGTCCTTTCAATTTCCGCCTTCGGAGATAATCACTGTTTAGCATCCTACCACATTGCGTGGCTAGATTGTCAACAGTCTGCTTGCTTTTTTTGCAATAAACGTAGAGTGATCCCGTGTATGCAAAAAACAAATTCCTATCTTGTAAAAGACAATACAGTACGACCCCGGTTTGGGGCAGCATTTTTATCATAGTGCCCCAAAAAGCGGGGGTGCCCCAAAATGCGAGGGTAAAGATTTTTTGCTTTTATTTTCTCCTCAATAGATTTTTATTGCATTTTAGACTATAAATTAAAATTATTTAATATTAATAAAAATTCTAACATAGTCCTTTCTTAATAAAATTTAAAAATTTTAATAAATCCAACAAAAAATACTATTAAAAGTAATCAGTAATTTTCTCACCGAATTGGTTTTTTTTCAGTTCTCCTGATAGGTTTTTTCTAAATTCGTAGTAGATTTTCAAAAATTGTGGACATGTACTGAAAATATTATCTTCTAGAGAATTCACGATGTTTATGATTTCTTTAATTGATGATTTTTTAGATTCATATCCATCATAAGTAATTTTGTCCTCAATAATATCTGTCGAATCTATTGAAATAACATCTGAAATCACGTCATCTATTAATTCTTCGTCCAACTGTACATTATCCGAAATTTTTGATCTGTTTTCATTTATTTTCTGCCAGCAATTAATTATCGTTGTCTCTGACATCATTTTCCATGCCTCCCCGACAACTGTAATGACTTGTCTAAGATTGACATTATTCAAATTCAAATCAGAAAGCTGTTCTTTTTCAAATATAAGAGTAAAATCAATCAGTTTATTGAAATAGAGGGACTTGAAGGATTTTATTATTCCCATATCTAGGGGTTGAATTAAAGCGGTCGTATTTTTGGGAAGAAAAAGTAAATAAACATTGGAATATTCTGTATTTCTGTGACAGCTCGCATTATCCAGTATTAAGACAATTTTCTCTTTTCATTGATCATATCTTGATTTACTTTCCATAACCATTTCCCAAAAATATCACTAGTCATCCACGAATTTTTTGATGCAGCATATAGTACTCCGTGATCCTCAGCGTTAAAATTTTTTAAACACCTAGGAGATTTGAATTTTCCAATTAATAGAGGTTTTAACTTTTCACCAAGTGCATTACAACAAAGGAGAAGGGTAACTTTCTCTTTGCTCATTTTAATTCCATTGCATTTGTCATTAAATTGAACAAAAGATTTCGACGGCGTTCGCTTTATGTATAAAGCTGTTTCATCACAGTTAAAAATATTTTCACTTCCTACAGTTTCCAAACAGTTGTCATAATCAGCAAAAAAATTGGAAACCGTAGAAAGGTCAGATGAATTCTTTTCTCCACTTATAGTTTTAAATAGCAACTCGTGTCTTTTCTTGAACCGGTCTAGCCATCCATTTGATGCCTTAAATGATTCATAATTTATCTTTTTAGATAATTTTTTTGCAATCAGTTTTAAGATAGTTCCAGAAATTGGAAAAAATTCATCTCTCAGACGTAGAAAAGTTTCAAAAACTAATCTATCTAATTCATTATTTGGATCATGTGATTCCTTGATTCTATCGGATTCAGTTAATCCCGCGTCAAAATAATAAACAAAATTTTGTTTAATGCGAGAAATAGTACCTGTAATTAATAATTAGTTAAAAAAGATACCTTTGCTCGTTTTATACTTTTTAGCAAGATCTCTTTCTGAAAATTGACCATGTTTTATATCTTTAGCGATTTTAATTTTTGTTTCATAATTAATCTTTGAATTCTTTTTACGAACCATACTAAAGTCAAAATAAACACGTGAAATAATAGTATTAATTAATAATTAATAAATAAACTAACATTTTGTAATTAAATAAATTAAATAAGTGCCCCAAACCGGGTCATCAAAATAAATAATAGAATGAAAAATTTACTGTTTTCAAAAACTGCCCCTAAAAGCGGGGGTGCCCCAAAACCCGAGGGTGCCCCACCCATGGGGTCTGCCCCAAACCGGGGTCGTACTGTACAATGCTTCGCACCATAAACTTTGTTCCCTTTTGATAGCCATTGGGAAGAAGTAGATAGGTCGATATTTGATTCCTCCATACATCTAAACATCACCGAGTGTAATGATTTACAGCTGATTCGGTTTAGCACAAATTTTCTTTGAACGTCCTTTAGTGGATCAATGTTCAGATTTTTTCCGCCGACAGCTGCATATTTGGAGGAAAGACTTGAGAGTCGTAGGCAATCGGCCTATTTGTTGGTCAATTTCGTCAAATTTGTGCGCTTCGATATTGATTAGCCTGATATAATAATTATAAAGGAATAATGCATATTCATTGATGCCACGAAACAAATTCACAGCATTCACCTTTGTTTTGGATAACATGGTTATCCTTTTCTTGACATTCTCCAGTGTGGAGTCCATATTTTCAAATCGTCAATAAAGAAAAAATGACTTGTGGAGTGTCAACATATTGAGATCTTCTTGACTAATTTGGAGTTTAGGAAACATTGAGTTAATTACCATAACGAATAGCAACAAGGGCAATTAATCTCATTGGAATATTACCCGGCCTAATTTTACCTTCCCAATTATTTGCTCCTTGGCGCCTTGACAATGCTTTCTCGTTCCAAGTTGGTTGTCTGAAATTAGGCCAAATTCCTCGACGAAATTGGAAAGTTTGGTATTAACACATTTGGTGACAAGTTTATAAAAAGTTGGCATACACGTTTTGACCATCCTTCGCTGGACCTTTGGAGTTGGCTTTCAGAATTCTCTTTGAATACATTCCCAATTTGGAATTTGAGTTTCTTAAGGCAATTTTTGAAACTGGAGATTTCAACGTCCACGTCGCTTTGCACTCTGCCAGAGTCGCATCTTCCTTCCACATTGTTATTCCATCTAGCCATATTCTTCAGTCGGCATAAACTGGTGACTTTGCCGAGAACTTCTAATTAAATTTCTACAAGACATGGTTCCAGGCACCTCCTGCCAAGTCTTTGCTTCGTGGCAAGGGGAATCCTGTCGTCTTCTTCAAACTATTTTTATTGTATATTCAAATATTATATTAAAAAGTGTTAGATTAGATTAATTAAGGAAGATATGCATCGTCAACTTTGGCTACTCTTGAGGACAGAAACTTGTAGCCATCAAAGAGACCCCAGAACATATAAGCCTGAGGGGATAAGGGAGACACTATTCAACCGAAAGAAGTAGCATTGCAGTGACATACGCATAAAAAATCACTATAGGATTCGGGGATGTGTGTGCTTGTGACCAATGGAAAAGTCGACTCATATATACCATCCAAGTTGGACGGGAGTATTGCATCACGACAAACACATCTGTGATCACGTGTGAAATTATTTGAGGGATCAGAAACTTAGAATTTCTCTGAATCATCTAAGTCCAAGACTGACCTTTGAGATTGCGAAAAAAACAAGGAGGGAAGACCCCAGGGCGAAGACTGAGAGGGCTACCTTTAAAGTGTGGGCTCCGAAAACAGACAGACTGAGGTATGAGGAGAAGGGAAGGTCGTAAAAGTCCAAATACACGCAGTAGTACGAGATAAAGGGAACCTTGTATTCCGCAGCAAAGAAGCCAACTCGGAGGACCCCGTCGACCTATAATTGAGTAGCAACGGTCATACACAAGCCAGTACTGCGTAGAGTTTAAGAAATGTGAGAATATGCAATCCGAGGTGTCGATCTGTTCTCATTTGAGCTACTGATTGTGTATCCAGGAAACTATTAAATTATTACAAAGATTGATTTTATGTTCGGCACTCTCGTGTATTGACTTGTCATAATGGACTTGGTACGATTTGATAATCAACTGGGGAATATTATTTCTACAAATGTTGCAGTTTGCATGGAATAGATTTGAGAAATTGAATTTTGTTTTGTCAAATTTTCTTATCTTTGAGTAAATTATTCTCTGCACTTTTAACACTTATAAATTACGATATCTTTTTAAAGGTCATAAAACATGGCAAATTTTAGCTATGGAGTTAGGAAAGTTCATTTTCAATTCTAATGAATAAGACTTGTCTTGTTTATTATTGAACTTATTTTTGGGGAAATTTATTATTCTTATAATGCAAGATAGAAATTTCTTTAACAGAAAAAGTGGGACAGTGTTGACCGTTGATCGCAACAAGGTAACCGAGGAGAATGTTATCGTGGTCGTTTGCCGATAGTGGAAATGAAGAAGAGAAGGAAATACGATTTCGTAACCGAGTTAGAACTAAAACACCAGTCTAAAGCTCATTTTATTTTATGTGACATGCGATTAACTAACACCAAATACCACAATGGTTACTTAACACACTTGGGTAGAAGCGTTTGAGTGCTCATTCCTGTACAGAAGAAAAAAAGGAGAGGGGAAAGAGGTATGACTAAATATTTTATTTTTATTTCAGCAATATTTGATAAACAAATGTACAATTTATGTTTTTTTGTATTACTTGAGAAAACCTAAGGTATGAAAAACAGCACATTCCTATTAATTAGCCAAAATTGGTATCTAAGATTATACGATTTTTAAAATATGGAGTTTTGTCAGTGGAAATAAATATCTGTCATTTTTGTAACTAAAATGCATTCATGTCTTAAAATGGACATTTTAATATGTCGATACAATTCATAAGATAAGTTTATTTTTGCAAAGAGATACCGAACATAAAGCTAAGGGCCAGTAGGAGGCCTTACTCACTAAGTCGTCCATGGCTATTTCCTTCTCTTCTCTAGAAACTGGCTTTTTACAAGGTCACCATTCATAGGAATAGTTTCTTTTGCACTTCTTAATGATACTCAAGTGAGCATGCACTTCTCAATTGACAGAGTCAAGTACTTCACTGCCATCCACTGCTTTATTTGCTCTAAGTGGATTTTTAGTTTCATTTCCGATGTTGCTGGAAGGACTGCTTTGTCCGTAATAATAACGTCATTAGCATAAATAAGCACATTCGTTGAGATGCACACAGGTTTTGACTGTTTAGTCAGATGTAGTGATATAAACGTGGAGTATCGGTATCATTATTTTAAATGTCAAGATTATTTTGAGTTTTTGACACCACAAAAACCATATTGTATTCATGAGCCAAACATTCATAGGAATTTCCAAGTTTTATTTTATTTTTAAAAAAGTATAAAATATTTTATTTGTTAATAATCTGGCAACGAAGAAATATAACTTGTTAAATTATAAAATATCAAATTAAATAATTTATTAATATTTCTAAAATGGTTAACCAATTGAAATAGATAAGTAATTGCTTAAAAAGGAAGGAAACTTTAATAAGGAAACTCTATTATACAATGTCTACTTTTAACATGAGCAACCTTTCTTTCGACAGTTCTTACCGAATGATGCCCACAAACACGAACAAAACACCCAAAAATAGACGACCAGAAAAACTAAGTGGCATTTCAAAGCCTTGTGTAGTAATACATCTGACTGGAGAGCAGTTCACAATCGACAAAGACGTATTTGTACTGAAAAATTGTTTTTAGAAGAACACATTAGCACAAACTGTGTTGAACATGTTCTGTGACCAACACAGAATAACGGACTTCAACTTTTTCTCCTTCTACGTTACTCGGGGATTCAGTGAGAGAAAATGGCTAAATATGGACAAGCCGATCAAAGGTGTCTGCTATGGTCAAATATTTTAGACGAGATTGTGGTGTTTGGGGTCAAGTATTATCCCCCTGACCCCACCAAAGTGGGGAATGAACTGACCAAGTACATGCTGTGTCTCCAACTCCGGAAAGACATTGAAGAAAACAAAATCGAATGTTCTTTCGGAGTGCAGATACTTTTGGCCTCCTACTGTCTTCAGAGTGAGTTGGGAGAGTACCAAATGACCGAAGACTACCAGAAGAAGGCCATCAATTACGTTCTGATGGATAATCCCTCGATGGAATACTTGGCCACAATTCGGGAGGCCCACAAAATGTTGAATCAACTTACCAACACGGAGGCCGACGTGCACTTCCTCGACATTGTCAGAAAACTTCCACGCTATAGTTTCGAATTTTTTGAGGGGGAAGTAATCGACGGACTGGCAGTTACATTCGGAGTGGGCTGCATTGGAATTGTGATATATTTGGACAGTCTCAGGATGTTCCGATTCACGTGGCTAAAGATTGTCAAACTGTCCTACAGAGGACTCCACTTTATTGTCAAGTTCGGACAAAAAGGGAAATACACAACACAAACATATCGAATGAAGAATCAAAGACAGGCCAAAAGTTTATGGAAGAGGTCTGTGGACAACCACGTGTTCTTTCGACTGACTGTCAACCTGCCCTCTCGGAAAGGAATTCTGAACACATTGAAGACTGACCAATCCCTGCTGTCTTTTAAACAAACTAGTTATTCCCAAGACATGAATCGGGGCATTACTAATAATACTTCTGCCGATACTGACCTTCGTCGGGCTGTTCTTAAGGTCACCCAAGTTCCAGTCGACGTCTTTGTGGAGGAAATTAGTTCTCATGATAATTTCGGACATTCACTTGTACGAAAATGCTTATAAATTTTCTTTATTTAATTTGTAACAGAGTTATTTTATTTAAATTTTTGATTTTATTTGACAAAAAAAGGATCCTTCTTTTCAGCAGTGGTAGGATTTATGGAATTAAGTCGATCCATTTGAGGGACCTCACTTTCTCTCTGACAGTTGATTCAGGGAGTGCTCTATTATGTTCAATCGGCTTTGTACTCGGATCATTACTGGCTCTTTACCTGCAGTAGCAAAGGATCTCCTCTTTTCTGCCAATCTTATGGCCCTTCGCAAGAGTGATGGCGAATTACGCCCGATCGAAGTTGGGAACGTATTCAGACGCCTGGATTCCAAGATAATGTCTCATGTGTTGTCCCCAATTGAGTTCTTGCCTTATCAATTCGGCGTCAGTATTAAAGGGGCTTGCAAAGCACTATCCCACGCTATTCGCCAGTTGTTGTTTTTCAAGCCAAAGAATGTTTTCTTCTTTTTCAAACTTGATGCAAGAACGCTTTTAATGACGTCAGGAGGGACCACATGCTTGAGGCAGTCGCCGAACGCTGTCCTGAGTTATTTTCAATAGTTTCTCTTGCATATTCCATGCTAAGCAGCCCACTGTTCTTCGGCAGTCATTAGGTCAGAGTGTGGAATCCAACAGGGTGACCTCTTATATCCGCTGTCTGTGTCGATTATGTTGCATGCACCACTTCCTCGCTGGTCAATTTTTGGTTTTTGGACTACGTCACTTTTAGGGTCCTTTTGAAGTGATTTTGGAGGAGTTATCGAGGATAAAATCCGAATTTGCGAAAACTGGGATTTTATTAAATGGAGATAAATGTGAAGTAATTGGATTTTCCGAGCCTCTAACACATCGGAGTAATACCTTCGGAGAGGATTGACGGAAAATTTATATTCTTGATCATACGATTAAATCGTCGATCTACGTTAATAAACAATTCAACTTATTTCATCATCATTTCCATTACTTTATTAAAGTAAAAAAAATGTTTTATACGTTAAGAACAGATAGGCTGATTGTGCAGCATAAAGGATATCCGATATCTTGTCCATGGTTTAAAAAAAGACTTAATAAATCGCCAATATTTATTTTCTTAAAATGCCAATCAATTTTGTTTACTTTTCTCTGCATGAAAATTTTAGTGTTGTTTCGTGGATGGTCGTATTGTATCAGATTAAGATCCTTCTATACCATTTCAAGTTTAAAGTGGGTCTTACCAAAAGATTCAGACTTTTTTACTGTTCAAAGTCTTTGATCTTGCATATTACGTAAAACTAGGCTTATATTATTTCCTACAACCTTAATAAAAAAACAGTAAATAGATATCCAAACAATAAATGCTTACAATGGTAAAAATATGCCAAACTAAAGCTAAAGTGGGAATAAAAGGAATTAAACCTTTATGAGAAAACACGGAGAAGGAATACGGAACGTCGGTGAAACATTGCTTTCAATTTTTGTCAGGAAAACTGATTTTTTTATATTCAACACCGCGTTTATCCATCTTGCAATAGATAAAACTACAAAGACAGGGTGTAGGAAGAATTCTCGAATTTGTAAACATTTACAACCAGATTGATTACATAATTTGTTGAGCTAAAGATGAGCATTTTTCATTGACGCAAAATCATATGGGGGGGTCGATTATTGACATTGATAAACATCTAATCAGGGACAAAAATAATACCAAAGGGGCACATGTTATTCACAAGAGGAAAAAAAATGTCAATACAACAAACGAAGGATAATTACAGGAAATACCTTGATACGTATCTGAAAACTGTAGAAACAAGTCAACCAATCCCCAAACTCTAGAAGCAAATGCAAAAATCAATACGGGAACAGCGGAGAAACATCTTCTATACACAGAAATTGACACCACATCACCAAGTGGAACAACCTTGTAAAGAAATAACAATCTATTAAGCTACAATATTTAAATACGGATGACAAACACATCAAAGAATATCTTAGCTGCGAAAGAAAAAATATAAAGAAAGTCAAAACGTGTGTTTCCTCTATATCAAGGATTGAGACTGAGATACAGATTCAGGCAATGGAAGCTCTTACAACCTCTGTTCATAAATAACGAAGATGGAAGACGAATCGCAGATTCTACAAAAGCAGCAGTATTAATTGCCGTTCATTTCAAGAAATTGTTTAAATCAGCAAAGGGATTTTAGAATTTACTGGCTATCCCAGGAAATTGAAGTTGGAAATAACTTTTGAAGTAGTTCAAAGACCATGTGCTATGCTCAAAAACAATAAAAGTCAAAGACTAGATGGGCAAGGACCAAAACTACTTAAGTATGGAAGTGAAAACCTACATTCACTCATTGCGGACCTCTTTAAAGAAATGTTTAAAACAACGACCATTTGCTCCAGGGACGAGGGATACTGACCCCTCGTCCAAAAACCGAACAGAGTATATTAAACAAGTCGTTAAATTTACTTATAACAAAAAAGTGAAACGATAAAATTAACAAAAATCTGTCAATAAATCTAAGTTGAGATTGCCTCGTATTTAGCTTCGATTCAGCAACTACTTTATTGTTCAAATAGAACAGTCTGCTGACGGGATTGAGTAATGCAGCGTCTGAGTGCAAGCAAAGTGGCAGTTGAACATGGCAGTGTTAATTTCTCTATATGTTTTGCAGAGAAAAACTTTCTTTATATCCTTCGGCTGACCTATTTGCTTTGCTCTTCTCCATTTTATAGTTAACATCAAGAACTTCTTGTTTTGGATGACTCTTTTGCGTTGTCGTTGCAATTCCTTCTGAACACCTTGTTTACTAAGGTGGGACGTTCTCGTGTTGCGCTCCCGCTCCGCTTTGGGGGTATCAGGGTTCCTTCTTGTACAGATCTTGCTATCTCTCCTCGCTGTCCGCTTCTGGAAATTTCGTTCGCTCTGTTCTTATAAACTCACCCGAACTCGGCAAGCTTACGGAATACTCTGTTGCTGTTGGCGAATGGAGATCGCTCGGACTTGATTTTTCGCAGAAGAGTTGGGATGTCATCAGATGTTCACTTAGCTTGCAAGCCGATCTGATGCAGCTAGCTTCCTTGAACTGCGTCTGCCAGCCCAGCACAGGTGACTGGCCAAACGCTCTCCAGTTGGCGTCCAACGGTCTATACTATTGAAGAACGAGGCTGTTTGCATCGTAGTGTGTATTCGACTTGGACTTGATATATGCCATCCGCACTGTTGCCGATGTGGTTTCATGATTACTTCAAACGGATTACACGCCTTGTCTTGTAAGAGGAGTGCTGGTTGTTTTCCGCGCCATTCTCGACTCAATGAAGTGATCAAGAGGGCTTTTGATTCCCCGGGATTTCCGTTTATCCTGGAACCGGTTGGTTGGGTTGGGCTCTTTCGGGGTGATGGAAAACGTCCCGACAGGATGACTACATTCCCATTCAGGGGAGGTAGGTCTCTTGTTTGGGATCTGACCTGTGTGGATTCCCTGTAGGAGACATTGTTGTCCAGGACGGGATGTTCGCCAGGCTATGCTCGCGCGCTTGCGGAGGAAAAGAAAATGTCGAAATACGCTCAGCTTTCGGAGGCCTATGAGTTCGTGCCCCTCGCCTTCGACGGTCGGTAAAGAAGCTGAGAAGTTGTTACGGCTGGTTGGCGAAAAAATTGCATCAAAGACCAATGACCAGAGGATGACGAGATGGCTTTAGTCTCGGTCTCGATTCTTCGCGGGAACTGCCTCCTGATTTGCAGTACGTCTTCGCCGGACTGACTCTTAAGTCTGCGACACTCTAGTTATTTCTATTTCTTTTCACTGCCTAATTACTAAAAAAAATTTCAAGAATTTGTGAAGAACACAGATCCGATATTGATACAGATATTGCTAAACTTATTGAATTACTGATAATATTAATAAATATTTGTTAATTGCATTTAATATTTTATAGATGTCTGACTTTTTTGGTTTCATGAAGGTTCCTTCATCCAATATGCAACCCGGATTAACAAGTGACGTGTTATCACTGCGGAACCGGATATCTTCAACAGTCATACAACAAAAATTAGGTGAGCAAAATGGAGAAGAAGAGACACATGACTTCGTTTGGATTAGTTAGTTCTTTGGTAACATGTTCTTTTTCTGTTTTGATCTTTCTATAAAAAAGTGTGGCCGGCCTGAGCGAAATGTCAACATTTTGTTTACATCTTGCGACAGAGATATTAACGATACAATAGATGTCTGATAAAAAATAATCGACGTATATATTCGAATGAACACCTAAAGTTTGGAGTGATATTCCAAGACCATAACAATTCATTTCCTATGTGTCTCATGTGTAAAAAGGTCTTTACAAATGAAGGAATGAAGCTCTCAAGAATCCTAAATCATTTCAAGATTTGTCATCCTGAGAAACCTGATGCGGATATTAATTACTTTTCTAATTTAAAATATAATTATGAAAATTTATGATTAATCAAATATTCACAAAAATTCGAAGATACTTGAAAAAGGCCTATTAGTATCATACAAAATATCACAATAGATAGAGAAATCAGGAAAACCTCATGAAGTCTTTAATATAATACCAATTTAATGGTTGATTTCGATTCTGAACAAATAATTTCATCAATTTTTTTGAGCAATAGTTCAGTCTCTTCCAGAATTGATGAAATGGTATCTGATATCGAAGAAACTTTATGTGCATTTTTAAGAACAACAAAATTTTCGATTCAAATTAATGAATCGACATTTACCGATAGTGTTGCATTTTTATTAATTTACATACGTTTTATTAATCAAAATGATGTAATTCAAGAAGAATTTCTACTTTTTTGAACATCTTAAAGTCGAAACAAGAGAACTAACAATCTCTAAAACTGTTGAAAAATATTTGTGGAGACACGAAATATTCTTTGACAATATTATTGCTTGTTCAACAGATAAATAACAAATTGTGAATAGAAAAGATTTGAGACTGAATCTGTCAAATAGTGCAGCTGACATAAAGAAACTAACAAATTCTCTTCAGGCACAAGTAGTCATTAAAATGTTTAATTTTTTTTAATTCTGAAAAAAATAATAAGGCGTCCCCGGAACCGTGGTTTGTCGCATTGGAATTAATCCTCCATCACCGTATTTGCGGGTGCGGAGTGGTCCATTCGCAGTCTGTGTCCAAATAGCTTCCAGCGGGATTCAGCAATGTCAATGGAAAGTGGCCTTGTAGAACACTTTCTGTATAACGACTCCCAAGATATTCTATAGGGCCACTCCATTTTGAACAGTTTTCTCAATTGTCCTCTGTAGAAACTGTTAAGACGTGTCAGTTCCGTATTTGTGCAACCCAAAGTGGAGAAGTTATACATTAACACGGGTCTCACAAAGCTATTGTAAAGCCTTATCCGGAGTTGAACATTCGCTGATCCATATGATAGCCATTCTTCCAGAGTTTGTGCATTTCTGCAGATGCCAGCATTTTTATCCTTGCAATATCCTCACTGTCTCCCAGAAGAGAGCCAAGTTGTCGTACATTGCGCCATCTTTCATTGATTTTGTCATTTTATCTTGTTACTTCCACAAGATTAGTTTTTTCTTTGTTTACATAAAGGAACCATTTTCTTAATTGCTCCGGTGCAAGTTCGAGAAGTTCTATTAATGAGGATTTGTCTTCGGGTATCACGTCCACGTCATAAATTTTTTCCTCGGTTCACCTTTGTAATATGGTCTTAGATCTTGTAAGGCCGACTCCAAGTATATTACGAATAGCAATGGAGATAATAAGTCTCCCTGAGGCGTTCCCAGTGTCGTTTCAAAACTCATCGATTTGTGTTCTCTTATTCTTACTTCAAGTTCAGTGTTGGCGAGAATCAATCTAATTACTCTAACCGAACCTTCATCCAAAAAGCGTTGTAACACCTCAATCAGCTTTGTCCTGTTTATTGTGCTAAGAGCCCTGGACATTTCAATTTCCAAAAGCGTGATTTTGTGATCAGATCCTCCATAAGAGCGTGAGTCGAACAAAAAGCTTTTGTCGTTCATCCGACAGAGAATATAATCAATTTGATTGTATATATAGATTGATTCTCCTGTGCTATTCATCCTTCGACCAGTCCATGCCGTCTTGTGACGTGCAGGGTGCTGAAAAGCAGTATTACATATAAATGAGTCATATAACAGACAGAAATTCGCGAGGAAGCACATTGTGCAATAGAGCTACGTTACCAGCTCAACCAGTAAGGGAACTGATAATTCCGGCCAATTGTTGAAAATATTGACAAATAAATCTATGATTGAAAAAATAAATTAGATAATAAGGGGGCGCTAAAATTTTTAAGCTTTAAAATTGTGTCAAAAAAGGGTGCTGACTTAAAAAAGGTTGAGAACCACTGGTCTAAATCCCGAAATAATTAAAGATTTATGCAATAATCAAGTTGATGTAAAAAAGCATTTTCATTTAAATCTGCTGAAGGTGATACCCGTAGGTGAAAAAAATAATTAATTTTTAAAATTTTTGATCAAGATTATTCAAGGTAAAATGTAGCCAGTTCCCCACGTGTATTAATCCGTTCATATCACATCTTGGACTTTCTACAAAATTAGTACAGTACGACCTCGGTTTGAGGCACCGTTTTTATCATATTGCCCCAAAAAGCGAGAGTAAAATTTTTTTGCTTTTATTATATCCTCCATACATTTTTATTGCATTTTAAACAATAAATTAAAATTATTTAATATTAATAAAAGATCTAGCATTGTCTAAATCCAAAAATCTTATTTTTAAAATAAAAATCATGATTTTTAACAACCCTGATTTGTAGGCACTGTACATTCACCGTAGAATATCCACAATTTAGCAAAATAACCTCAACACATTCGCATGCATACACGAATGAGAAGTAATAAACAAATAATAACACAGAACACCCCAAACAGAACACTCCCGTGATATTCACGTGCATCAGATGACTCAGCAATAAACGAAATATTATTCCAACCCGACGGCTTAGTGGCGACCTTGAATCTACTAATAGACTGAATAACACAACGGGACATTCGATTCCACAGACCTGGCCGGAATTGTGAGGATCCCACATTTCGGAACATTGGCCCGAAGTAGGGAAAGGTCTCCACAATCTTGTAAGTCACCAATGCCCACCTTTGCACTCAAAAATGACATCCTCGGACTCGACTACTTGTGGAGGGCGAATAAACTCGGGCAACGAAATGCGTGGATGAGATAAAGAATGACCGACAAGGGAAATGGCCATTGAGAGACAACTCAGCCCAGCACTGTCGAGGCAGGAGGAGTCCCCGAGGACTGAAATGACTCCCCCACCGACATTCTCGACTAATCCAGCAATATAATGATCAGTCCGCATATCACTCGACATTTTGCTTTTGTCAAAAAGAGGAACAGAAAAAAGTCGTCCCTCAGAAGGAAACCGAATTATAGGCACTCCCCCATCAATATATACTAAAAGTGACTCACAGCACACCACCTTTGCCCCCCTTGTAGAAAAATGCCCCAGATAGTGCCCCCTCTCTACAACTAAGAATAAATCCCCACCCAAAGGCAATCCCAAATGGACGGAGAAGACGATTCAAGGCAGGCACATTGGCTCCCCCGATGATTGGATATCTACCAATAACACACCAATCCAGACATTGGAGGCTGTCTCAGTCTCTGGAGGATCACGTCACTGTACCAATCCGCCACAATGAAAAGAGACAGTCCATTTTTAATAGAATCGTTGATATAAGTGATTTCAGCTTGACCAAAGTCGTCCTCTGGGTCCACAACCATGAACAGTCCTACAATGAATAGAACACACAACCATATGCAGAAAGATTGACAGAAGGACAGGTCACCCGGGTGGCTACTCCATAAATACACAAAATACTCAAAACATCCACAAAATACCCCTCCTGTCTCAATGCAGTAATCAACTCCCGAAAGTTAGTGTAAATTGTGTCCCCGTGACTGCAAATGAGCAGCACACAACCACCGATCAAAGGACACGTCTCCCAGGAAATCAGAGGGGACTATTCCGTGGGGATATCCAATGCTGTGGTACTGATCCCACAGAATACGTCTACTTCCAATAACACTCCAATCTTACTTCCGAGGAGGGGGAGACACGACAGATATTCGAAGGGGGAGAACCACTCTTTGAGTCTCCCCCAACGAGTCCACAAATAACACGACACTCCCCTCCACCTCCCCGGAAACAGCCCCCGGCAATGCAGACAAGGACAAGGCCAGATACCCAAAATAAGGATAAATGACCTGTGAATAGTCCACCCCGACCTGAATGAACTGTCCTCCCACTGAACTATACTCCCACGTAGGCTACACGTCCTTTATGCTTAATTACGGGGGAAGTGATTCGACTAGTGACACTCAGACCATTGATTATGGACACGTTGATGAAGACTGGGAGTCCTCCTTCGTACAGAGACTGTCCACATATGTCAGACATGTATAAACAATCCCTCCAATCAATGTAGGACGGATGCAGACTGACTCGAGGAATATATTTTCTCGCATGTTCGACAGCACTGAGGAGATCCAGCCTCCCACCTCCCTGTTCCGTGATTCCCTCATCCCCCAACACAGCCGACTCGACCAGAATCTGTCGGGCACTTCCGGGGTTGAGAGGAATCACGGAACGGAGGAGAGCCAGACTGCCCGAGACAATAGCCGCGGACACACTACTCCCGCTTAGACTTGTCCGCGGAGTGGTGATCCCCAACCCCACCACTCCTTCCCCAAAGGTCACCAAATCGGGCTTAGTACGACCTATCCCCCACGGAAGTTCCCACAGAGTCATCCCACGTGAAGAAAATGAGGAGATTCGGCCATCCAATCCAATACTGCCAACACTGATGACTTCCGACTGGTCTGCCGGACTGTTGTGACTCCCAAAGACTGGCCCGTCATTTCCCGCAGCGGACACCACAATGACCCCTCCAGCCACCACTTCTCTAACCTGCCTGTACTACTCCACACAACTTTATCCACAAAGGGCAAATCGGTAAAGTCAGGTCCTCCAATGCTGAGGTTAATTATGTCCACTCCATGGGACAGCACGTAGTTGAAGGAGTCCAGGAACCAGCCCGTATTGGAGACCTTGTGAGGTGGGGACAGTCAACTTGATTGCTGGTGAAGACCTTCATGATGAGAAGGTCGACTTGGGGGGCCACCGAGTCCTCCCCTCCCCCTATCAGCCCTGCCATGAATGTCCCATGTCCGTTCACTGGGCTGGTTTAAATGATCACTCACAGTCTCTGGAGGTCCCCTCGTCTGTCCAATCCACATTATCGATTATTTTTTGGCGGGAAAAATAATTGTGTCTGTCGGTCAGTCCAGTGTCGAACACGGCCAATTTGACCCCCTTCCCTGTCCCTGTCTTCCAAATAGAGGGGGCTCCCAATGCTTGGGCAATGTTGTGGATTGAGGCGGGAAAATTAGCTGGTTTGGAAAATAATCGATAATAGTGTTGGAGAGAAATTCTTTTTAAGGGATATATTGGCTGTGGAGGGGTAAAGCAGGACTTGAATTGATGTGGGAACGACTAACACATATCTGTATAAAGTCAGTGAATGTTCTTGTGTTGTTTCGTGGAAGAATATGCCAATCGTGTGATTGACTGAGATGACGAGTTATCAGTTTGTGGAGAAAATGTGGAGTGAAATATCCTTCAAATGTCACGACATATACTAAATTGGATATTATAGATACAACTTTGGCACTTTTGACCAGATAGATGTGATAAACACAACAAAAACAATATTGCACCACAAGAAAACATTTTAAAATATATTAACAAAGTTTTAGATTAATAACCAAGTTAAATTAGTATTTAATATTAATACCTTTTATCAACAATTGACCTTCTTAATAAAAAAATTCCAATTATAAAAAAGAACTAAAAAAACTGACATATACAATACCAAAAACACAAGATAGATAAATAACGAAATGCTAATTTTCATCTCATTTTTACTACAAAGGTTTCGAATGACAGTCCCACATCCCTCAGAAAACAGGGCAAGTCTGTTGGTTATCTTAAAATATAAATAAAAGTCACTACCCTCGCATTTCTGCCACAATTAAAATTTTTCTTTTTTATAAAATCAGCACAACAAGAGAAAGGGGCACTGCAGTGGTGGTAGACGTTTTTAATCAAAATGCAGTTGAAAAGTGAACTGGCATTCCAGTCGTCCATCGAGGTCAGTCCGCAGCAGTTGAACTAGAATGTACTAACCAGAGAACCCATTGCTGGATGTAGTCACCGACTGCCTGAATATTTGGATCACTGTCGTATGAGTTGATGAGGTACATTCCGATATTGTTCAGTCCAAACTTGTAGACCTCGTTCTGAAAACTGGGCATTCCCAAGTAAATGATCGACACTGCACATATCAGAGAAAATACAAAAAACACACAAAGCATGATTCGGTAGAACTTATAATTAACAGGGAATAATACATAGCCCAACAAGACCGTGTTTTCCCTCAAAACCCCAATCACGCCCAACAAGTTCAGACTGGCTGCCACCGTTGGAATGCCGATCATCACAATCGCGAAAATGACCACGGGAGTGGATCCAAGCTGGAGTCCGAATTCCTGGTGCGAGAAATAAAGCGAATAGGAGGCAATCACGATTATGCTCAGGTAGACCATCTACAGGACAGTCCCTCCACCAACCTCAAATGTGCTGATTATAGATATCAATAAAGTCTTAACTATATTCCATACAGTACAAATTCTTCTCATTTTAAAAATATATCGGAATCAGGACTTATATTAGGCCAAGTCATTTTCTCCGAAATTAAAAAAATATGTTAAAAAGAGAATGTCAATATCCGTACTTTTCATTGAGATGTGTGTGGCCATCCCCCACATCCTCTAAGAGTGTCCACACAAACCAACCAGAAGGAGGCAACCACATTGCATAGTCGGGGTCAGCTGAGAAGGTGGGGTACTCCTCAATCACCGTTTCCGCAGTCTTCAGGATTCGAAGTCGTTTCGGCTTAGAAACCACTTTCCTTACTTCCTTCCGCTTTGGCTCCACACAAGAAGAGTCCTCTACTTTTTTCGGCTTGACTTCCTCTGGGCCGGCCTGAATGGTCTCCACCAGGACTTTGTCAGTCTTCTTCTAAACCAGTGAGACAGACAAGCCACCCGGGACAGTCTATCTGTGTGGTCGAGGGGGAGAGTGCCGGGAGGACGGGCAATGTTGACCAGACTAATCAGCTTGCGGTGTTCTGCCCGAAGGTTGATGAGATCTGCCTTTATTCTCACCCTCGTCCTCGAATCGGCTCCACCAGACTTGATAGTGTTCATATACACGTCCAATGCATCCATCATACAGTCCCCTCTCATCCGTCCAGCATTGGCTACACTCCACACATAAAACAACCAGCTCTCTCCAACTCCCACTCCCGGTTGTCAATATGTCCCTCAACCTCCTCCAATTTAACCATCTGCCAATATTCCCAACTCACAACCAGACTGTGGTAGTTCTCGTTGATGACGGGCTGGCAACCCGCTCTCTGCATCCTCATCAGTCTCTTCCGCTCAATTGTGCCCGTCCTGTCCAAATATGTGTCCTCGTCACTGTCGTAGTAGTCATTCGCCTCCCAGTTCCTCTCAGCCTTCGGTCGCCCTGCTGACTGTTCGGCCAGCAGTCCTCGGGCATTGAGAAGGCGACAGGCCTCGACAGCACATTGGAGGACACACTCCTTCTTATTCCCCCAACACACAGCCTCAGCCACCACCACTTCCTCGTCCAACACCAATCTCCTCAGCCAGTCCCCCAAACCTCAATCTGCAGCCCAATTGCCCCTCCCCTCCGTCAAAGAACTGATATGAGGGCATATTTCCACCATCCTTCTCCATAAAGTCCCTCAACGTCTTCTTGGGGTCCCCCATGAAGACTGATTCGTCCACTCCCTCATCCATGGCGTCCTCCCCTGCCAATAATCCACTCCTCCTCACCAAATCCCCACACACAGGGCACTCTCTCCTCACATTCCTCCTCCTTCGGGGGGTCGGGCAGTCTGGGGGAGGGGATCAGTCGTTGCTGCTTTATTTGGGTGATTGAAAGGGGTTCCTCCACCTCCTCTTCCAGGCCCTGGGGACTGAGAGACCACGTGTACGTGGAGGACAAAAAGGCGGGAACTGGTTCCGAATTTGGCAATGTGGCCAGGTTTGAAGGGGACGTAGATTCTGACTGGAATGCGTTTTTTGTTGATGAATGTGCCGTGGGTGCTTTCCAGGTCGAAAATGAACCAGCCTTGGGGGGAGTTTTGGATTACAGCGTGATGGCGGGAAATTGAGGGGTTGTCGAGGCGGATTTGGGATGATTCGAGTCGTCCAAGTATTAGTTTGCTTGTGTTTTTGAGGTCTATTCGCTCGAGGAGGGTGCCGTCCTTTATGACCTCGATGTAGTCGTCAGTCTTGCAGGGACATGTCCATTGAGGGTCTTTATATATGTACTTTATTGAGTCTGATTGGGTGTCGTCACACATGAAACAAAATAATATTTGAATTTATTTTTATAATTAAATAATTGTTTATTAATTATAAAATAATATTACATTTTAATGTTCAGACGTTGTGACAAGTATAGACATTTAAGGCGAACACGAATCCCCTTTCCAAGTCAACCCATACCACAAACCCTCCCCCAAAATAACACAAAAATACAAAAAATAATCAAAAACTTTAAATTCAATCCTTTTATAACCAGCAACTCACCAACCGACACTCCCACAGTCCTCCACCCAGAACTGGCCGTGACTCCCTGCAGTGATTCCCACGTGAAAGAAAGTACAGCCAACTGTGCAATAGACAGAACTGGAGAGAGCATTCCCAGAGCTGAGAGGACAGGGATTAGTGACGATGATCACTGTCTGCTACCACACTGTCAATAACATGGTTTATTACTCACTGGAGAGTGCCCACGAACGACTTGGTCTGTGCCGGGATGTATGCTTATTCCTTATTTAATAGTTCGTGGAGAGGGCCAAGGGACTGAGGGATGTGCTGGGGAATGACTGGTTTGACTATGTCGACCCCGCTAGTGGACTGCCTGTTTATATTGACTATTATGTGCCATAGGGACTGACGGAGAGGGGGGAGGACATTCTGATGGACACGGACGAGGATTTTGTTGTCCTGGCAGGCCTTGCAGTGGAGTACTACGGCTGCTGCAAATACGTGGCACATCCACTGTGGGGCTCTCATGTCTTTTGTGGCTTCATGTTTACAACTGCTAATATATAATGTGGGCAATGCACCAAATAATCAACCATTTCTAATCAATTAATCACAACCACCCTGATAAGCAACCAAAATATGCAAACTAGATTGATAAATGTTAGTAATAAATCACTAGAGGAGTAACTGATCCCTTATGAACTTGGAGGGGACGAATCCATACTGTCCCTGGTCATCCATACACTTAACCCACCCATTCTCGTCCTCCTGACTGAACCGCATCATTCTCTGCCCTGCCAGTCAGTCCCATCACAAACCAGCTCGGAAGGACAACTCATCCCCCTCCCCCGCCTCGTAGTCGTACAGTGCCACCACCGGCTGTTCCTCCCCAGGGGAGTACGTCTCACTCCCTTGCTTACCTCCATTCGTCTCCACACTGTTCTTCTGCCTGTATGAACATGTCTCGGCCGGGGCGGAGTGGCGGACTGACTTGGCCACCAATATCTCCACATCCTCGTTGATGTTCGACTCCTGGAACTCGAAGACCGGCAGAGGGGAGGAGGGGCCTCTCACATCAAACCAGTACTTCAGACTCCTCTCAGGGTCCGCCTCCGTCAGTCTTCCCTGGATTGCGGAATAAACAGCAGACATGTCCACACAGTTATGTTTGTGGAGGAGATCCGCCATGAGGAGGGCAATGCTGGAGAAGTAGTCAATCCTCTCCTTCTCCACCTGCTGACAGGACTCGAATATTCTCATCATTTCCTGCGAGTAGCACTCCCTCCGCTCATTCACCAGTCGAATGGCCTCAATATACACCATTTTGGCATCCTGTTGCTGTTTCTTTAGTTTTGTGGCCTTTTCCTGTTGTTTGACACTGTCTTGGACCACTCCCTGATCACACGTGCTTATATTCCTCTTCAATTCAAAATTGTGGACTCTCCGACAGGCACAGTCGTACTCCTCCCTGGCCTTCCTCATATTGGTGACCCTCACAGCCCACTCCTTCTGTGCCTACCCCATTACTCACCCCCTCACTGTCTGGAATCGACTTTGGTGGTCCTTCATGTTCTTGTTGTGGAATAACTCCCTCTGTTTGTCCACTATCCACTTCTTTACTTGTCCCTGTCTCGAATTGAGTGCCCTCCCCAACTCGACTTGGACTGAACACGTTTTTGTGGGTTCCTCCAGCAATTCTTCCCACAACTGTCGGGCTGTGGCGTATTCCTGGGCTATCAGGTTATCATAAATATGGCCGTCGCTATGGGGATTGCTGTGTGCTGCTTTGCTTTGCTTACATTTTGAGAGTTTTCCTTTCCATTTGTTGGACAGTTCGTTCAGTTCTTTCGCGTAGTTCTGGGCTAATTGGGCTCTCTCCCCCAAATATGTTCTCAGGTCGTCGAGTGATTTTATTCCGTTGGTTATTCGACGACAGGTTGGGGTGTATCCTCCAATGTCCCAGAAATTGGACTCTTCTTTGCTTTTTTTGGACGAACAGGAATGTTTGCGGAGTGACATGACAAATAACGATAACCGGACTTTTAAAAGTGTATATTTTATTGTTAAATTATTATATTATTTCATTCACATTTTGTATATAATTAAATATATATAATCAATTATCCCCCAATCACATGACTTTTCTAAATATCCCTGTTACCAAAAATAATAAAAGTGACATTCCAAAGTAATAGACATGTGTTGTCTGTCAAACAAGCACAACAAGAATAATATTAATTGTCAATTAATGAGTTTATTTATACTCCCAATGCCATCTGGAAGACCAATATCCGCAGCCTTAAATACCCTCTGCCAGGCGGAGAGTGATGTTCGAATTTGTGCTGTTTGTATTACTGGCCAGGAAGGTCTGTGGAATCTGCATAATTTCCACCCCCCAAACTTCGTGTGCGAATGGATTTTGTTATCAAATCTACGCGAAGGACTACGTCACCCACTCGGGGGCGAGGACTCTCTGCACAACAGTCGGGAGGGAGTTGGTGACTGTTGGAAGTTCGGCAGAAAAGGACTCGCTGATATGTGAGGGTTTGGGGACTATTTTAGCCATCCTTCGAAACATAAAGACCAGGTCTGTGGCAGTTTGGTTGGACTACGATGATATCAACAATGAGGGGATATTCAAGGACAGCAATGGGAATGGATTGGTCTATTTATATATTAATACTCAGACATATTCTAATTGGTATCAAAATGAACCAAGTGGCAGAAATCAGTTCGAAAACTGTGCTGGAATGGACATTTTTACAGGCAAGTGGTTCGACTACATTTGCTTTGCGAGACTCCCCGCTGTCTGCAAATACGTCGACCCAAACTACTCACCCCCGACCACCCCTACTACCACTCCTACTACTACCACCCCTACTACTACTACGACCCCTACTACCACTACAACAACCACGACTACTACGCCGACGACGACACCACCGCCGAACACAATACAAATGACAAGCATGTATGGAAACTACAGTTACACGACATATGGACATGACTTAAACATGGCTACGTGTGTGGTGACTCAGGGGAATTTTTATGGCAAGATTAACTACACATTGGGGGTTCCCAAGACTATACAGCAAATTACTATCCACAGTGGGATAAACATGCCTGGTAACACTCCTTCACTTATTTGCAGAAATGTCGAGGTATTTCGACGTCTTTGCTCTCTCCACCAACAACATCAAACATCACTGCGCCAAAGTCGGTTCTGACAGACTCTGGCCACACTCCAAAAACATGTTCAAATGTGCCAATCTCACCTCAATGGTCGCCAAAGTGATGCTCGAAAGCTACCAATACGGGGACTATTTATCCTTCTGTGAAATCGAGGCATAATTTAGTAAATATAATCACGGCTCTCGTTATTACTAACACTCTTTATTAAACAACAAATAAACCAAATTGGTCACCCAACCAAAAAGTCGACCACAGTTTTAGTAAATGCCTCAAAATCGTCCTCGAAAACCAAATGTCCACATTTCTCAATGTACACCACTTGCTGGTTCGGAAAGTGTTTTTTCGTCATTTCCAATCCCTCGGAACTGCACGTGACAAAAGTGGACCAACGTCATTAACGTGGAGTCACCTCCCCCCACAAACAGCACTTTTTTGGAACACACTCCTGGAGAAATACTCTCCATTTGGGGTCTCCGTCTAATCAGCATTTCATTGAAAGTAAACTGATATTTCCCCTCCTTAAAAACCAGTGTATCACTCAAAAAATTCTCAAGAGCACTTCTCTGAGTATAAAAAGAACGAAAACAGGAATGAGTGATTCTGTGTTGGCTAGAATGTGCTCGACGACTTGTTCCCGGGTCATTGTGGGGTCTTCTGGTATCCGAATTTGGGAAATGGTCTCGAAGTAGGGACTCCTTCCAACACGGGGGGCCAAAGTGATGTCCACAACCACCAAATCGGCCAAGGAGGGACCCTTCGGTGTGGGTGGGGGACTACATATTCGAGGGCGTAGAACATTCCGGTGATCCCTCCCATGCTGTGGCCCACAATGCTTATTTTGGAGTGACCCAACTTTATTCGAAGTCTCTCCACGTCCTTAATCATGTTTTGGTGGCTGTGGTCGTCGACGTAGGGACTGTCTCCGTGATTTCGTGCTTCCACGGTGATTGTCTTGTCTTGTATAAAGAGTTGTACCTCTATGCCCTTCCTGGACAGTTCCTCGGCCACCGGGTACCAGCGAGTCCTGCTGCTTTGGAATCCGTGGAGAATATAGACTGGGTGGGGGTATGCTTGACGTTCGTTGATGGCTGCTTTGAATACTGTGTAGGCCAAGTCGACTCCGCTAATTATATTTTACCGCAACCATTGACAACCTATTCATTTTATATTTTGTTTTTTTTTCATTTTAGAAATTTTATTTAGAAATAAAATAATTTTTAAATTTAAAATAAATTAAATAATCAAAAAATTCTAATTAATTTTAAAAAGTTGAAATTATAGACCTTTAAAAAAACCAATTCAATTTATACCTATCCGACATCCCTAACCCTGAAATGGAAGACTCAATCATTCTCGCCTACGCTGACGACCTACTCATTAAATCACGTGACCAAGACCTCTCGAAAGCTTCCAAAAGAACACAAGATCTTTTATTAGAAATTCGAACTTGGCTATATCAAAACAGGATGAACATCTCCCCCGAAAAATCGTCCACTACCCTATTTACGTCGAACAAGAGACTTGGAAGCCTTACTGTTGATCTTTTTCTGGACAACGAAAAGATTCCATTCACGAAGAACCCTAAAATTCTGGGGGTCACTTTTGACACCCACATGTGTTTTACTGCCCATTTAGAGAAGGCCATCGGATCCAGTCAAAGAAAGATTGGACTAATCAAATCGATTTTTGGTGGACTAAAGACACCGTTCGCGGCTCTCGGCACTCTCTACAAACAATTCATCGAACCAACAATTGGCTATGCCTGCGCCGCTTGGGTTCTAAAGCACATCACCCCACTCCAATTCCTCACAAAAACTGCTCCCCGCCCGTCCCGCACTTGCGTTGGGTCCAGAGTCCAACATCGGGAAAAGCTGAGAAAGATTTTGAGGATTGTTGGAATCACCTAATTAATTACCCTAATTAACTGTTGGTGATTCTTGGGTTAAATAATAATAATTCTATCCAAAAGGGTACGCCCTTCAGCAAGGACCCTTTGCACGTGTCTTTTAGAGTCACATCCCCACAGTAAGAGCCCGACCACAGTCTTAGTAAATGCCACAGTCTTAGTAAACACTCTTTATTAAACAACAAATAAACCAAATTAGTCACCCAACCAAAAAGTCGACCACAGTCTTAGTAAATGCCTCAAAATCGTCCTCGAAAACCAAATGTCCACAATTCTCAATGTACACCACTTGCTGGTTCGGAAAGTGTTTTTTGCGTCATTTCCAATCCCTCGGAACTGCACGTGACAAAAGTGGACCAACGTCATGTACGTGGAGTCACCTCCCCCTACAAACAGCACTTTTTTGGGACACACTCCTGGAGGAATACTCCCAATTTGGTGTCCTCTTCTGGCCAGCATTTCATTGAAAGTAAACTGATATTTCCCCTCCTTAAAAACCAGTTTGGCACTCAAAAAATTCTCAAGAGCACTTCTCTGAGTATAAGAAAGAACGAAAACAGAAATGAGTGATTCTGTGTTGGCTAGAATGTGCTCGACGACTTGTTCCCGGGTCATTGTGGGGTCTTCTGGTATCCGAATTCGGGAAATGGTCTCGAAGTGGGGACTCCCTCCACCACGGGGGGCCAAAGTGATGTCCACAACCACCAAATCGGCCAAGGAGGGACCCTTCGGTGTGGGTGGGGGACTACATATTCGAGGGCGTAGAACATTCCGGTGATCCCTCCCATGCTGTGGCCCACAATGCTTATTTTGGAGTGACCCAACTTTATTCGAAGTCTCTCCACGTCCTTAATCATGTTTTGGTGGCTGTGGTCGTCGACGTAGGGACTGTCTCCGTGATTCCGTGCTTCCACGGTGATTGTCTTGTCTTGTATAAAGAGTTGTACCTCTATCCCCTTCCTGGACAGTTCCTCGGCCACCGGGGACCAGCGAGTCCTGCTGCTTTGGAAGCCGTGGAGAATATAGACTGGGTGGGGGTATGCTAGACGTTCGTTGATGGCTGCTTTGAATACTGTGTAGGCCAAGTCCACTCCGCTAATTATATTTTACAACAACCATTGACAACCTCTTCATTTTACAAATAAAAAAATTTTTAAATTTAAAATTATTAAATAATTCTAATTAATTTTAAAAAGTTGAAATTATAGACCTTAAAAAAACCAATTCTATCCAAAAAGATATGCCCTTCAGCAAGGACCCTTTGCACGCGTCTTTTAGAGCAGTGGTTCTCAACCTTTATTTTTGTATCGCCCCCTTGGAATTTTTTTCGTCCCTCCAATTTTTATATCGCCCCCTTATTTCATTAGTAAAAATTTTTATTTAAAAAATAAGAGTTTTAATGAGATCCTTGTGGTTGATGAAGATTGACAAGTTTTTCAAAATTTGTACTTCTTTTCGTAAGTGTAATTCTAATGTCGCCTCTTTCTTTTATATTTAGTTTGTTTCTTTTTTTTCCGATCATACTATTCAGAGTGCTGAATCCTCTCTCTACGCAGTATAACGTAGGAAAACATAATATTATTGGCATCATTTTTTCCCATAATTTCGGGAATTTCATTTTTATAGATTTTTCTCCCCAGAATTGTGTCAGGTTTTCATTTTTAATTTCAGTTCTTCGGCGTTTTTTAGTTCTATTAATTCTTCTTGACATTCATCATCAGAATCATAATTAATGGGAAACCAAGGATTAATCATCCAATCAGAAAAGTTTAAATTAATTAAATCTTCAAATCTTTTTTTCAAATCTTGTTCCAAAGATTCTAAATGAAATTCATAAATTTTCAGATCGTTGTCATCAAAAGTGTGGTCATAAAAATCGAATTTTCCAAATTTTCTATTACTTAAATTAAATTTGTAAAATTGAATTTTTTCAATGAATGTATTTATAATTCGTTTGCAATCAATTAAATTAACATAATCTCCTTGTAAAGCCAATGAAACTTCATTTAATTTTTTAAAATCCAATTTAAATTAAAAATATTTTTTCTATGAATTTTGCAGGAATCAAACAATTTAAATTCTTCTTGTAATCTTAAAAAATCAACAATTGCATCAAATAATATCACAAAGATTTTGCAAATAATAACTCTTCTTGCAAAATAGAATCATCATCGAAATATCTTTATAAAAAGTATTTATAAAAAGTAATACCTTACATATGCCATCAAAATTGACTGATTATCAACGACAACTGATTCGTCATGTTGGACTGAAAACTTGCGTTTTCTGAGAAATAAAATTAAAGATTGTTCAATTTCATTAGAAATTTCATCAATTCTTCTTCGTATAGTGTCGTTGCTTAATGGATAGTCTTCATAATATTTGAAGAATCTTTTTGTAAGATATCGTTTATAAATAAATTTAAACAAGGACGGATGACATTTTCTGCAATCGAACGGGCATTACCTATAAATTAAAATAATAATGCAACCAGTTTTTGCGATTATCTCTGCAACTTTATATGAATAAGATAATCCAGAGACATTTTGAGATATATTTTTATTAAAGATTGACGGTAAGGTGTTTTTATTTTCAAAATTCTTTTTTAATTCTAGAAAAAAGTCTGGCTTTTTTCCAATTGAATTATGATGTTTTCGCTTTAAATGTTCAATCAAACGAGACGGTTTCATTGCCTCATTCGAAAAAATTGTACCACATTGAAGACAAAGTGGTTTATTAGGATCTTGAGGATCTTTAATAAATCCAAAAAAATATATTCATCTTATACATTCTGACTTTTTTTGAACACGACCCATAAAGATAACTAGAAATCACGCTTAGAAATTAAATAAAATATAATAAAAATATCGGTACTTTTGTCGAAGTGGTCGCAGTTTTTTAGGCCTTTTAAAAAATCTAATAATTTTTGAGGTGGAATATATTATATTTATTTAAGTCGCTCTATCAATAATTTAAAATATTATTAAATTTTTTACTAATTTATATTCCGACAGCTCCCAATAAGTAAGGAGGATGCAGTGCATTTTCTGCAAAATGTGGATATCCTTTCAAAATAAATTCCTTCTACAGTCCTGGAATTTGGATGCCGCGTACTAAAATGACTAAATTGGTTAAATAAATTTTTAAATAATTTTAATAACCATTTAAATTATTGATAGAGGGTTATAAATTAAATATCTATTTTTCACTAAAAAAATTAATTAATTTTAATTATCTTCTTAAAAAAACTGCGACCACTTCGACAAAAGTACCAAATATCATTATATTATAAATATTATTAGACTCGATTATATATTTTTATTTTTTCAAAGATTATCGACTTCTAACATAAGATTTTAATTTTTCAAATATTAGCAATCAGCCATCGCCCCCCTGGCAGAAAAAATCGCCCCTGGGGGCGAATCGCCCACCGTTGAGAACCACTGTTTTAGAGTCACATCTCCACAGTAAGAGCCCAATAAAACTCCAACCAATTTTAATATAATATTTTAGATTAATAAATTATAAAAAAATAAATTTAATAATATAAATTCAAAATGGATAATCCATAATGAGATTAGAAGAAATCAAGGTAGCCATCCTTGTTCATTCAAGTGCATAATTGACTACTTTGTGTCGATGATCCCCCCGGGGGAACACCAGTCGATCGTGAATGGTTGCCCACACGTGATATTCCCAGACCTGACAATCCTCCTGCAGAACGACAACTCCCTCAAGCCCGTATTCCAACAGTAATCAACCTCCCAACATTTCCTAGACGCCTCATGTTCTACCACAGTCAGCAGTTCTGCCAAACGTCGGTGCATGGACTGGACTACAAAGTGAGGTCACTTAGTCACCCAGGTGCTCCTGACCCCCTACAACATGATCCCCAACACCAACCGATTCTACGACCCCCTCAGCCAAAAGTCCTTCAGGTGGCCAAACCCGTTAATCAGCCCAGCCTGGACTCCCTCACAATGAAGACCAGCGACATAAAAAAGGAGAAATTGGAATTGGTGGAGCCCTACCACTCCCTTCTCCAAAACTCCCTCAAAGCCTACGTGGAGGACTTTTACGAGGGGGGAGAGTGCCTCATCGTCAGCAGCAGATCAGCCGACTGTGTGTCCCTCAAGGCCTGCATCGAAAGCCATCTTTACATGGACAGCAAATACACGTTTATATATTCGGACATGACAGAAATGCGAGGATGCGGTCTCAGTGGATAATCGACATTGATCCTTCCACTTTCGAGACCAGCATGCGAGGGGATATGCGTCTGCAAGTAATCCCCTCAATTGTAGCCCAGACTCACTACTTTGAGAATGGAAACGTCCAGTTTATTTCCAACTCCAAAAAAGAGTTTCAAGTGTCAGGAAATGTTGAGTTTTATAAGAAATGTGTTTAGAACGAGCAAGAACTGGTCGACAAAATTGTGCAGAGAATCAGGAAGGCGGAGGACAACTACCAATACAAACTCGATGATAACTTTACTGAAATGTTAGAAAAGAACTTCAAAGCTCTCCGCAGAGGTCTTCCAATAACTCAAACACTCATTGACTGGGACAAACTGACATCCCACAAAATTGCAGATGAATTAACTCAATAGTCCTTAAATACTCTAAAAGGAATTCTTTTCTAATAAAAAGTGTCATTTAATCGGCTTTTAATAACAAAATCAATCAAATAAAGAATTTCTCGACTTTTCGACTGCTTTCAACCACAAATTGTATTTGGCACGAACTAGAATGACAGGACACCCACAACCAGCAGTGGAAGGACAGGGCTGGACAGTCGAGTACTCACACGGTTGAACTGCCTCCTCCATTGAATACAGACCAAGTGTGTGGGCAGCAGCCAAAGCAGCCCCAAATGAAGAAAACTCCTTAAACTGACTCCGAACTGATTATTTAACAACCAAACCAATTGGAATGTCGAGAATGTCACTTTGTAGTTGCATCAGTCGGTCGTTTTCTGTCAGTCCTCCGTCCACTCTCAGTTTGATCGAGTCGTCCTTACCATTAACCACCACAACAAACCATAATCCCCCCACAGTCTGCCCGCATTACATCAAAAACCTCAAATTCCCAGAAAAAAGCAAAACCTGTTTATTCTGGAAGGCAATTGCCTCAAAAGCTGCCCAAAAAATGTGAGCCGGCCTTGTAAAGTGAGTCAATCCAGAAATAAGACTGCCAATTAGTGAGTGGCCAACCCTCTGGCAGAACTGTCCCAACTCGGAGTGTACAATCCAGAGAAAGCAGGGACAAAACAACACAGTCCACACTCACTTTGTCCCTCCCAACTGGACTGATCAATGCCCAGACTGTCCCTCAACCAAGTGAGAGCACTCCCCGCAGCTGCCACCGACCCCTGCACTATTCACCCACACTACCTCGAGGGCATAGGCCAGGTGACTGCCACAGTGGAAGGCAACAGTCGAGAGTAGTCCTGACTGACTGATGACTGGCTCAGTGCCCACATTTATAAGCATAAAACAGCCCGTCCCATATCTACACTACACTCACCCAATACGTGTTCTTCATCATCCCCCTGTGGAAGCACTGATGGCCGAACAGTGCTGCCTGCTGGTCCCCCAACACTGCTGTTATTGGAGTCCCTTTAAACTGACAGTCCTCGGTCGAAATAGTCCCGAAATGTGAGGTGGAAGGACACACTCTGGGCAGCCAATCTCCACTTTTTGGGAGTCCAAAAAACCCACAGAGACTGTCCTCCCACTGAAGACTGTGCAGACTGAGGAGCATAGTCCGACTGGCGTTGGTCGTGTCCGTCAGGTAGGTCTCCCCTTTCGTCAAGTTCTATTCCTAAGGGGGGAGGATACCCACAGAAGCCACGTATCGACTGTCCCGAAACAGCAATTGCCAGACTCCATTGCTTGTCTGACATTGGGCACGTTCTCGATTAGCCATTTTATTTTTGATGCGGAAAAATAGGGGGATAAAGGCAATCCACATATATTCTATTAATATATATTTATTAATTAATTTAAATAAACTTTAATAGTGTTGATGTGGGTGTTGTGGATGTACTCTTCTATCGTACTGCGAGTCCTCACATCACTCCAAACTAAGAACATTACCCAAAAGGACAAGCCAATAGCATTATAGAGTGGTCTCCCACTACCCCTCTCCCAGACGACGACTGTTTCCCTCTGATTGCTAATTCCTATGCCTATCCTAGTAAGCTCACATTTACCCTCAATTGTAGAGTAGTGGGGTAGCTGTTGTCCAACTATATTCATACACCAGAGGACACTGTCTAACAGCTCAGTAGGGTCCTGTTCGTGCCATCTACTGGTTATTCACAGAGGCACCCTTCTCGGGGGGTTATTGACTTGATGGGGGTTTTGTGGGAGAGGACACACTCCCATGTGGAGGAGTCGAATAACTAGAATGATGTGATGGGATCAACCGAGAACTTTGTGGTGGATGTCCCCTGGTCTATTGCCCCAATTAGTTTGGCGCCTAATTTATTTGAATTCACAAACCTCGTTTTATTTGTCTCACTAGATTCATGCTAACCACCAAATATATTTAATTTAGTTATTTATTTTTTAGCTGTTTGTAAATTATTTTATAGTTTGTCGATTCTTTTTATGGTGTCTTGATTCTCATGTTATTATCTTTTTGTAGCATTTCTGCTCAATCGTTATCATTCCTTTGATCCTTTTTTCCATTTTATTCATCATATTCTTTCTTACTCTTTTCAATTTATCCATGTCGAAGCCGCAAAGCTGTTCGATCCCGAAGATAATATAAACTCCAGCACTACGACATACTCCTATCGACCAAAAATGTAATTTGCACATTGGAGAGTAGAAATCCCCAGCATCTGCAGACCTCAGGCCATTTCTATTTATCCAATTTAAGGCCCCCCTCAGAGACCCACGAACGACAGCTGTGCTCTCAGTAGTGGAGGAATTGAGGGCCTCCTCCCAAGTCACCTTTGCAATCTCATTTCCCCTGCGATTGGCCCAACAAGCCCCAGCCCCCTGCCTCAATCACGGAACTAGTCAACAACTGTTTGTCTTCAGAATTATCTGCTTTCGCTCGTGGACTTATCTTTTCCGCCCATCTGTTTTTTTTCTAAAAAATCTGCGGTGTTCGCCCAATCGTCGTCGGGAACGTTTTTTGTCGCCTGGCTTTAAGGCTGGTCGAAACTTTTAATAGCTTTTTATCTGCTAAAACTTGGAGTTAGGGTCCCCTCAGGCTGTGAGACAGCGGTTCATGCGTCCGAGAGTTCACATCCCCGAATCTTAGTCAAACTAGACATTGGCTTTCCTTCTACTGAAGAACTTTTTTGCTTTTCCTCGTTTGGAGTACGCACTTTGTAATTCACACTGTTTCCGTTTTCCGGACAGAGTTCGACAATTCGTTTCTGAGAAATACTCTGTTCAGATTTCCAATTTAAATTTCGACGACAAGGGCTGGAAACAGACTATCCTGCCTATTAGGCATGGAGGTCTCGAATTCCAGTCCACCTCTTTTCTCTACTTGCCATGCTTTCTTTCCTCACACCGATGCAGGTCTTTTGTAGTCTAGATCAGGGGTTCTCAACCTTTTTAGCTCAAGGGCCAAATCGATAATTAAGATTAGCTTCGCGGGCCGCACAAAAAAATATGTTAATATATTTTTATATTTTTTCAAGCCGGTAACTCGCTGCAATCGAAGTGCAGCACTGCTGATGGTAATGAGTTTTTGGACTTTTTTTTCTTTTTTTAATTTCCATTTTCTTTATAAAGAAATAAAAGCTAAAAAATCTACAAAAGGCGTTGTATTTAAAAAGAAGTACTATTTGTTTATTAAGTTTGAAATCTGGAATAAGTTAAAGGAAGGAATTCTTTAAAAGTCTAAAATTAAATTATATAAATGTACCCCAAAACGTGCTTCAAATTGATTAATTAAATCACCAATTATGGATATGTTTAACCTTAAGAATAAATAATAAATTTTAACATTATTAAAAAATTCAAAAAGTTAGTTACTCTAGAGGGGCCGCAAAAAAAATCCTGGGGGCCAGATGCGGCCCCGGGGGCCGCATTGAGAACCGCTGGTCTAGATCCTTCCTCTTCCCTCCGGATCCCTCACTGACAACAAGCATTTATACGGGGCATTGTTGTGGACAGCTAGCGGACTCAAAACCCCCGAAAAATGCACGAATGGGCGGAGGGCAGCAGCTCTCGGTCTTTTCGGAACCTGATGTCTTATGGAGACCAACACCGCCGTGCTTGGCTATTGTCAGGAGCATCTCCATGCTTGGATTAACGCCTATCCATCCTGCAGCAGGAACCTTGGTATATCCAGAGTGCTTAAGAATTGGAATCTTTTTTCGACTCGCCTTGGACATTTGCCAGCCTCACCAATGCCGTTTTAGGGCCTATATAGACTGCAAAGATCTACACCCGCTCTCCTGCCTTATAACCCAAGGGAGAATTCACAGACACGCTAGGCTAAACAGCATTGCAAAGCACCTATTTGAAGCAACCGGGATCCCCTCGCGGGTGGTCTCAACAGGAAAGATGGCAAAAAAAAAGACTTATAAGTACGGTAGAGCTATCGTCTGGGACGCGACATACTCTGACACTTTTGCCTATCATGCCTTCTTGCGTCCTCAATCGAAGTCGGAAAGCCAAAAAATACAGATCCTTCTCTGACAGATTCATTTTTGAACCAGTCTGATTAAAAACCTTAAGTACGATAAGATAATCAACTCTTCGTTTACTCACCGAGAAAGGCCACCACCTCGGAAGAATTAGAAACGACCCCTGCGACTTTTTGAGTGTGTCTAGCTGTTCATTGGGGAACTGTTTCTCAATTCTCTCCGCAGGCAGTTCCTGATTGGCTTTATCACTTTTTATTTCACGCGATGTAGCTATATTCTAATTTCATGATAAATTGTAAATTAAATTGGTCAATTGTCCTTCTTGACGTGCTTACAACAGCTGCCTGTGTCCTTCTGTCTGACAAGCGTCATTGCTGTGGCAGGTGCAATCAAAGTCCTTCAGTAGGCATTTCTAGAATGTTCCAGAAACATCCAGTCCCTCGGGGTTTGGTGGTTATTTATGAATATTGGAATGCCTGGTGTGACACGTGGGAGAGCAACAGGAATCTTATTTTGAAAAACTGACAAATTATTGTCTGGAAAAATAGATTTAATTTAATTTAAATCAATTTATACGTAAAAATTCTATTATTTAAACTCACGATATAAATTCAAAAAATATGAATTCTAGACCAGGACGTGTGGATATAATATTAGGTGGCCAATGGGGAGACGAGGGGAAGGGTAAGATGGTGGACCAACTCTCCCCGACCTACGACTACGTCTGCAGATGTCAGGGAGGCTCCAATGCCGGCCATACCGTGGTCTTTGGTGGACAAACATATTTCTTCCACCTCCTCCCTTCCGGCGTGTGTCACCAGTCAGTCGTGGGAGTCATCGGTACCCCACTAGTCACATCCCCAGGAAATGGAGTCGTCGTGTCCCTCACCGACCTCAAACACGAAATCGAACAGGCCGAAATGAAAGGACTCAAAGACCTGAGAAGTCGTCTAATAATCTCAAACAGAGCCCCCATTGGTGAGAGTACAATTCATATAAAAGTATTCCAAATGTTTAAGGACGTGGACGCAGCACAAGAGCAGTTGAGGGACCACAAAAAGTACAGTCCAGTCTTTATAGGACAGAATAGGCACAACTAAGAAGGGGATTGGTCCCTGCTATTCCTCCAAAGTCAATCGAACTGTCCTCAAACTGGCTGATTTGGTTGGCGATTGGGCTATTTTTGAAGAAAAGTGAATGTGTGTGTTAATCGAGCAGATTTGTCAGTCTGGTGGATGTGCAGAAGGCAATGTTCCCCTCTCTGTCCGTCGACGTGGAGGCCGAACTGGAGACCTACAAGGTTGGCCCCCCCTGGGTGACTGGACAGGAGTACAGGGACTACTTCAAAGCCACAGTCACCGACACCTCCATTTTTTTGAATCGCAAAATCGAGGAAGGCAAATCCATCCTGGTCGAAGGGGCCAACGGATTCATGCTGGATATCGATTTTGGTGGATTATCGATTATATATATAAGGGACCTATCCCAATGTGACGTCATCGAACTGTGCGGTTGGTGGTGTTTTCACGGGGTTGGGGATACCTCCGAAACACGTGGGTGACATAATCGGGGTGTTCAAGGCATATTCGACGAGAGTTGGTAGTGGGCCCTTCCCCACCGAACTGAGTGATGTAGTTGGAGTAGTGACTGGCTTAGGAGGCAGCAGAGATGTTGCAGCAGAAGGGGAAGGAGATTGGAGTGACCACAGGCCGAGTGAGACGTTGTGGGTGGCTGGACTGTCATGTTATGCGCTATTCGGCCATCGTGAATGGATTTAGTTTGTATTTTCTCTATTTTAGTGTGTTTAGTATTGCCCTTACCAAATTGGATGTCCTCAGTGACCTGGAGGAGCTATACGTGGGCAGTCACTACCTTCTGGATGGCTTCACTATCGACCATGTCCCTGGTTTGGTTTGGGAGTGATTGGTTCAGCCAATTGTGAGGAGTTGGCCAAAGTCGAGGTTGTCTACCACAAACTACCGGGGTGGTGTTGTGACATTCGGGCAATATCCCGCTTTGAGGACTTGCCTGTGAACGCCCAGGAGTATGTGAGGTGTGTTGAGACACTAAGCAGACTCAGAGGTCACACTTTTTTCTTATTTCTAGTCAGGTGGATCAGTCTCGGTCCTTCGGCTAGTGAGACTATCTCCTTGTTTTAAATAATTTACACAAATTAATTCCTAATTTAATTATTGTTCACGAATTTTTTTAATTTTTAATTGGGTCTCGGATGTCTACAGGCGTGAATTGAGATAGGTTTTTTAATGCCTTGTGAGAGTACTCTTTTTCGATCGAGTCAGCCCCTCGCCCGGTCAACTAGACAATAGATATTTAATTTATCACCATTAAGAAATGACATTTTTAATATTCTAAACTTGGGAATTCAAAAATTCATTTGTTCAATTCTTTAATTAATTTATACGAAATTCTGTATCGTGTAACATTTTGCTAAATTTTGCATAAACCTTTCTGTAAAAATAAATCAAAGATTACACATTTCATTGGTTTAATACTCAATTACTATTAACAGATGTCTTAAAAATTTTACTACACAATGAAACAAATTTTCTTGCTTTGTGTTAAATTGCCTTTCTAAATTTGATTTTTTGTTTTGATTAAAAGTTTCCTGACAAATGAGGGATTCTGATAGTTGTTCTGAATTAGATGTGAATCCAATGTGGCTTGAAACAGGTCTAATTGGAGAAAAAGGATAAATATGATTTGTGAGAATTGTAAATTATTTATGGTACGAAAATCAGAATAATCCGCAAAGAGATAATCACAAACAATGACTCAATCTTGGTTCTGATTGAACTATACCATTTTCAATTCAATTTAGACACTTTTTGCATCAATTTTGACAATGTGATAAGGAATATTCCAGAAGGCACGGAAAAAAATTTTTTCAAAATTTAGTCAATTTTCAAAATGGCCGTTTCCAAAAAGTCTCCAACGAGAGCTAATGATTTCGCGACTTATTTGGGTACAGTCACACTTATTGTCCTGTCAACTCTGCAGGATTTTGGATGGCCAGGACATTCCAGTTATGTTTCTTAGATGATTCCTGCGAAACGAGTTAAGCTTTTCCAATTCTTCTCTTATTGTGCCCCAGGTCATAGAGTTGTATAGGAGGATTGGTTTGATAAATGTGTCGTATAGCATTATCTTATTTATGCTATTTCCTTTTCGTTTTAGCCATAGGTTTTTCAGCCTGTGTAATGCCGCGTTTGCCAGGGTATTTCTTCGTATGATATCTTCACTGTTTCCTAATAGAGAGCCGAGTTCTTAATATTTCTCAATTTTTTTTGAGTGGATGTTCATTTGTCCTATCCATTCTGTTTTTTCCTGTTGACAGTGAAGAAACATTTTTCAAGTATATCTGCTGCTTTTTTTAGTACATTTTCCAGAAGTGCTTTCTCTTCAGAGATTAGGTCGACATCATTGCCATAAATCACTATTTTTCCTTGGTATAATAGTCTCAGTTCCCTCATAGCGGGTTTCAAGTATATTGTGAATAATGGCGGAGACTGAGAGTCTCCAGGAGGATATCTTGGAATGCTTAAGAAATAAGGAGGTGAACTCTTACACAAGTCAACTCATCTACGACAACTAGCAATTGACAGCCGAGCTGTTTGGACGAATTCTCAGGGAAAATCTGGAGAAACTAATATTAAAACTGATTTAACCGTCTCTCGCACTTGTACGGTTCCAACATGGTTTTAAGAAAAGACTATTTATATCTTCATTTCTGAAAAAAACTCTCTAATTTTATCCACAAAGGCTTTAAAACCCTGCCTATCCAGAAGAAACAACTCTTTGCTCAGTAGACATACAAAAGGCGTTTGATTTAGTCCCCGGTAAAAACCTCATCTGTAAAATGTTTACCTCAAATATCTACCCGAACCTCAAACTATGACTAGCAAACTTCTTAAGTGGACGTCGAGGGCTTGCAAATCATAACCAAATAAACTCTATTTCTAAACTGTTACCAATCGGTGTCCCTCAAGCAATAGGTCGAAACCTCCACTGATAATGCTTGTGAAACCTGGGATAATATCTGCCTCCATCAAATCTGCAAAAGATTTCGAACCTACAGCAGAAGGCTGCAAAGCCCAGTTCCATTGAACGGCTTATAAAACAAATTGCTTTCGAAAGGTTTGTAAGGAAGAGCCTCTGCAGATAAAGCCTCTGCAGATAATTTACAAGTGAAATTTAAAAAATTGAGAAAACATAATCAAATTTTGAAAGAACTAAATACAGTCTAACCCCGGGGTGGGGTACCAGAATGCCCCAGAAAGCAGGGGTGCCCTTCCAAACAGGGGTCTGGTTCAAACTATTGAATTTTTCATTTGATTAATTAATAAATATTCTTTTTAAAACATTTTTTTGAAATAATGAGTCAATTTCAAACTTTTCTTATTTTTTAAATCCTTTCTAAGTTGAAATCCAAACTCATGATATTTTTGGAGTGTCTCAAAAGATTTTCTAACTTATCCATCATTTCATATGTTTCTAATATCTGTCTAACCAACCGTTTAAAGCTTTAAAAGATGTTCGATAATTCAATATTGTCGATATTTTATTCGCGATGGCTTTAATTAATGTACCCGAAATAGAAAAGGAATCTTCCGTCAAAAAGCATTAAAAGTTAAGCTTTTCAAATTGATTTATTTCATTAGAAACGGGCGAATGAACTGGGAGCGATCCATCGGGCGAAAGTAAAGATTGTCCCTGTCGTCATTACCTGGGACGGAATAGTGTCAAAATACTTCAAAAACCATCTGGAGGACAGGGTGAAGGCATACATCCAGACATGGTGTTGCGGAAGACCTTAGAAAGCATGCAAGCCGAGAAAAGGTACGGGTTATCGATGCCTGTTGAAAAGGTAACCTCTGAATCTGCCCATCCGTGCACTGAACGTGGGCCCTAAGAGGTTAAGGTTGATGAAATAAAACACTACAAATAAGGAAAACAGAAACTGAATAACTATTAATTATCTCTTAAATTGACATTTATATTATTCTAGTTTTGATTTAACATTTAGTTTGACACAATTTCTATTTATAAAAAATAAAAATAATTTTAAGCGGGAAAATAATGCCATACGACATCGTTTAGTGTGTTGTTAAATTTTTATTTATAGAAAAAATCTGGATTTGTTTCCAAAAGTATTAACTCAAAGACAGCTCGTCGAAGGTCATCAAATAAGAAAAGGACACAATCCAGTCTTCATCCTCACGAAAACTCGTCGAAGGGACAGGAGAGAGAAATGACTGATTTTGTGAGCATATTCACTAGGGATGAACGAAGAGTAACTTGTTAGTATTCCACAGTCTAGGCCATGGGAATGGAATGAGTTGAGTCTTTACTGTTTTATTCTTTTGTTCAATAAAAATACACAATTTTCTTAAGTCATTGAGTATAGTCAGTGAATTA
Organism: Octopus sinensis; assembly: GCF_006345805.1. Lineage (NCBI taxonomy): Eukaryota > Metazoa > Mollusca > Cephalopoda > Octopoda > Octopodidae > Octopus > Octopus sinensis. The sequence goes on along the minus strand of NW_021837025.1, from coordinate 214,455 downwards.
ACATTTTTATGTAAAGGAGGATTTTTCTGGTCATGAAATTGATTATTATCAAATTCAATGCACTGAATGTAGATTCATGATTTATGTAAAATGAATATTTAATTAATATTCCTAACTATTCTCACTAAACTGATCAAGTTAAAAATCTGACCAAGAGAATAGAACAATCCTTCAAAAAATTTACTTATGGTTTCCTAATGTTTGTTCAACCTTTTGTATAAATATTATTAATAATCGAAAAATGATTATCACAGTAGTTTAAATCAATAACCCCCTGAGAAACTATTTTTATCAGTGAGCGTCTCAATATGAATTACATAAATCTAATAAACGAGTCAACCAATTATAAAAAAGAGCAATAAGCAGGCCATACAGCTGAAATCACTATTTGAATTAAACTCGAAACCAAACAATTAAGGACACATTAAAACATCTGATTTAATAAAACAATTTTCAGTAAATAAAACTTTCATAAAACACTTATTGTTGTCGAAATGCACAAAAACAGCTGGCTACACTGGCTCGAATGACTTTCAAGATCAGTTCGAGTGAGTGGTCGCTGTTAGTGATATGCGGTTTGATTGTATCAAGCTCCTCTTCTATGATCTTCAAGCCCTCAACTGGGATCATAAAGAGAGAGTCCTTTTTGTAGTTTTTGGAGGATAAGACACCTGCATACGAAGAGTACAAAAAACGAATTGTATCAATCTAATTGTTAAAAACCCCACAAAAACCTGTTCTCCATAAACTGCCACCACGTCGTTATAGGCCTCATTTTCAGTGTTAGTCAAAATTCTATTAATTTCATTAATTCGTTTTTTCGTCAAACGATTTATCTACAATATTATCAACATCAAACCTCTTGGAGAAAAATGTTAATAAAATTTTTCAAAACACTTTCATCAACTCCAAACTTCAAAGCAAGCAAATTATTTTCTCTCAACTCAGAAATCCTTCCCAAAACGTGCATCTCGGCATCAATCAACTTAAGCAGATGACTGTTGAAAGGAGTTTGGACGGGAAGCAGGGAGTCCAAAGAACTTGAAAAATCCGTCAGCGAATCTGAGAGGGGACTCAAAATAGGTGCCGAAATATTGTCGGAATTGACAATAGTTGGACAAGACTGATTTGTTATTTCATTTTTGAGTTCAATTTCTTCTTCCCTGCACGTGGAATGGTTTTCAGGAACATAGAATGTACTGTCGAAAGAGATGTCAGTATGTCTTGGAGGGTCCTGTGCAGGTCTTCTGAGCCATTCCTCCACTCTGAGTACGTTGTTGTGAACTACGTGGTCATTGACTGGAAGCTGTTTCTTCTTGGGAAGAGAAATAGACTTGAGTGCCTTTCTAAGCAGAGAAAAGATCCTGGGAGACTTGGAGAGATCAGATGGGACTCCAGGAGCATTGGCGGAAACCATAAAAGTACGGGAAACCACAAGAAACAGACTGTCTTGGTGATTTCTAGACAAATAGAGCGTGAGATTAGTTATATCGCGTATCGACATTTGGCTTTCAAGAAAAACCTTGATGCTGCCACAGCGATATAAATTATCAATAGACTAAGCATGCGTATTACAATATCAGTCGAATAATCTCGCTTAGTTTGTACTCGCTGCTCGAACGTCCGTTGATCTCCACTATTTGGTCCCCCACTTTCAGTCCCCCACGTGCGGCTGAGGACTCTGCACAGATGACACAGATTGTTGGAGGTATTGACGAGGTCACTGAAAACCCAAAACCGTGTTTTCCCGGAGATATTGTTAGTTTTAAAATCGATATTCCAATGCTTCTGTCGTGACTCATACTCACGATTTGTTTCTCTTGGTTGTTAGTTTGCGTCGTTTTACTGTTGTCTGTGATTAGAGGTGTAGTGATTTCTGTTTTTACTGGTTCTTTAAAGTGGCGACATGTGCTTTTGGTGGGAAATTGACACCCACTTTTTAGGGGTATTTCTCTGTCCACTTTATTGTCCAAAACTGTGCCGAATATTCTCTGATTCATTTCTAGAAATAGAATGTAACCACACTAATGGACACACAAATGGAACCTGGCAATAAATATGACAGCAAACATTATTATCAGTAAGATTTAGTCTGACAAGTGCTAATGAGGGGGCACAATAGAACAAATAGTAGCATAATTGCAAAGAGATAATTAAGAGGAGAGGACTAATTGCTGCAATATGAAATAATCGCATGTGAAAGAGCCAATTTGTGGCTTCTCTAAATATAATATTCATCGGAATATTAACGACTTGATTAATTAAAAGTTACTATTTATTTACCCAGCTTATATTGCAGTCACAAATAGTACTATTCTCTAATTACAATTATCATCATACAAGTATAAATACAGCACTACAGCTGGAGGAGAGGGCCCCCCACTGTGCCCGGCCCATGCTTTGATTGACTTTTTAGGAAATGTGTAACATGCCATAATGCGACTATACCTCAAATGTTCGTGAGTCACGATGGTGTTAGTCATTTAAATCAGCCAGTCGTAAATTAATTCAGCAGCGTTGATGGGAATCAGGGCGTGCTTAAGTAACGATATCAGACATTCTCGAGTCATCAAAGCCCAATTTCAGTAACACAGGACTCGGAAAGGAAATGAATTGTCGGACAAAAATGAATAAAATGTCTAAAAATGATTAATCAAATGTAAAATCGAACAAATCTCAAACATGTTTCATCAAGTTGACTATCTGAGTGAGCAATTTTAATACAACATTTCGCTAAGATAGACCAATCCGATAAATCCAATCAAAATAAACTTGTTCGTTCAAGCTGTTCGACTTGCTTGAAATGCAAAAACAAAACTAAATGCGGAAATTACTATTTTGGGTAATTACAACATAAAGATCGGAAATTGTTAATTAAATGAAGGAGCATTTAAGTTGTTAAGACCCGAATACTCGAGTCATAAAATGTTCTGACCAGATTTTAGACCAAGTGAGGTCAATTGAATGTAAAAAACACACAACTCATAACAGATGTGGATAATGACACAACAATTTTAGTCATTTTAGAATGTCAGGCAAATTTAAATGGATTTTCCTCTATAAAAATTGCAATTTTTAAATAAACAGATTCGAATAAAATCAAAAACACATTTGGGAGAAATTTGGCTTGTTCTGACCTGATGAAGTAATATATTACGAATAAATACATTTGTTACATTTTTTTCCTATAAATACTGAACGAAAAATAACAAAATTGAAACTAAATGATGTTCCTAGTTTTCAGTCTTCTTGCGTTCAGCACTGTGAAATGTACGATCAACCAAGTTGAAGAATTCGACGAAAAAGAAAAAATACCGAATGAGGAGTCAGAGGAGGATTTGATGGAGGAAGGCGACTTGGAGGATGACCACGAGATAGATAAAAGGGTCATTTAGTAAATAAAATCGTAGTATTTGAGAAGACGATTCCGAAAAAAATCGCCTTTTAAAAAATCGAGGAGATTCAGGCCCTCAAGAAAATCACGGTCGCGGCTGAAAAGAAAACTGCGTAAAGAGAAGACGGAAAGAAAACCAAAATTGACGCCAATTTCAAGAATGAGTGAGAAGATGACTATTCTGTCTGATATGATGAAAGACATATCTAAAGAAATAATAGCCAATATTATACTATCCAAGATACTGCCTGAAGAGAAGCAAGTTGAGGAGCCTGTCATAGAGCCCGAACCGATCGAGGAGGAGGAGTCCAAGAAATGACTGACCACTAAATATTACTCATTTATTATACTAACAATATTAACAAAATTAAAACAAAGTATAATTTGAGTTAAAATTGAGATGATATATTTTCAAATATTAATTGCCCTTGTGTTGATGGGTGGTGTCTTTTCCCATAAGAAAGCAGTCACTAGAATCACCGAAACGGACAAAATAATATTGGTATCAATAAAGCATTCAAATAACAGCCCCAAATAGCAATTGAAGAATCAAAGAGATCAGCTTAAATGCCACCAGCGGAGACTGATCAGTGCAATTCAAAAAGACAGAAATCTCGCAATAAAACTACTCCAATCGGGAAATAGAGAGTAGTCAAATACATAAATCCTCACAGACGTGCCAAACTCATTCTCAGGAAGAAGAAGCAAACCGAGAAGACTGCGGAGAGGACAGAACAAAACTTGGACAACATCGAACAACTTGTATTTAAATTTTATTTAAAAATAAAGACCAGACAAATAGAAAACAAGCAAATGGAAACTCGAATTTTCGATTGTCTAAAACAAGGAAACGAGGCACTGAAGCACCTCAACCAGGCATATTCTCCACATCATTTTAGTTGCTGTCGATTGAGGATGCCGAGAATATTCTGCTTGATAGTCAGGAGGCGGTTGAAAAACAGAATGTTGTCATTAAATTGTACAAAGTAGGAGATAAGTCGATTAATCAGTTCTGCTGTGGTGGGGGGTGATGTGACCGACGACGATGTGAGGGATGAATATGAGTGCTTGATTGAGGATGAGGTCGGTGGTGTAGTCCATATTATGTAGGATGTCATCTTGCCGCTGGTCCCTGCCCATGTGCCATATGTTGAGAGGGAACACACACAAGATGTCGAGATGGCAGAATAATGTATTTAAATGTTACTTTGTTAAAACTATTTATTAAATATTTTAAAAAAACGATAACTAAAAGAATATTAAATTTGATTGATTGATTAAATCTTTATATAAAAAATTAAATCCTGAATCTACGGGCATCGTGGTCTGCCGAATACTCGCTTGATGTTAAATTTTCTAGCAAGTTCATCCATCTTTGAATTTTTGAACTCCAATCCATTGTCTGTATGTAGAATGACTGGAGGTCCGTATGTGTAAAAAATCTTCAAAAAAGTTGAGCAATTTCCTCAGCAGATTTTGTTTTAGATAGTTCGACTACTGCAAATTTTGAAAATGAATTGATTAAGACGAATATGAATCGTTTATTTTAGAATATCTCCTTAGATCTACGAGATCCGCGATATATCTATCTCGAGGTCTTTTCGCAATAATTGGAGTAATACTAGGCTTCGTACACATAAAATTCTTTGACTATTTGTAAATGAAAAATATTACCTGGCCTCAACACATGATTTAATTACATCGCAGATTTCAGAACGTTTAACGCAGTAAATTTTATTTCTTAACAGGCTTAACATCCGATCACGCCCAAAATAATTTTCATTATGTAATAGCTTTAAGTTCAATATATTAGCTTATTTTGATAGTTTTTAGCTTAAGTTCTCTCTCTTCCGAACAAAAAAAACCAAAATTTTTGTTATTCTTTACAAAATATGCCTTTTCGTCAACAAAATTAAAAAAATTTTCGATTTTTTTAAGGCGATGCTTGTCTCTTTTGTTCATATTGGAATCAATTAATATATTATTCTTAATATCAAGATTATTTTCAATTCTTCTCTTGTTAAATCCACTAGAACCATTATGCACGCTTTAATTAAGGTTTGTATTTTTTTATATTATTATTTTTTAGTGGAGAAATTTAAAAAAGCATAATTTTATTATAATCTGAGCATGTCGGTCCAAAATAAAACCGATCACAATACATTTTCGCATTACTTTTTTTTGAAAATTACCTCGATTTTTTATATTTAGGTTTTATAATAGGGAGAATTATATGACCTCATTCGTATCATGTAAATTAGTTTGAAAAGACTTTTCTGGATTGAAAATACGTGACCCTTTATCATGCATATTTACACTGTACGGCTAGTTGATGAATTTTACATCTCAGACCAAGAATCTCTCGATTTCTACCAGAAAGTTCATCATGATTCCGAAAAATAGCTAATATTGAAACTCGGCTATTTTGGCGAATTCTTTCATTCAAAGCGAATAGGGATTAATAACGCCGCGGCAGACATATTCCGAGAATGGTAAAATTTGCAACTGCATCTGTGCCCCGTCAATATGAGACGTCTTAGGCACACACAAATCATTACGGCTTTATTGTTGAAAAGCATCTGACTTCTTATAAGGATAGCTATTTAGCAGATTTTTTTATGATTTTCTTTGAAAACTTGTCCAGATTCAGAATCCAAAAGTTACTATAATCCCAATTTAAAAGGTATTTAAAAAGAGTTCTTCAAAATAGCTAATTAAGTGTCAGCAGTGGCTGCACCTCGGATTGCAAGCGAGTTACCTCGCAAGATTGCGATCGATATCCTCTGGTACAGCCAGCCGATTTGGCGGTGGTCCTTCGTGCACTTGTGGATGCACTTCCCAATTTTGGTCAGAAGCGATACTCCGGCCGTCCCTATCACTCCACTTGTCTCCACAGCAATCGGGACAAAGTGGTAATTTGGTGGGAGAGAGGTGTTATTTTGGCAATTATTTTGGCATGGGTTGAGTAGCGATAAAAGTTCTTAATTGATTACATTTTTTCCTCAATTACATTTTTTCGATTTATTTGTAAATTATTTGTGGCAGATTTGTTTATAAATTAAACTTTGGCAAAAGTTAAAAATTATCTAAAAAATATGAGCAAAATTTTGATTGTTTTGAGGTACAATGAAGACAAGGGTGCGGTAGAGATTCGTCAACCATATTTATAAATAACTAACAATTTATTTAAAATACGAAAAATGTATTTAATTTGAGTTTAAACCACTTTCAACATTTCTTATTTTCTGGTTCAATAAATAAAATAAATCCTAACAATAGGCCAATTACATGCTTTTGAACTTAATTAAAAAAATAAAACAAAATGATTGTGAAACTTAATTAGTTCACTGTTTAAAATCATTTAATACTGATATTCTTTTAGGACTGTTTTAAATGAATTAATACAAAATTTTCAACAAAAATTCGTTTCTATAAGCGGTTCTCAACAATTTTTAGACATAAATAAGTCTTTTGACATTATCAACAAGAGTAAATTACTTACCGTGTTGAAAGACATTATCGATTAACACAGTCTGTGCATGATACACAGGCTATTGTCTAAAACTGAACTATTGGTCAGAGTTGGCATTAAGGAGTCTATACCATTTTCCATCAATGCTGGAAACTCAACATGGAAAGAGTGTTGACAGCCATCAAGTTTCGGAGAAGACGAATAGTCTTATCGCTATAAGAGAGGAACTGGGAATGTCAGTAAACCCGTCAGAGGAGTTGACTCTCTTATTACAATAAGAAAAGGAGAGGTGTCGATACGTAACATGTCAGCGGAGTAGCTATTCTAAAAGAAGAAACATTAATTAAAGATAATTATTTGACTTAATTACATTTCTGCTCTGATATTAGAATAAGAGTTTTGCTCATTATTCAGAGGTCCGGATTCGAATCTTTTTATAAATTTTAGAATCTTTCATAATCCGAAGGGAAAGTCGATTTGAATTTTTCGGATTAACGAGAGTTGACTGTAAATAAAATGTACAAAGTGCTCGTAGTATAACCAGATAATCACGAAATCGCAGTAAAACTAGTGGAAATAATACATAATTTTAAAAACTGAAAATCACCAAGACAAGGTGGGACGAATAACGGAATAATCGGGAATATTTTGGGTGGGTCCTTTAAACTGAGAAGATGAGACAAACCGACAGCAGCCAAGACGGGTTCCTTGAATCGAATGTAGCGCGAACAAATATCCCGAACAGCGGACGAGTCAATGTCGTTAATCCTCGCGTCAAACTCGGCAAATGGCACTCTCCGCCCGTAGAACAGAAGATGTCTGGGATTAATCAGACACCACACCTCCCAATGTCCTCACATATAGGCGTGGACCCGTCCAGGTTGTACAGAAGAGTAGCCTTCAGTAGGTTCTTGGCATTCTGTACTTCGAGGTCCCCCACGGAAGAACATATCCTCTTCCTAAGAATATAGGAATTATACAGACCACTCCTCCGTGACTGCCTTGACCATTTCATAAGCATTTTGCTGGTCTGAGACAAAGTAGACTCCCCTAACATGAGAGACAAGTCCCACCACAGTCCCGTATCAGAGTAGCACGTGTTGAACGACTGGAATGAGTAGGCCAGACGCCCCTCCTCGACTCGTTTAGACAGACGGGAGGCCATGTTGAGTCCACTCACTTGACTGGAGTCCCACATCCCCACCAACGCATTCGCCACCATCAGAGGAAGACTGTCGGGAGAACTCCACGAAGGCCCCTCAACTGCCATGGCCACATGGACAACTCCCAATGCTGGGTCACACACTTTAATCTAGAATGTAGGACTCCCCCAACATCGCATCCTCTGAAGACATACGGCGGACTTGGCTTCTTTACAGACGTCTCCAAATGGCCGAAGTGTGTGCGAGCCAATGTGACCAAGTGCTGGTGGTCGACCCCTGCAGTGTGAGGACAACCAAGACACCCCCCGAGGCAGCCAGGACAAGTCTGTCGGCCGTGTAATGCTGGGCGACGTAGTCCAACAAGTGTTCTCGAGTGATGGAGCGGATGTTCTCGGGGGGACCCAATATTGTGTAGGCCAAGGACGAGTCGTGGAAGGCCACAGCGTGCAGATGGTCAAACACCACTTCTTGGAGGTTGTTATCCAGTGTAGGCGTTCAGGTGGGCTCCGATGGACTCGACTTCCAGTTCCAAGTCCATCTGACTCCTCCGAGTGGAGCCTTTGAAGAGCATATGGGTACTTTTGTCGAAGTGGTCGCAGTTTTTTTAGGCCTTTTAAAAATCTAATAATTTTGAGGTGGAATATATTATATTTTATTTAAGTCGCTCTATCAATAATTTAAAATATTATTAAATTTTTTACTAATTTATTTTCTATTTTTTAATATTATGGCGAGCATGTACCTAATATTGATATAAACTGGCACTATAGGTCACATGGAAAATTCTGTTGTGGACTTATGCAACATCAAATTCCGACAGCTCCCAATAAGTAAGGAGGATGCAGTGCATTTTCTGCATATGTCCGAAGGGACATCAGATGGAATTAGTCTTGGGACCGAAGCTCAATTGGAAATGCTCAAGAGTTGGTTGTAGAGTCCAATGTTCTATTAAAAAAGGTATAATTTCTCTCAAATAATTCTAGATACCTGGTTAGAGAATTGTAGATTGCCATTTGAGGATGTCATCGCCTACATATACTTATGGAGTTACGATAGGCATACCTTCAAATGGCTTCATCACGAATACAATTGGGGTGAACATACATATGTCGATTGGGCTATGTTTTTTACGTGAAGTCTGTGTGGACGCACTTGTTAAAAGATCTGACGGCAAAATTGGTATTATTAATGTTTATTTCAGGTGGTCCTGGTATGATTGTGGAGGTAGACGAGAGTATGTTTTCCAAACGGAAAAACAACTCTGGAAGAGTTTTACCAAAACAGTGGGTCTTCGGTGGTATTTGTCGAGCCACCAAACAGTGTTTTCTGCAACCAGTCGCGGATAGGAGCAGAGAAACACTGCTCAGTCTAGTAATTCGATATGTCGAGGTGGGAAGCATTATTTATAGTGACTGCTGGAAAGGTTAGCATTATTTGATTAACATTTAGGGTATTCAACTGATCAATTGGTTGAAAACGGCTACACACACGAAACCGTTAACCATAAGTAAGGAAATATAATATATTCAGAAAATTCTTTGTGGATCCAACGACGGGAGTGCACACCCAGACAGTAGAACGAATGTGGGGAAGTGCAAAATGCAAGAATAAAGCTCAAAGAGGAGCTGTAAGACATCATCTGGGATCTTATTTCGCAGGTTTTTTTAGTTAGTTATTTTTTCAGAATTTATGTGGCGAAAACAAATACAGAACTATAAGGAATGTTTTGCACAGATTGTAAAAGACATAAATTCCTTCTACAGTCCTGGAATTTGGATGCCGCGTACTAAAAATGACTAAATTGGTTAAATAAATTTTAAATAATTTTAATAACCATTTAAATTATTGATAGAGGGTTATAAATTAAATAATCTATTTTTCACTAAAAAAATTAATTAATTTTAATTATCTTCTAAAAAAACTGCGACCACTTCGACAAAAGTACCAGCATATGTTCCAAGAAGTGTGCAACTCCGTTATTCTGCTGGTTTTCATAGCGGGATCCTGCATCGAGGAATAGTCCCACCTGCCTCGTCAAGAATAGTCGTACTGTCGCTGTGGGAATGTCCAGGCGCTCAGTGGCCACACGAAATCCATTTGCCAGTTTTGTTATGACGGTGTTGTCGGTGAAGACTGACCTTTTTCCCAGTAATTTACTCTGCCATTTATTTAAAAAGTAAACCACGTGACGAACTAGCATTTTAAATGTCTTTATTTTACTTTTATAACCCCTGAAAAATTCTTTAATTTTAGTTTAATTATCATATATTCAAATATTTATTTTTTTTCTAAATAAGCATTCCAACTTTATAAAATTAAATAGTCTATAAATCATCTTATTGCAAAAGAGATGAATTAAAAGTGTAGGAATAATTTTGTGGTTAGTGCAATCCATCAAAGTTAATACTGAGTGACCCTGGAATCCCTGGACTATAAAAAATAGGCATTTGTTAATACTGACAACCCAAATGTTAGTAATTAATTAGGACAGTTACTGTATCTCTATTTCGCACAGAGACAAGGCATCCCACGGCTGATAGCTTTTGAAAATAATTTTCTTGGCTGATAAAATTGTTCTATTACAACGGAAAACGTTTTTTGAGTTTTTCCACAGTCGTTCAGACCCCACTTTGGCACAATGCAGCATTTTATTTTGCGAGTCCTCAACAAAAATATCAAAAAACCTCGACTGTTCTAGCAAAACCAGCATTTATCAAGTCAATACCATCTTCGTTATCACCACTGTAAATTGTGATTTGTTCCAATTTATTTGGCTTGGAAAATGTGTAGTTAATATTCCCCAAAAATTCTTTTTTTGTGATCGCACATGTCGACAGTTGGTGGTCATTGGCCAAAGAGGCAATGTGGTTTCCACACGCCTTTGTCATTTGAATTGTGTTCTCATTTTTGAGTTCTACTTTGATTGTCGTTGGAGTTGCAGTCGTCAGACGAGATATCGCTTTAAAAGCAGGATTTGTATATTTGCACAAGACTGGCAGTCGGACGTGACAGCCGTAGTCAAACCACTTCCAGGAGAGAAGGTTCATTGCCGCACAATTTGTATATCTATTTGTGGCAGGAAGTACTTTTCTAAGCCAATTTGAATATTTCTGCAAATCTGAGTGGAATGCGAACCATAACATATCCTTTACTGTCTCTGAAGTCTCCTTCTGTTTTTTTGTCGGTGTAGTCAAGCCAAATGGCGATTGAGTTTGTTTTTATATTTTTGAGGAATCCTGATTAGAGAAAAAACTTACTTCTAATAGTTCTTAGTTCTTGTTTGTTGTCGACTGTGGCAAGTTGTTTTCCCGACAATTCACAAAGAACTCGTGCTGATTTGTGACTGAAAAATGCCTTGGGATAGTATATGTAGCATGTTTCCTTCATGCATATTTTTTTCTGTTTATGAATGTTACATGACCCATCTGAGTTCTTTATCAGGACTAAAATAATTAAAAAAATCATGTAAATTGGTAATATTTCCCAACTTAAATAGTATCTTAATTATAATTTGTTTCCAGATGGTAATGTTTTTATATATTTTGCTTTCAATTATATTTATTCAACATTTATATGTGAAGTACAGACCATCCAAAAGAAGAGTCAATTGACATACAAAATAGTCACTGTGCTTATAGCAATAAGAACTATATGAGAGGTCAAAACCACGAAGAGAATTATTTTACATTAAAAAATGAAGACAGAATTATATAAAAATCATCCTCTTTGTAGGTGTATTGTGTAGGAGAGATGCATCATTCCAAGAATCTAAGAGATGTATCAATGATATATACTGTGTTAAAAATGATAAACATGATTATCCTTATTATAATTTTAAACACTGTAATGAGCGCCATGGAGTAGACCCAACCACAACCCTATCATTCTTTAATCAAACTATTAACCATTCTATAAGAATTCATCATTGTGCAGGGTGGAACAGAACAGCAGGAAGAGGGGATTCCCTGAACGTACTCCGCTGGTCCTGCAAATCCGCAACATTCGTTCTAAATTGAGGTTCAATAAAATATTACAATCGATTGAATTTGGTCCAAAAGTCTGTGCCCAGTCTGGTTGTATTCCGCGATTAGTCTTTGCATCGTGTCTTTGCTGACCTCGTCAACCTGGAAACATACCACACGACACACAGACCAGTACGAAGGCATATACAAAGAAAATCACTGAAGACGCGCAGATTATTAGCATCAATGAATATCCGACAATAAGCTACAGATGAGGACAATTTAATTTACGGTATATTTGACTCGCAAATCCTGTTTTACTAAGCTGAGCACACTCACGAGAAATGTAAAAAACGATACGATTCCACTCCCAACAGTGAGAGCGTAGATTATATTGACTGCTTGCCCTGAATCCATTTGTTCAAACACTTGTTGAGTATTTTGCTGGCGGTAAGTGGTAGTCGACACAAAAAGGGCAATGCCCAAAACCTACGTTTTAGTTATTCTCCATTTACAAGATAAAGAGCTGCATTGATGGCTTTCAGCAATCTCCCAACAGTTGTGAACATTTCTTATTCCTTCCTACTTTCCTTATATACTAGCATTTCAGAATTATTTGCTTTTTTGGAAAAATCATTTTACGGAAATAAGTAGGAAGTGAAAGTATTTACAGAAAATGTATTCGAAGATAAAGTTGAGAAATAGGAATGAATAAATGCATTCACACTTGCGAGAATTACATTGAGCAGTTAAAGTCAGCTACGCCATCTGATTTCCACTGAAGAACTAAATAATTTATGAAAGAGTCAGACACGTGGCAAGATTAAATAACGTCCGAGGTTGGAAACCTTTTCGCGCTCCAAGGCCATTCAAGAAAGATAAGCCTCATCTAAAGGCTGCAATAATCTAAAATGTTATGGAATTATGTGTTTAAAAAGCAGGATTTGGGGTTTTTAAATTTCAATATTTTTTGGAATTTTAATTAAATATTATTCGCAATGGTCGACATTAATGATTGGTCATTTATATCCAACATATTTTTTTATAGTATGCGTCGTGTGATTCGCCTTTTATGGTGGCGCAAAAATCCAGTTATTGGATTAATGAAAAAAGAATCATTTGCTCATCCTTCTTTGATTATCGTCAGGAAGAAAAAATTCGAGTTTGGAGTTTTCTGCAATTACTATTCCCACCTCAGTTGGAAACATAATGATTTGCAATATGTACATTTCACCAACAGGATCGTGTCCGAAACACAGATCTACGCCCTTTTGATAAACTCGATAACCTAATCATTTTTGGGGATTTGAATGCAAAACACCCGTCATTGGTTAAAGTCACAAACCGCTGACTCCTATTCTCGAGCAATTGGACAACCTTGTAATCCTGAACAATCCCTCACTGCACACAAGACTCTATACAACATCAGGGACAAGCCTACCTCCCCCGATCTGATCCTTTGTTCTTCCACCTTGCACCTCTGGTCAAATGGGGCGTTACCTTTACGGAGTGATCACAATCCGTTAATTATAAAAGTCCAAGTCAATTTGCCCCTCAGAAAGGGGTTCCCCAACCTGAAATACGACTACAGGCACGCAGATTGGGTCTAATTTGCCCATTACATTGACAAATCACTGATTAACTTTGATGTACACGATTTCGATTCTGTCGACATTGCCCTCAAGCATTTCAACCGAACAATTTTGATTGGGCGAAAATCTTAAGAATTAGGAAAATTTATTCAAAACCAGTAAGAAAATTTCCTTCGAGGATTCTACCTCTAATCAAGGAACGGAACTCATTGAAAGGTCGCTTACATCTTACTAGAGACAGTCGGCATTGGATCAGACTACTGAATAAATTCATAGAACAGTCTGGAAAGGACAAACGGTACGGGAGGGCTGAAAAGTTCGCCATGGGACTAAATGCGGAGGTCCCTCTAACAAAAGTATGGGCATCCCTAAGAAGATTCACAAACCCGGAGAGATATAAATCGGGTGAGGATAATACGGCTCTCTTCACCAACAAATTGATAAAGTTCTACGTTGGGATCAGCAATATCCCAACTTCATCTCAGGTGGACTATCTGCCAACCCGTATACCAAAACGGTTATGTGCTCAGTGGATATCCATAAGGCTTTTGACTCCGTTCCCAGGAAAATACACCCCAAACAATCTACCGGCAATATATCGAACCCTCCATTAGTTATGCTTGTGGGGAGGGTTTGTCAGTCAAGAAAAAAACGAACCGCGAAAAAATCGAAAGAACTCAAGAAAGATTTCGGAAAGGACTACAAGGACCGAATGAACATCTATCCATCGCCTCATTTAAAGAAATCTTGGGAAGGAACCATGGCCCTACAGGCCTTAAAACTCCACCGCCGCGCCAATAATCCAACATATTATCTTGACGCATTTACTAGAATACAATTAACAATTTCAACTGTTTTTAATAATATTTCACCCAAAGTTGTTGATTTGGCGCAAAAAAATTGTTGAGTTAGACAGTGAAAAAAAATTAATGTCTCGTTTCCTTCATTTCCTCTTAAAAATTAAAAAAACCCTTCATGATCGTTCAAAGACTATTCTGTGAATTCAAAGTTATCACCCTCTGCAATACACCCGGTCATTTGATTATGTCTTTTATTAAAATACTGTAAGGTTTGTAGAGATAGAGTCTGTCTATATAAAATAACTCAATATTTTAATCTTATTTTCATTCATCTGATCATAATGCTCAACTACATTCTAATCATTCCTCGCTGGCTTATCGTCGGTATAAGGATCGGCAGAGATTTCAATTGGCCATTTGCTTGTCTTTTTAATTGAGTCATTTTTTCGTTCAGATTCTTTAAAAAATTGAGGATTTATTTATTAATCGATCAATCAGATCAGGCAAAGCATCTCATATGAAATAAAAGAAGAGTTATTAAGTATGGCACTAATCTCGACACATCCAAATACTAGTTCTGCGATAATCAATTGCCATCACACCACTTTCTAAGCACTCTAATCACGTTTCCCTTTAACGACTATCCGATCTACTAAAAAATTCAAATAGAACTTCATCGGCCGTCTTTCTTGATGGAGTGCCCTCAATCACGTTTTCATGGCCTCCTCGTTTCGGGTATATCAATTCTACTGTCAGTCCGCTCAATGTTTAAGGACAAGTCCTATCATTTCCAGTTTTTTGAGATAATGTCCGCTTCAAAATAGACAATAAATAGTACAGAATCTTTTTGGGACGTTCCAATATTTGTTTTGATAGACCTCGATTCTATGGGCCGATCTGTTACTGTCAACATCTGTGAAGATGACATGGGTAATAATAAGGTAAGTTGATTAGAACATTTAAATTAAATTGCAATTAATTAAATGAGAATATTAATAGTGGCTTGTCGTTGAATAATGGTGAATATTCGTACTCTGCCAGAATTAATAAATATATCGGCCCAGTCCGACGGGAATGTTGTTTTTAGTATCAATAACACTATATAGGAATCATTAGCAGATATTTTTGACCAGTCGGTGAGTAATATATCCAATTCTGACCCTTCCGTGGTCTACGCTTCTCTCGAAGTATTTCCTCCCATAAAATCAGTCAATAAAAATACTCCTCGACTTGATTCATCTCAACAGACACCGAATTGGGGATTTGTTCACAGAACATGAATTGAGGCACAACCTTGAAGTCCCCATATTTTCATATTGACAGAAATTGACGCAGTGCATGAAGGACCTCCTGGAAAACCAATTCATAGCCAGGAAGTGCGTCCAAATCCTCCTCTCCCTCGTCACTGTTGCCTGCCTCTTTTAATGAATAGATAATAATATCCTCCCCCTCGAAAGAGTTGTCGAATGCGCTTGCCGGGACATACCAACTCGCCCTCGAAGTGATTGGAGATAATAGGCCTGGACTGGGAGAGGATATGGTCGTCTTCCTGGCATTGGCTACTCAGACTGTGCACTCCGAGGTACTCTCCCTCACTCACACAGGCCGCCAATGACTTTGTAGTACAACTCTCCATAATGAATCAAGAACAAGTGCTCTCGGTTGGGGGAATTTTGATTATCTAGTCATACGTCCTCAACATTGCTAATAAACTCGACTCGTTCAATCGGTTTGTCACTTGTGATTACCCAAAGGGCCTATCGAGACAAACTGGCCTCCTCGTCTCGCCTACTCTCATTTTTCACTGACAAAGTACTGTTAGTCGATAATCCAGTGGAAAAAAACCAAGACGGAGGAATCCAATCTACAAGTACTCACCAAGAGCTTCTCGGCTCTCTTTGCCCTCTTCCAGGGAATTCGACTCAACAGAGACTTTATAGCTGCATTGACATATGTAGTGTGGTATATACATCTCAGTCACACATATTCCTGCCTGTCAAAAGTAAGACAACCAAACAAGCAGTCACCAAGAACGTGCTGACTATATTCCTCGAGTTCATGTCGATGGTTGTACTCGACATTTCTGGTAGGCTGATGACACAATTGGCAGAGCCTCAGAGACGACGGGCGTGTCTGCTCTGCTTTTTAGTGCTCAACACAATTTGTGGGGTTGGGTCAGTCGGTGAGAGATTAGGATGAATATGCCAACTACTTGATTCACTCACATGCAGTGACCTTCACCACTGTCCTACACAAACGTCCTCCCGGTCGTAAAAGGTCTTATCAAAACCTTCAACTGCCTCTCCTCTTCATGAGTACTGTCCATTCTCCTATTAGATTTCCTTGACGAATTCCTCAAGTCTAATCTAGACGCAGAATTGCCTTGTGGCATGTATGTGTAAGTTGATGGGTCTCCACCCATAGACTGGCACTGAGGTGTCTTCACTGCCTACTTTGTTATGAAAAAAAGTCAGAATATCGCCTTGACTTTCGATGGGAGTCCATATGGAATAGTTGGGTATAATATTTCCATTGTAGGCTTGTTTACACTTCTAAACTGTATTATGCGGGATTCCACTGATATGCCCACTGCTGTCATTATCATATACTTAGTAGTGGGTTGTTGACTTGTCTGACAGAGTTTGGTCGTCTTCAATATGTTTGTTTTATATGGAGATTGCTTTTTGAACAGTGTCACCGTTTATGATCAACTTTATTACGAGTTACTGCACAAGAAAGAAATATTTCTCGATCTTGACATTTTTTGTATGTTTTTATTTATGTTTAAAACAGTGGAAAAGTGTGCAAGGATGGGAAATAAAGTAGCCAAAGAAAGTCTTACGAAAACCCAGAATTGTCTGGACAACATACTCTCCCTGGTTCACCACATTGGGGAGAGAGTGGATCACTGGGTGGCCAATCCCGAACATCCGGAAATAACGCAGGAAATAGTGAGGTGATATGTGTCTGACTGGCAGGTCTACTCCATCATCAAGGATAATCTGGAATCACTCTACTTCCTAATATTGCCCTCCATTGATCACTTTACCGAGGACCTGTCTGAGGCTGTCCTCCCTGATGGATTTTTTACAGAACTGGTGGGGATTATGATTTGATGGGACAGGTCGATATTGTGGTCCACGAAGTCCGGACTCACCGACTCAACTCTTTTGAAGTTATTCCTGAATTCCTCAACAGGGAATCTTGTGAGGACGTCAACGATGGAGTTTGATATATCATTTGTTGTTATTTTATGTAAATCGACAAGCCTAAATATATTTTTAACTGTGGCCCCTAACTAGTCCTATATTCGAACAAATGGCTCAGCATAACAAAAACAGTTACATAACAGAAGTGGGGATTCTGGGACTACTTTTGGATGCAAACATTGAGTTGGTCGAATTAATCAAACTTGCACTCGATGAGATAGCCATCCTCCTCTCGAGTTCCACCATCATTTGCTGCCGACAATCAAAAAAACGTTTATCCTATGATATTATAAACCAATACAGTCAATTTATTCTTAGTTCTTGTTTGAATGGAGTCCATTATGATTATATATTGTGACTCCTCCAGTGTCTTTGCACCCTATCAATCACCATTGTGGACTCCTACAGCCGCCACCCCAATCTTGTGCAGTTCCTTCTCGAACAGAGCCACGACCCTCTTCCGGTAATACTCGATCTGGGGAGTGGGACTGAAAAGACCTGAGTTTTCATACTACCTCTCCATTTTCTCTTCCGTGCGGACTGGAGGTCTACTGTAGAGGACTTGTGTCTTTTCTTCCAACGGGTCCTTGGCGTTGGTCTTCACCTTATCGTAAACTATCGAGGAATTGACTTTTTTGTGATCTCCCTTAATCTGTCCTTCCATTCGCTTAATTTGTAGACGTAGATGGTCAATGATGGATACAAGCTATTACGTAATCGATCCAACGACACCTCTTCCACTCGACTTTCATGTTGCCGCTCCTGGTCGTCCAACTTGCACTGGAAAATGTCCGTCTCCTTTCTCAGTAGATCTTTAGCTCGTGACTCATTCAATCGAATCTAATCCTCACTTCGAGACCTCACTTTTTCTTCGTAACTTTGAACGACTTGTCGCAATTGGTCTTCATTCGGGTCGGTCTCCAGGTCCCCGATGTGGTTTCCGAGACTGTTTCGTCCCCCACTGAGGCTTTCTATCTGATTGACGATTTTCTCTTGGTTTTTTGAGAGGTCCTTCAACTCCCCCTCAAACGAAGTTTTCAGGACTTGGAGTTTTGCCTATTCTGATTTTAACTTGATAACCTCGATTTCCTCGTTTATTTTGTCACTCGCAAATTTCTCATCGACTTTCTAAACAAAGGTCGGGCGGATACCTTTAGGATTCCTGACTTGAGGTCCGACAGAATTTCGTAAAAGTCGTCTTTTTTAGTAGACTCTTTCCTCGTCTCAAAATGTGTTCCAATTTTGGTTCTCAGTTCTCCCAAATCGGTCTGTGCTGACTCGCTGGCTACGATTCCGTGATTTTTGCAGGAAAGTAATAACTTGTCTTAATTCACACGATTTACATTCGGGTTGAATTTTTGGAGACACTCGGAATGCCGTTTCTTCATGTGAAGGATCAAGTAGTCGAGGGACACGAAACTCTTGCTGCAGAACTGACACTGAAGGATCAACCCAGCCCACATACATTGCACTCCCCGTCTTGTCCCTTCGACAGAATTTGCTGTTGAATGTTCATCATTTTGTTTAGAATTGTGCATTTCTTTTTATATCGAGACGCTCTCTCATTGGCCATTTCCTTGCCCTCGTTCTGCTCCTCACACTTCTACTAGTCATTCATGGACACTTCTCGCCTCTTGACTGATCTTCAGTTTGTCCCCCATGGCTACAATGACCCCGCTCAGATAACTCTGGGACTCCTGAGATTGGATGAGCACGTCTGAGTACCATCAGGCTTTTTATGGTTAGTTGGGCCAGATTGAAGAGCTTGTGGAAGTTGGGATCGACCGACGACATGTCCTGTAGTGTTCACTTTAAAAGATCAACAAATTCGGAGGCGGGACGACAGTTGAGGATGTTGGCTAAGTTTTCTTGGATTGCTGGGTGGTTTTGTGTCTTTTCAATTTCAGTCAGATTCACGGCCGCTATTTTTTAGCCAATTTTAGATTTTTACATAATTTTTTCCAGTCGATTGTCCCCATCAAAGTAGTTTTTGGTACTATAGAAACCACAATTATATAGTCCTAAATAAATATACATTTAGTATTTTAATACGTTGTCAATTTTAAAGTTTAACAGCCTTTTCCTGGGAAGAGCAAATTTTGGGTTAAATAAAAAAACAGTCTTTTCCTCGAGGTTGTTATTGCTCTCTAAATAAGGATTGAGATGCCTTATGTATCACCTGAAACTTTAAAAAAAACATTTAAGATGAAATCCAAGTAAAATGAGGATTTCCGGGTACACCCGACCTATTTCGGCCAAAAATTAAAAAAATGTTAAAGTCAATAAATTATGAGGGGCAGTCACAGAAGGAGGAAACACCTCGACTACACATACTATGAGCAATGGCACCACAGAGGGGACAAAATGTGGCGGAAACATCAAATCGGTAGAGGAGTTCCTCATTATCGCAAAGGACGCACTTTTTACCTCTCAATCGACATTTCTAACCTGTAAAACACACACACCAACCCTGCATGACAGTTTAATGTGATTAGAAAACAGAGAAAAAACATGAGCGAGTCTGGACAAGAGAACACCCTCTCTGAGTGCGAGTACGTCGTTGAAAGTGAGGAGGGGACTGCCATTGAGGACATGACGGTGTATTCCATACACAGTCGAGTCCAACTGACGAGACAAATCCTCAGCCTTGTCGCACTGCCACAAATAATATCTCATCCGCCCAATCAGTCGTCGATAGACCATAATCTCCCCAATTCTGAGAGTAACACACTGCATGGGCAAGTAGAGAGGACATTCGGGGTCAATTATTGGTCTGTCTCTCAAAATGGAGACAAGTTGGAGGGAGGATCTGCTCACGGGATATGTCCTTATGTCCCAGTTAATGAGGACTCTGACTGGATTTATAATTTTATCATTCCAGTGGCATTTCGAGCAGTAGTACTTGCCAGTCAAATCACATATTCGAGGACGATTGGCAGCATCTGGTGATTGGTTAAGGAATAGTGACTCTGATAGGATATTGGGGCATCACATTCCGCACAGCAGTAGTTCTGTCGATGGAGACCTTCATCCGGACATATCCGCTGAGGGTATCCCTCCCCTGCCTGGCTGGCCACACAAACACGTTTAAGGCTGGGAAGACACTTGGAGTGACAGGTTAGTCTACAATCTACAATCGAGTGGCAGCAAACTACCAGAACAGACCAGACACGAGTGGAGGAGAGAGAAAATAACCCCCCCACATACTTCACAGTACTTCTCGGTGGAGTAGGCGGTGTGGAAGGCATGTTCGAATAAAAGGATTGCCTCATCCTCTCCTCTCCTCTGGGGACTAAGGACTGCAAATTACCTCAAGTTCACTATTGTGCTTTATTTTGGCCTCAATGTGGCTTCGGAGAGCGTCCTCCCACTCGCGCGAGCCCTCCTTATAAATGGACAGATTACGCAATGAGTCACTCGAGCGGGGAGATCGAACCTGCCACTGACATTTCTACACTTGCCGGTTGGGAAAAGTGGTCAGGGTTGTAATCCACCATCGGGGAATCCTCGCTGAGGTGCTGGTATGATCCAGTTATTTGCAGGGTTTGAGAATTATCGCAGTTTTCTTCACTAAATACGAATCTTTTTCGATATTTCGAGTTAGAAGTCGTTTCTTCGAGATATCTGGGGGTTTCGGAGGCCTGTTCTGGGAGTCCACTCTCCAGTCTGCACACTGAGGGAACGTCGGCCAATAAGTCGTCTTCGTTGAAGGACTTTCGGGGATTCTTTGAAAATGAAATAAAGATTTATGCCATCACAAATCTAATAATTCTCTCTGCAACAACTATAACCAATGTTTAATAAAAATTAATTATGTAAATTCTATCTTAAATTATTTAAGAATCCAGATCGTCAGTGATTTCTCTTCTTCGCTTGGAAGAAGAGTTTGCAACAAATTCTCATCATTTTCCATTTCTGCGTCAAAGTAATTGTTCAACTGAGTGTCCTCACGACATGCCAGCTCCGCAAGTTGATTGGCGGCAGAGGCGTACTCCTCGTTGTCTACCTTCATCCCATGTCTGTGTTCAATAAGCATACTCTCTAGAGTCCTCTTCAGCACAACCGACTGGATGTATGTCCTCGTTCCTTCTTCAATGGATAATTTGTCCATATGACTTTTAAAGAACTTTGAGACAACTCCATCCCATGTCAAGACAATTGGAATAATCTTCACTTTTGCTTCATAGAGAACCGACAGTTCGTTTGCAAGCAGGTCATATTTGTGAAATTTCTCCACTTCAACTTGCTTTAAACGGTCTTGCGAGGTAACTCCCACTTCGATTAAATGAATTTCTCTTTTCCTCTTGTCATAAACGAAGATATCAGGTTTATTGAATTGAACCTTTGTTTCAGTCATAATTGAAGTGTCAACTCTGATTTCGACATTTTGGGTCGACATTGTTGACACGACTGAATGTCCTTTCAATTTCCTGCTTCGTTTTATTCCATACATTCGACACAAGTGGAGATGAATACACTTTACCACTTCGTTGTGTCTTCGGAGATAATCACTGTTTAGCATCCTACCACACCGCGTGGCTAGATGGTCAACAGTCTGCTTTTTTTGCAGTGGACGCATAGTGATCCCGTGTATGCAAAGAACAAATTCCTATCTTGCAAAAGACAGTACATTGCTTCGCTTCGTGGACCATTGTTCCCTTTCGATAGCCATTGCGAAGAAGTAGATATGTCGACATCTGATTCCTCCATACATTTGAACATCACCGAGTGTAGTGATTTACTGTTAATTCGGTTAAGCAAGAGTTTCCTTTGTGCGTCCTTCAGTAACTCAATGGTCAGATTTTCCCTGCCGACAGCTGCATATTTGGAGACAAGAAATTCTGCGATTGTGGCTAAGTGCCATTTTTTTCCTTTTATTACTCGCAGAATACCCGACCTCCGCAGACAGGTAGTCGACTGTTTTTCCAAACTTTTAAGAAACTGGAAGAGCATTAATTCGCTTTTGAAAGAAATTGAGGCAAGTCCTCTTCCAAGGGTCTTGCGGTCCAAATACAACCTCTCCTTATTTGCAGGCTGGAGGTGTAACTTGAGAGTCGTAAGTAATCGGCGTATTTGTTGGTCAATCTCATCAAATTCGTAAGGTTCAATATTGATTAGCCCAATATAATAATTATATAGGGATAATGCATATTCATTGATTCCACGAAACAAATTTACAGCATTCAGGTTTGTTTTTGACAACATAGTTATCCTCTTCTTGACATTCTCCAATATGGAGTCCATAACTTTATTCTTGAGAACATTACTTCCGCCATCTTCAAGTACACCCAAGTAGCGATATCCGTTGATTCCATCGACAGTCTCACAGCATGATAAAGATTCCACATTAGATGCTGATTTTTCGGAATTCATCTCTAGGCCGACACTTTCAAAAAATCCATTAACAGCCTCCATCATTTTGACTAACACATCTTCTTTGAGGGCAACTATTTTCAGATCGTCAATAAAGAAGAAATGATTGGTGGAGTATGTCAACATATTGGGATCTTCCCGACTAATTTCGAGTTTGGGAAACATGGAGTTAAGCATCCTGCTTAGGGGATCCATCGCCATAACGAATAGCAGCGGGGACAATGAATCTCCTTGGAGTATTCCCCGGCTTAACTTTACTTTCCCAATTCTTTTCCCATCGATATGTAAGTTTACTGTCCACTTCTTGACTATGTTCTTTACAAAGCTGACAATCCAATGTGGTATTCCAGAGCAATCCAATACGTGGAACAAGAACTCGTGATCAACTGAGTCAAATGCCTTCTTCACATCGACCCAAGCAGAATAGAGGCCATTTCCATACTCCTTATTTAAGCATTGGTTAATGAGGGCTTGCTCTTTGGCGCCTTGACATTGCTTTCTCGTCCCAAGCTGATTATCTGAGATTAAGCCAAATGCCTCGATGAAATCGGCCAGTTTGGCATTAACACATTTGGTGACAAGTTTATACAAAGTTGGCATACACGTTATAGGGCGTAAGTCCTTCGGGGTCTCACACTCACTTTTTTTAGGGATCAAGTAAGTTACGCCAGTGTAAAACCAGCTATCAGGCGTGTACTCTCCATTAATTATTCGGACTATCTCTTTACACAGAAACCCATGCAAAGAATCCATCTTCTTTAAGAAAAAGTTATACGTTCCGTCGCATCCGCATGCCTTCCAGTCAGGTGCATATTTGAGCATATCCATAATAAAATCACTTGTGAATTGAGGTCGCATGGTTTCACCGCCAGTACACCTCACACCCACAAAATCATAAACTACGGGCCCCATTTTTCTTGCTCCAGACATCTTCCCAAAATGATAAGCACTCACCATCACCAAACCCATACAGGGTGGCTTCGTTGCTCGAAGATAAGTTTCGATAAAATCTTCTGCGGTTTAATTCAAAACACGCATTGTCTTTCCGGAAATTTTTCCTCGAGGAATGGATAGATATCTGTTTCTTTTTGATTCTAATTAGATCATTCAATAGAGTCTCAATTCTGGTTAGCTCCCCCTTCTTAGACTTCTTATATCCGTAGC
Source organism: Octopus sinensis (assembly GCF_006345805.1). NCBI lineage: Eukaryota > Metazoa > Mollusca > Cephalopoda > Octopoda > Octopodidae > Octopus > Octopus sinensis. The sequence goes on along the minus strand of NW_021837025.1, from coordinate 190,326 downwards.
GGCAGAGAACATCCATTGCCTTTTGCTTTTCTGCCTGAGGCAAGGTTTGTTTGAGAAGGAACGAACTGTGTCAATTTCATCTGCTAATTTAGAGATTTTTCTTTCCGTGTTTTCCAACCATGTGCTCTGTGGTCTGGCTTTCGTAGTTAAGGCCAAATAAGCACACTGTGCAGCATATAGAATATCGGTAATTTGATTAATATCTTGGGGCGGATCATCTTTGTAATATGATAAATTGCAGAATTTAATCCAGCCAGGATATCAGTTTTTACCATCCTTCGTTGCACCTTTGGAGTTGGCTTTCGAGAGTCTCTCTGAATAGACTGAACTTTCCCAATTTGGAATTTGAGTTCCTCTAGGCAATTTCTGAAACTGGAAATTTCTACGTCCACATCATCTTGCACTCTGGAAGAGTCGCATCTCCCTTGCACATTGTTATTCCGTCTAGCCATGCTCTTTAGTTGGCATAAACTGGAGCACTTTGCCGAGTACTTCTCATTGAACTTCTCCAGGACAAGGTTCCAACCACCTCTTGGCATCCTTCCAAGTCTTTGCTTCGTGGCAAGGGCAATCTGAGACACCCATTCGCCTTCAGAGACACCATTGACATTTCCGATGATCGCAGAAAGAGAATGCAAGTTAGTTTTGGCAGCATCACCAACAAGATCTTCTTAACACCATTAGCTCTTGTGGCATTGTGAGGTCCCATAGGCGACGGTCCTGTCTTTTTTAAGTTCTTTTTATTTGCAGGAAGGCCCGTAGGTTTCGTTTTCCTTAACTGCTTGGAAACGTACATGCACACACCAAAACAACTATAAACTTCTCTCTGCACAACATAATTATTCTGTTATAAAAATGCTCTTTAAAAACATTTCTTTATTAAAAAATTTTATTTTAAAAGTTTTTAGGTAAACTTTGCTATTTTTTGTCTCTTGATAATTTGTCGCTTCAAATATTAACAGGTTTATATTTGCAAGTTTCATCAAGATTGGAAATATTATTTTTTCCATATTCATCAATTTTTTCATTAAAAATTTTTCAACAAAATTAAATTACATCATCGTTCATTATTTTTTTATCCGTGTTTTTGAATATATTTTTTCATGGATCCTGCATAGTGTGCGAAAAAACTAAAGTTGGCCAACCCTCTTAAAAATCCACTTATCAAAAAGCCTCGAGAATTATCAAGGAATTTCCCACTGAATTTTTAATTATTTCTGGTGGAAGTAATAATAATTTGTAGATAAGCACAAATTGACGCTAAAACATATTTTACAAAAAGAGGATTCAAACGTTTCCTTTCACTACTGTTGGTAGGAATGATTTTCCACCCCATCTAACTAAAGCGTTTGTTTCAGCCAATGTTCCATTATATAAACTACGGAGTCATGCCTTAATAAGTTTTTACAATAATATTGGATTCGTGTTATCTTTAGAATCAAAATGTCGGCGGAAAGACTTGATGACATGATCGAATTATTCATGAATGAAAAGACTTGCTTGATGAGCCTGATGTCAGAAAAGAAAATTCATAAATATTCTCTTACGCATTTTCAAATCAGCAATCTCATTAATGGAATAGCATTAAATTGTTCGCCAAATGCATCAACCGTATGTCAGAGTGTGGATGATACGATTCCAAGTGCAAATATTAATAGGAACAATTTTTTACTTGTTCTTAACCTGTTCTACTTAACATTAATTGCACATTTGATTCGTGCTTGAAGGGTAAAACTAAATTAAATTGTATTTGATAATTAAATTTTGCTAAAAGATAGAAATTTTAAATCGGAAAACGTCGAACATTTTATGATTCTTTATTATTTAAGTTTCTTAAAATTATTGCCTCTTTTAGGTTCACATTTTGGTCAAATTTCGCTTTTTTGGATCAAAATAGGTCAGATTGTGATTTTTTAGTTCAACTAAGTGGTTGCCCCACTAATAATATGTTTATTTGTTGATCTAATCGACAAATTTAATAAAATAAAACGTATACTTGCCAAATATGTTATTTCTCACTATTTTTATCCCTTCCTAACAATTTTTAACATTTCCTAGCGCATGGATGGATAATCTTACACTTATGACGTCAATAAATCGTTATTTCCTTATCACTCCACATTGAGGTGAATACACGTCCTATCAGTGTTCATCTGTATAATCAATGCGACTGTTTGTTAACAATACTATCCATCAGTATTGGTAGGCACGAATGGAAGGAATAAACACTAATCCACATATAAACCATTAAGTTTGTTAATGTTAGTCTATTATTTATTCTGACATTCACTGCGACTGGAGTGCTGAACTTGTTTTGTTGACTTTGTTCTTTGTTCCTTAAAATTCTTGTCTACTTTTATTGAAGATTGTTTATTCTTTGGTACGTTTTCGCTTTTTGACGATGATTTGCTATCATATTTCTTCTTATTTTTGTCCCGAAGGACGATGTTCTCTTGTTTATTTTCATCTAAATTCGAGGATGAATCTCCCGTAATCACAAAGTCCATTTCTGGGAATAATGGAAGTTTCTGGCAATCTGAGGACACTTTCATTTCCAATTTACCTCTATGTTTCAACATAAATTTGGACAACTTTTTTTCCTCTTTGTTCTCATCGACTGACGACAAACTGATGTCCTCACAGAGAATCTCAATGAAATTACTATTTTTGACTTGATTTTCCTAAAACAGGTCACTATCGACCATGGAATACAGATTCTCGTCTCTTATGCTTAGCAGTAAATACTTCCTCGTCAACCAAGTTCAGGTCAGGATTAACTCCTACACTTTTAGCTCTCGACAGTTGGATCTTTCTATTGCCCTTACTGTCTTCCTTCTCCTTAGTCTCGACCTCTTTCAGATTTTGTGTGACTTTGTTGGACTGGCTTACCTTCTCGGCTTCCGCTTTGATGGAGACTTTAATCTCAGGTTTTTGATCGTCTTTTGGTATTTTATTGATTTTCGTTTCCTTTTCTTTCATTGATTTTTTCTTTTTCTGATCTTTTTCTGTCTTTTCTTCGATGACTTTTGAAGGTTTCACCTTTGAGGTCTTCTCGACATTTTCTGTGTTCACTTTGGATGCGTGTTTTTTTGAATCCTTAACTTTTTCTTTGACATTCTTGGAGGACGCTGGTGTCTCATCTGGTTGAGATTTGGCGGCATTGTCCAAATTCTTTTCGGGCCCAATTTTTTGGACTTGATCGGTTTTGATATCTTTCTTTTTTGCAGGATCCACTGATTGTTTATCTTCGTATTTTTTGTCTTTTTTAGACTTTGCGACGTCTTTGACATTCTTGGAGGATCCTGGTGTCTCATCTGGTTGAGATTTGGAGGCATTTTCCAAATTCTTTTCGGGTCCAATCTTTTTGACTTGCTCGGTTTTGATATCTTTCTTTTTTGCAGGATCATTGACTGTTTATCCTCGCATTTTTTGTCTTTTTTGGACTTTGCGACGTCTTTGACATTCTTAGAGGACGCTGGTGTCCCCTCTGGTTGAGATTTGGCGGTATTTTCCAAATTCTTTTCGGGCCCAATTTTTTGGACTTGATCGGTTTTGATATCCTTCTTTTTTGCGGGATCCGATGACTGTTTATCCTCGGATTTTTTGTCTTTTTTGGACTTTGCGACGTCTTTCTTTGTCTCCTTTTTCACATTGCCTTCTACGAACAATCTATGGGTACCCCAAACCAGAAAAAAGTCCCTTCTTTTCGAACCACTTGGGTTTGTGCTGCACGAATGTTTTGTCGAAAAGCTTAAATGTTTTAGAAATGTCAGAATACATTTTCCTGACCTTCCCAGTACTGGGAAATTCCCGTGACGTCAGGTTTAGATTCTTCCGGGTTTGTGACATTTTCGTCGATGAAATGGGCGGCGAGGTCTCCCGGAGGCTTTCGATTCACACGTCTGATGTTCCCTTTTATGCTACTAGTCTGTGAATATAAGACAGCACAGAAATACGTGCCGTCACTGGCATTTCCCATAAACGACGCTGTTCTTATTTAAATTAAATCGCATTATGTTCCAGATACCGCTTAGCGTTACGTCAGTGAAGAAATGAGTTCTGAGTATTTTTTGATTTTTGGAAATTAATTTCTGACTTTATAGACTAAAAATAGCTCTTTTTTAAACTCCAAAAATAAAGTTATGGAGAAAATCTATGAAGAAGCATCAAAGAGGATTAAAAACCTGACCCAAACTGAATTAAACTCTGTAAACTTGTTCAAGACTATAAACGAACATGCACTCTCACTCCATAACTATTATATTGACAGATTGATATTGAGCCCGGAAAAGTTTGAGAAGATCGATAAAAATATTCGTCGAATTCTTATGGACAATCATATCCACTTGAAACCCGCAAACAAAAAAAGATTTTATCTTCCAAGAAAGGAATTTGGTAGAGGCCTGGAGTCAGTCAGTAATAAAGCGGAGAGAATCATTCTTCAATTTTATGCTGATTTGAAATATAAGGCAAACTACTGCCTAAAAAGAGCAGAAATTCTACTCGTCATCAATTCAAAGAAAACGCATACGGCCACTATCGCAGAATTCTTGTCTCGAAAATACAATGAAAACGTAAATGAATTGAAAATATCAGACCTGGTAAAACTTCAACGTGAATATCTATGTAAAAAATCGAAAGAAGCCCTTGCACTCTATTTTGTTCGAATGTCTAAAGAATACTGAAGTTGACGTGTATGAGGCTTGCGAGTGGTTAATTCATGGAAACAATTTTCCCCGGTCTGAAGCAAATCTGTGCCTGTTACAAGACCGAAACTTGTTTTTCAGCAACGGAGAGAATAAATGCAGCCACTGCAACTCATCCAAGAAAACCATCGATCACCTTGCTATCAGATGTGGGCAAATGCTTAACGGCCTCTACCTTAGACGCCATAACGAAGTGGTCAAATGCTTGCATTTACATCTATGTTGCCAATATGGATTTAAAAAGTCGACAAAAATTAAAAACCCATTTACTCCAATCTGTTACCAGCAGCGGGGTTTTTGTTGGGGCAGGGTTCGACTGTATTTTGAATTACGCAAAAATGAAAATTGTTCCAATTGTTTTCATATGGGACGATCTATGTTAACTACGGCACAACCCAGGATACTTTACCATAATCCTTAATTTTGAAAATAGATAAAATTAAATGCGGTCAATACGACATTATTATTCATATTAAAAATTTTCAATAAAATAGTTAACAGAATGAATTCTTCCCCACAAACTCGAAACTACCTCCCTCAGCCCTGGCAAAGTTCCAAATGTGCTCAACCGAAACAAATCTGTACGTCATGGGGGGAAAACACACGAAAATGCTCTCCCAATTTCAAACCTATACAAGTTTGAAGTTTTCTGGATATTTTTTGATGTTTTGACGACGGGCAGTGGATTTGGGAAAGTTTATTCCCCATGCCAGAAGCTCGGTCGGACTTTTCATCCGTACTTTATGATAAATTTATCTACATTTTTGGGGGAATGACTGCCCGCGGATTTTCTGTCCATGACGGTGACTCAAAGAAACTAACTGTGTTTACACATTCTTGTCATTTGCCTCCAAAGACCGAAACGGAATTTGTGTTTACTATAATAAGTAAGAAAGCGGGTGTTTTTAATGCACTTTCTCGTTCATCTGCAATTAAAACACAACCGAATAATCTTAGATATTCATCGCGATATTCGGTGGAATGAGACTGTCCGATTTTAATATGTGGCCAAAAGATCGGCATCTGACATGCAGAATGTCCATGGATATCGATCTCGAATTACACCTATTTTCCCCTCGACAAAAAATTTGGTTATTTAATCTTTCCTGCTTTTTTTCATTTAAAAACGAATAAATTCATACTTTAAGATCCTTTAGATCTTCTAAAATAATATTTATTTTGTATTTATAATTAAAATAGATTTAAATTTTAATATTGCAAGAAATTTAAAGCATGTCGGCAATTAGGTTAGTGACATAAAAATTGGTTATAAAATTTAAACCTTCAAATTCTGCTAGTATTTAGAGATTGATCTTAATAAAAAAATATTTTTAGATATAATACTCTCGATTCGTTTATGAAAGGGAAAATAATTGCGCTATACGACTTAAATATGTCATATATTAAAATTTCTAAAGAAACCGGTGTTCCATATTCAACAGTCGTAAATTTTATCAAGAAATACAATAAAACTGGATCATATGACCGCCAACATGGTTCTGGAAGACTATCAATTTTGAATAATGTGCAAATTAATCATTTGGTACGCACATCAGAGGAAAATTCATCTTTAACTGCTTCTGAACTCTCTAATGAAATAGAAAAGTTTTCTGGAACACGTGTCTCGTCTCGAACCATAATGCGAAATTTAAATAAAAATGGAATTTTCGGAAGAATTGCAAAGAAAAAACCACTTCTAACAAAAAAACACATGGTTTCCAGATTCAAGATCGTCCAAAAATTTCTTCAAATTTCAGACCATGATTTTAGATCAATAATCTTTTCTGATGAATGTATTTTTGAATTATTACCGATCCAAAAAAGAAAAATTGTGTATAGAAAAAAATTTGAAATGAATAAATTCGAAAATATTACTCCAACTGTCAAATTTGGAAAAGGTAAATTATGATGTAATAAAAAATTAGGGAAAGTCATGGTGTGGGGTTGTTTTTCCTATCATGGGGTAGGCGATTTGGTATTTATAGACAAAACGCTTAATTCTGCAAAATATCAATCTATTTTGACCAATAATTTGCCATTTTCTGTACAAAAAATGGGGATTGTTGACTATATTTTTCAACAAGACAACGCTCCCTGCCATACATCAAAAATGATTATTCAATATTTTCGCGAAAAAAATATTAAAAAATTAGAATGGCCTTGGCAATCTCCGGATTTAAATCCGATAGAGCATTTGTGGGCTTATATGAAGATTCAAATTAGGCAAAGAAAAAATGAGAACATTCAGGCACTGAAGGAAAATCTATTAAATATTTGAAATTCTATTCCATCAAAAACACTTGAAAAATTAGTTGAGTCAATGAAAAAAAGGTGTTGGGAGATCTATTCGGCAAAAGGAGGTTATTCTACATATTAATCTCACAATAACCAAATTTTATGCCATTGAAAGTCGTTGTTTTTTCCAAATTTCTTAGACAAAATTTCAAAATTTAAATAATTAAATTAATTTTTATCAATTTTATCAGATTTTAAAATATATCTGAAGAAAAAATTAAATCATTCTTTGTATGAATGAAGTAAGTTGAAGATTCACCAATATTTATGTCGAGGGGTGTATGTAGTCGGAAACAAAAACAAAAAAATCGATTATATAAAATCCAATGTTTTGATACTTTGATTTACACCAAAATCCAATTAATGGTGCAGATTCAAATAAGATTTTTGACTCGTAAGAATTTATTAATTCAATAAATTCTTTTTGAATATTTAAAGATAAATCATAAATTTTTACGAAAAAGGATTGACAAAAAGCTTAAGATCTACTTCATTAATTTCAGGTATATATTTTTCAATTTCATTCTTCAATCCAAATAAATGGGAAGTTATATGATGTTTTAAATTTTCCATTTCATTTAATTTCAGATGGATAATGTTATCATTCAACTTATCATACATAGTAAAATTAGAATTTGTTGTATTATCTATCCACAGTTTGAGCTTCATACAAAAGACCTACTTATTATTTCCTAAAAAACCTTGTTTTTTCTAAAAAGTCAACAATTGTAACTCCCTTAGTTTGTACCGATAAATTCAAAGCATTAATTCGCGAAAAAATGTTCTTTAAATAAGATAGCATTACACCCCAATACATATTTGATAATGTTGATAAATATATATTATTTTCGCAAAAAAATATTCATAAATTTCATTCTGAACAAAATTCTTCACAAGTTGAATAAAAAATTCGTAAATTTAAAGAACTTTTTTGATATGTTTGAAAATTTTAATTACATTGTCAAAAACTTTTTTAAGTTCAAAAGGCATTGTCTTCACAGCAAGAGCATAAAGATGCAACATACAGTGAAAATGTTTTACATTTGGGTCGACAGATTGTACTCTACCTTGGAAACCAGAGTTACATCCAAGCATAGCTGGTGCTCCATCTGTGGTGCATGCACTAAGATTTTGCCACAATAGACCTATAATAAAAAATTAAACATTCAAAAATGTTCTTAATGCACGGTATAATAAGATTCTCGGAATTTTATGTGGTTTTTAGGCTTTTGCAATCCGATATGAAATCATGTAGGAGTTTTGATAGTAAAAAATTCATCTCAAACTTGAAGAAATCGTCTATTTTCCGAATATTATCTTGTTTGTTCTTAAAAAAATCATTTAGTTTTCCGATAGTTTCGGGATGATTGGAAACTTGATGTCGAAAAAATAATGAAGGCTTCATGATTCGGGGAAAAGAATCATGTGACAAATAATACACTGCGGATGTCTCACACCGTTTTTAATCAAAAAATAAAATCCATAGTTGAGATAATTATCGTTGTATTTTCGAATCTTGTTAATACGTAAACTAATAAGAAAAACTAGTAGCGTAGAGATATATTGTATTAGAAATTATTTATTTAATTATGATTTTCTCCCATATCCATTTGTTTAAATATTAGCCTGACTATCCACTTTGTAACCAATTTCTTAATAGTCACCAATCCATTACAAAAAACAAAAGAGAGAATAAATGCTCGACTGATCAAACCTTATTGAAATCTATCCACGTAAAACCCATTCTGTAATCAAAACTCAGCGTTCAACATTAAAAAATTTAATACACAAACAACAAATTTTGTAATAATAAAGTGAAATACCCTCCCCCGAAACGAAGGTTAGTGGTAATCCTCAGTCATAATAAGGACGACCAGACTAGACCACCCAGTGAATGGATGCACACCCTTCCCTCGTCCCGTCTGATCATCATACCGTTCCCATATAAATCCCGTACGTACATATTCTTTATACACATTCTCAATCAGCCCATCTCTCAGAGTATTATATATATTCCCAGCCACCACCCTCGCAGAGTCGTTCTCCCCCAATCTCCTCATGTAGTGACTCAATGCTCGAAGTGCCAAATAGTTCATATTCACCCAGATATCCCCCCTCCAGTAGGGCGGGTCGTCCTCACTATTGTACTCCCGATAGAACAGAGAATCCTTGGACAGAGAACGCAGTCCGAAAGGACACAGCAAGTGAGTTTGGATGTCCTCAAGAATGTGGTTCAACTCCACTCCAGGGGAGAGAATAGTCACCAAGAATGGAAATATATTGACATATCCAAAGCCCTCATCAATAAACTGATACTCCGAAAGCATCGAGACAGCACTGTGGAGTCCATAATCAGCATATCGCCCTTTCTCCGGAGACCAGTGAAGTTCATTTAGTAATTTGACATCACTGAGAGTGTCGTACATTTGTCCATACTTCTCCACTGCACTCACATCACCCAAAAGACGCGCAATATTAAGCATAGTCCGACTCGAATAGGCCATCCAACAGTACAAATCAACATGTCGTTCCAATTCCGTGGGATTGGAAGCCCGCGGGTAGTCATCCAGACCAGACATCAACGTCAGAGGATTCCGCAATGTCTTTGAACGAGAAACCCCCCTTCCATGCCAACGGAAACTATTTTTCTCCACCCCTCCCTGAGTTCTCATGTACCACGAAAGCCACGTTTTCAGACGCGGAAAAATAACTCGCAAAAAACTCTTTATCGTCTCCTGGTGAGATTCCTGACCAATCAGACACTCCAAGGCAAGAAAGAACGTCGGTGGATTTCCGTCGTTGACTTGCTGTCGGATAAACTCGTGGGGAACACGAGCCGTTGATTCCGTGCCCAGGATTTGTTCCCGCGGAATCCAACCCTCCGCATTCATCAGGTCAAGCCAGTGAGCCATGATCTCCATTGACCGGTCGGGGTCCCACCTCGCCAACAGGATTCCGTGGAAACCTTCATCCCAGAGGAACCCACGGGGAAAAAAAGCACGTGAGGGAACAGCCGTGATAAGGGAGGCTTTAAAATAACTGACGTTCCCCGGACTGCCCATTTTCCCCACGACTGACCTCCCTCGGAAGTGGGATATCCCTCCGAGAAGGGAGGACACTGCGAACTTGGAGAATTTCACTTTTTCAGACGACAATGCACTCGTGGAGAAAGTCCGGGCAAATTTTTTGTCAAAATCAGACAAACAACGACTCAGTTGACTATGATAGTCCACAGGAGGTGCCCCAACGGACTCAAAGTCAACATCGATGGAGAAATCGGTGGAGGAAAAACTCGTAGTCTGGACAGCAATCATGTTGTGGTTGCCAGTATGTCGGTTTTGGGGATTCAAGGCAGCATACGATTTTGAAGGATTCAAGTAATTCTGAGTCCAATAAAATTCCCCTCGCACTCCATGCTCAATCTGAACTGGATCAGACACATATCTGGTGACTCGGTTGGTTGTACACAAAGTACAGTCAGACTTTATACCAACAGTGAATTTTCCTAATGCCGAAGTATGCCCGTTTATCAAAGTCAGTCCGTCTCTTTGTGGTATATGCACCATTTGTCCATCCGAATGATATAAATATGTTATTATGGAAATTCCCCCACGGAACGTGCCCTGCTTGAAGGAAATTCTCACTTTGGAGCCTATCACCGACTCTGTGGACTTGACAAACGTGGTTTCGATGCTAAAGTCGGTCTCGTTGATAGACTGGACTCCACAATTCCGTCCATCGTGGACGTGCCAGCCAAAATTGAGGGAATCGTGTGGCTCACACCAATGACGGATCTTCAACGGCTGGTGGGGACTTGAGATTTGTCTGAACCACATGATTCCGAAGAGAAGGGGACTGTCGGATGTGTCTTTCAGTCCGAAAAAATTCTCAAGTTAAAAAACGAGCAAACATTGGCTCGAAATGTGCCCCAACTGGGAGAGGAGATGTTGAGAATGCGATTTGTGCTTTCCCGGGAGGAAGGCAGGTTAAGTTTGCGAATGTGGGAGTATCTGTCGTCGTACCACTTGGCCATAAAAATTGCCAGAACACACAGAAAGGCGACCAAGTAGGCAGAATGGTAACAGTGACTGGGAATTGGCATTTCCTTAATCTGTTCTGGACTGTTCTCACCAGTCCGATTACGTCTTTTCTTAGGCCTACTATTAGAAATAATATAACCCACATCGACTAGGACACTCGTTTATTTTATTTAAATATTATTTAATTTTAAATCAATATTTATTAAAATAAAAATAATCAATGAAGTGACTCGTCTGAAAGATGAATTAACTCAGCATCCTCAGAGTGGGCCCAGTCGTTATCTGCATGACTACTGTAGTCGCTCACATTGGACCGACATTTAAAGTCCCACTGGCCAGATCGACCCACCCAAATGGGACAAAATCCAACAGGAATGGACGCTTGGTTGACTGTGGCATCAATTTTCTGTCTTTTGGCCCTCTTTCTTGGCCCACTTTGGGAGATGTGGGACAATTGGTGTTTTAGGGTTGGGAGGAGGGATGGATCGGGGGTCAAATGAGTGCAGTAGTAGTTCTTCCACTTGTGTTTGAGAGAGGGTCTGTGTTTGAGGAATTGCAGACATCGAAATTCGAGATTGGTCATTCCAGTAACCTTCTCATTTAAAGACATAACAAAACTTAAATAACATAAAACAATTATAAAAATATCAAACAAATAATTATAATTTATTTTATAGTATTCACATCACCTCGTCTTGTGACATGCCTATGTTAGGTAATTTAAGTTCTAAAAGAGTAACGCATATTTATCCACCCTCCAGATTGTCAAATGGCTGGCCTACGCCTCATTGGGGACGGCCACATTGGTAGGGAGTGTTCTGACTGTCCACTCAAAGTCCGTAATGATCCCCCATAACACCTTCGAATGGCCCCACAGTGGCATGTTCTCAGCATTAGACCACCGCAAGTTATTCTCCCTCACACCACAGCCAGCATTCGACGTGGCTATTTCGTATATAAACAAGTCTGCTCTTCGTGTCACAGCATCAAGTTCCTGCGGTACCGTCACTTGGTGGATGTGTGCCTTACCGAGGAGGAGGCGGTCGCGGAGGCCGCAGAGGTGACGAAACTGGCCACACTGTAGATTGAGGTGATGGACGGGCCCAACGACGAGGGGGAAATGTTTGAACGAACAGGCGTGCTGAATGATCACTTCCCCAGTCCGTACCCCAACCCGGAGACCGCCCGAGTGGCCAACAATGGGGCAGTCCCTCCTGACTTGAGTTACATTTGTCGAGCTCGGAAGGGATTTGAGGTCTTCGAGTAAACTGACTGCAGGACTATATATTCTCTATTCTGACGGGCTACGAAGAGGAGCCTCCTCTGAATATGGAGATAGGGGAAGGACTGCACTACAATCCCTACTTCCCTGACTGTGCAATCGCAATGGCCCCTCCGTTGATGGAAGGAGTCCTCGAATACTCCGACGGGACCCCGGCCACGGTCAGTCAAATGGCCAAGGACGTGTGTTGTTTCCTCAAATGGGTAAGTGACCCTCACATCGACGACCATAAACGAATGGCTGTCAAAGTATATAAGCATGTGTATATTCCTAGGTGGGCATAACCCTGTCCATCGTCAGTCTTCTCCTGATGGCCTACAACAGACACAAATGGTCAGTCATCAAGTCGAGGAAGTTCGTGTTCTTGAAAGGACGCAATTCCCCTTAACTGACTAGCATTAACAATATTAATGATGGTTAATCAGGGAGACTAAGTGAGGAGGGGAGGCGGATAGGTCGGTTGGGGTGGATAGGAGTTGGAGGAATGTGCTTGCATTCCATTCTTCCTGGGCGGGGGCACTGTCCAGGGGGAAGGTTCCGTAGCGAATGCATCTGATTTGTCTGCAGACTGCCCCTGCTCGTGTCTCAATTCCAATTTCGTGGATGAGTTCACGCAGGAATGCCTCACATTCGTTGGTTGTGTGAATTTCTGGAAATAAGGAAAGGAGTGTACCAAGAATGAAGAAGGGTCTTCTAAGGGAAATGCATTCGAGGAAATAAATCAGCGGTGCCTTCTCCAGTGATGTCATTTTGGCTCGAATGGGTCCCCCAACGGCCAAGTCATAGGCCTCCTGACTGTCCATCCGCACTCCCGAATAACTGCCCTTTCGAATGTGGGTTATACTCGAATTGTAGTCTTCTGTGCCCGGCCTCTATTCTGTTGATTATGCGTGTGATCTTCCCAGTTGTCACATGCGAATAACTTTTCTGTTGGAGTAGTCTTCCAGTGTGGGTAAAGTCACTGCTGGTCATCCCCAACTGTCCAGTGACGTGGAAGACCTAAGGGGTGTTTGTGGTGTGTTTACTCTGAGGGGATTATAGGTCTGCAATTGTTTGGCCAAATGCATTCCGTGAGGTCCGATTCCCATTACTAGCATGTTTTAGGAGTCATACCGTTCACTCCCGACACATTGGCTTCCAACATTGAGGAATTGTACAGCAACAGGTCATCTGAGGTGAACTTATCGCCAATGACTAGAATTGTTAGTTTTGATTGAGACCCAAAGGATGGTCGGCTAAGTGGCCCGTTCTAATTGGCTGATTGTGGAATTGTGAGTTGTGAATATTGCATAATTCTGAGGGATTAAAGTGTGTTTGCTAACCAGTTTTCAATTTGTATTTTAATAAACGTGTTAGTTGTAAAGGAGAGAGTTTTCGGGGTTTATAAACAGCGAATAAGCCATTCAGTTTGCTCAACAACTCAGCCATTTCCCACTATTTTATAATATTAATAAATCAGGTGTTTTATTAGAAATTAAATCAGGACAATTTAAAAGTATTAGTGGTACTTGTATTTATACATATGAAGTGTTGTGCAGCAACCATATTTCCACTTATAACGTATTACTTGCGTATAAACCGACTTTAAAACTAAAAAAAATTAGCAAATTATGCGACCGGGTTATATGCGCATCAGAAAGACAGGACATAAGCCTATTTGGGATGACACCATTTATTTGATTCTGTAAATAAGCGATACTACCGCTAAGTCGTACGTACAACCATAAATATTGAAAATGCACTAATTAAATTCATAAAAGTAAAATTTTAAGATCGTGTATTATCGCCAATAAGGATGGATGGATAAAGTATAATCAATTTTATTATCATGTCAGATACAGTAAAGTCTATCGAATCAGCCAATTATGAGTAATAGTAGGCAAACCAAAAGTCATATAAGTCAATTATTTTTTATTGGTCATATTGATGTTATTTCTATAATAATAAACTATTATTATATTTTTTAGTAGTTTTATTAATTTTTTTAGGTCTTATAGGTCATATTTTATGCCGTTAGTCATATTATTTTTTAGGTCATATTTTTTTTGTTAGGTCATATTTATATTTATTAAATCATATATTTTTATTAATCTTTGTTTAAATTTTGACAATAACACGTTTTCACACGTTTGGTAGTTGGCCGCTTAGATATTATAGATTTTTACATGCCGAAACAAAAGCAATCTAACAATCAAAAGTTAAATAAAATAATTAAACGATACCCGTCTGAATTTCAGATTGATTCAGCTGGACGTTTATTTTGTTTGAAATGCTCAGTTTTTGTTAATTTTACGAAAACGTTTAATGTGGTGCAGCACAGGGAAACTACCCGGCATAAAAAGGAACAGACAAAATTCAAACGCAACTCAACACTCTTCCGTAACTTGAAGCAAAGAAAAATTTCGGATTTTCTTAGTGAAATGATGACGAAGGCGAATATACCTCTTTACAAAATAAGAAATGAACACTTTATTAATTTTTTTAATAATCTCCGATTTACTGTTCCCAGCGAAGTTGGTGCAGAAATATAGTTCCAGATTTGCAATATCAATTGATTGAAATGCTTAAAACAATTATTTCTGGAAAAGATATATTCATACTTGTTGATGAAACGGAAATCAATAAACAGAAATTTGTTAACGTTCTTTGTGGGACTATTGAAAGTCCTGAAAAAATTTATTTATTAAATTGTTTGGAAATTGAAATTTGTGATGCATCTGCAATTTGTAGAATTGTGGATGACACAATTCGAATTTATGATTTAAAAAGGGAAAATTTTTATTATTTATTTCTGATGCTGCTGCCCGTTATATGACTTTAGCAGCGAGTACATTGAAGGTTATTATATTAAATTATTCATATAACTTGTTTTGCTCATCTTCTTCTGCACAATTGTGCATTAAAGATTAGAGCACATTATAAATATTGACGACTTAATCTCGTCTATCAAAATGTCGATTGTAAAAAATCCCTCCCCGAGGAGTCTTTTTACAGTTATTGGACTTCCACCTGATGTTGTTCTAACAAGATGGGGCAGCTGGTTGGACGCAGCAAAATATTATAGTCGACATCTTTCAAGAGTTCACGAAATTGTCTTATTTTATCCAAATTGTGAAAAGATTGTGATGAATGCGAAAAATGCTGTTAGCTCTGAAAATTTGGAGGAAAATCTGGCAGAGTTAATGGCTTCATACAACCCTATTATTGATGAAATCAGAAAATGCCAAGAAAAATTTTATACAATTAAAGATGCAATTAAATTCATTGATTCCGTTAATTTTGGTGAGGATAATTGTGACATCAACAAGTATTTTTTAAAGCGGATAAGTATGTTACCATGGACGAATATTAAAAATGCTAGAATTCTAGTATTTCTCCAGAAACATTTATTTACTTATGAAATGTCCTTCAACATCAATATCTGCAGAAAGAAGCTTTTCTATGCTGAATAATTGCTCGAAAAGGATAGAAACTTCAAGCCAGAAAATATTAAATATTATATGATGCAATATTATAATAAATTCATCGATTGAAATATTTAATTTTTTCATATTTCAAATTCAGAATCTAAAAATCAAAATTCGATAGGTCATATTTTGATTTTTTAGGTCATATTTTAATATTTCAAGTTATATTTTAGAATTTAAAGTCATAAAGTCATATTTTTTACGGTCATATTAACTTTTTAAGGTCATATTTCTGGTTGTCCTAGTAAAGTTCTCCAATCCGGCACTTTCTTTAAGAATTATTCTCAAATCCGCAAGATTTTTGTTAACGAATCCGCCATGTTTTTCAATTTTAAATAATTTTTTAGTTAATTTTACATGTAAATAATTAATTTATTAACACGTTTTCATTGTTAATCGTTGTTTTAATGAAATTTAACTGTGCGCGATTAAAAATCAAACAAAAATCACCATTTTAAAGTACATCGAATCGAATATTGAATTAACTTTCATACAAATTTCAGAAATTTTTTCCGAAAAATATAATGTATCTATTTCTCGTAGATCTATTGATGATCTGAAAAATAAGAGAGGAAATGTCTTGAATAATCTAAGATCTGACATTTTCGTAAAGAATATTTAAAGTTTGGTGAAATCAATAATGATACGATTTCTTTGATTAATTTAATGAATGCTAAAGAAGCCATTTTGAACGATGAAACTATTAATGAGAAAGTCGAACCATTTGTTTCGAAACGATGATTCGATGATTTTAAAGGAAGCAGGGGATAGCTTGTTAAATTTAAAAAGAGGAATGGTTTAAGTTACGAAATATGCATGGAGAATCTGGAAATTTAAATTTTGACCCCAATGTGGTATCAAATTTTATTGAATTAATCAAAAATAAAACCGATCTTTGCGGTGTTCAAAATGTTTATAATGCCGACGAAACTGGCCATGTTTGCAAAATGATACCGTTTAAAAGTGTAAAAATTTTAAATCAGGTTATAAAGTATTAAAGGACAAAGTTTCAGTCATTCTATGTACAAATGCGGATGTTACAGATAAACGAGCACTTTTATTAATCGGGATGTTTAAAAATCCTAGATCTTTCAAAAGTTTTGATATTAAAAAATATGTCACATATTTTTAAAAAGCATGGATGAGTAGCCGAATTTTCAATCACTTTCTTCTGAAATGGTAAATAGAATTGTGGAAGCATAATGGAAAAATTTTGCTTGTTGTAAATAAATGCCCTGGACACAAGCTGAATTTTATAACATTGACATTTGGTTTTGATTGAGAAATAATATTTTTACCACGGAGTGTAATTAAATCGTACAAATGCAATTTCAATTCTCATAAATTTTCCAATATTATTCAGAAAATTGAAACTGGAATAAATTATTATATTGCATACAAAAAATTAAACTTGAAAGATGCAATATTATTGACACATTATGCATGGAACAAGATTGATAGTTCTTTAGTATTCAAATGCTTCATAAACGCAAGATGGATTCAAAACATTGAAAGTATAAATTATGAAAATCCTGTCATTGAAAATAAGTGTTTTTAAATTTTTACGTGCATTATTTAACGATGCATTAATATATAGTAGGGCAGAATTTTTTGTTTAGCATCTTTTTCTTGAAAATTTAAAATGAATTTTTTTGCAAATGAGAAAATCACATGGAGAACTATGCACTAAAACAAGTGTCGGGTTTCTCATAGAATTTCAAAAACTTTTAATTGAAGTCTTTATGGATTAGAAAATTAAAAATGTGTGTCAAAAAAAGAATCCGCCATGCTTCTTAATTTTTTCTGAAAAATACTACATGAATAATTCATCCAGTGGATTTGTACATTATTAAAACTGTTCAACGTTCATTTCAATAGACACAAATTGGAGTATTTCACTAGATTATTGGAAATCTAATTGGTTTTACTGTAGTTGTGTTTTGGGCTAGCACAACACGTGATACGATTTTTCCAAATATGATACAAAAATCTTTTTTGAAAATGGCAAGAAGATTCCGATGAAATAGAAAAGGATAAATTTGAAGGATTCTAGCAAACTGCTTCCTGTAGTTTTTGACATTTATTTTCAGAAAGTAGCATCTTTGTTCCCATTATTCTACCCAAAACGTAAACTTATGGGTAGATATACACTCCCGGCCAAATGTTATAGGCACCCTATTTGTTCTTAAAAATGCATATTTTTGCAAAATTTCGTGAACTCTAAAAGAATTAAATAATTTTAGGGTTAAACTTGTTTAACTTACAATAATTATGAAAAGACTTTTCTAATAATTCTAATTTATTAGATAACGGGAAAACACAACCCGCCTATATGTTAGAGGCATCCTTTTATAAGTGATAAATTATATAGGGTTTTTCAAGCTTTAACATCGAAAGCGCAAACATTAGTGTTGACACATCATGTATTATTGTTGACGGTTCAAGCATTAGTGTTAATGCACCAAACATTAGTCTTAATTCTCGCATATAAGCAAGAATTAACGTTTTTCGAATTCTGTGTTACAGTAAGAGCTATAAACAAAAAGAACAAACAAAAGAATTCTGTTTATACATTTTGTGTATAAACAAACAAAAAGAAATACTATATCTTTTTTAACCAAAAAACTGATTGATGAACATTCAATTAATGGAAAATCTGACAAAAAATAAGTGACTATTTGGCCACATTCTGTGGATGGACGTCGCCACTCCTGCTAACATTGCTATGGAAACATATTTCATGCAATGCGGAGACGCATTCCGAGGAAGACCAAGGACAACACTTCCATCGGTGCTAAATCAAGATCTCAAAACTATTGGGAGGAAACTCGAAACTGCTGATGATCTCGACAACCTGAGAGAATTGGCAAAGAGGAGATGCACCTGGAGAAGGTTGTGGGACAGTATTGTTGTTCACGCGGCACAAGGGAAGCTTAATTAGTTTTATGACTTCTCGGGAGTGCTTTTGATAATAAATGAATAATAACTATCTAAATATGACTCAATCTTCCATAAGCCAGAATACTTTGTCAATAGAGAAATCCGGAGATCTTGAGAGCAAACCTCGTGTTGAAAATTATTCTTCCAAATTGAATGATTTACACGAGCAATGACTTAATATTGAATATTTACCACCATACTCTCGTTTCATGAATCCCATAGAGAATATATTCTCTTTATGGAAGAGTGTGTAATTTCTGATAATGTCAACAGCAAAATAGAATTGAAAAATGTCATTACTGAAGAGATGAATGAAATAAAGATTGAACACCGTGACTCTTTTTAACAAAAAATGCTCAAATATGTTTCCTGTGCCAAGCAGAAAGTAACAATTAATAAATAGATCCTCAATTTTTAGACCTTCGACACTAATGATTGATGCATTCACACTATGCTTTAAGCATCAACATTAATGCATGTCGTTCCTGTTATTTTTATTTGTAAAAATTTAAAATTATTGTCGTTCCTGTTATTGTTCAATGCCGGTTATTTCAGACACTATGAAAGGACAAACAATACAATTATATTTGCTCAATTGGACCTACAAAAAAATTTCAACAGAACTCAAAAATTAATACGCAAATACAAAAATTATTGAACAACACAAAAGCTTTCAAGATCTGGGAGACCTAAAATATTAAATAATGAAGATTTGAATACATTATTAACTCAGTTTTTGGAAAATCCGAAAAAATCTGCTTCTGACCTGTCAAAGGAACTTTTATTCTTTGACAGGAAAATTTGTTTCAAAAAGAACAATCGGCAATTATTAAGAAATTTATTGCTAAAAAAGCCATATTTGCCTCAATAAAATATTAAAAAACGTTTTGTTCTATCCAAAAAGTTTATCTCAGTATTTTTAGCAACGAATGCTGTTTTGAAATTTTAATACAAAAAAAGAGAATTGTGTTATAGAAAAAATAACACACGGCTGAAAAAATCGCATTTATTTCCAACTGTAAAATTTGGAGGAGGGAAACTTATGGTGTGGGGTTGTTTCAGCTATAACGGAAAAGGAAATTTAGTATTTCTGAATGGTAAGATGAACTTCGCATCTTATGTAAACATACTATCGAATAATCTATGGGAGTCTGCTGCAAAAATATCTTTAAAAGACTATATTTGGCTCCTCCTCACAAATCGAAGGTCACAAAAAATTTCTTGAATGAGAAAAACGTTAAATTATTGAATTGGATACTACTGTCGACTGATTTAAACCCCATCGAAAATCTATGGATATTTATGAAAAACAAATTGAATAAAAATCCCCGGCAAAACATGAATGACCTAAAAGCTAAAATTTTGAGAAATTAGAAAACCGGTTTTTATGCCCACTGTATTTTTAATTTAAAAAATAAAAACAATAAAATGACTCGTGTATTAATTCAAAGGCAGATTGTTGTTATCCAAAAATTGAAATTGGGGATTTTTTGGGTCCAGATATCTTAGAATCTCTCGATATGCCATCCAAAAGATGAAGCAGAGACTTTACAATCAATACTTTGACATGTCGAAAAAAGGTCAAAATACAAAATTACCCAATATTGATGAACGCTTTTTCTTTAGAGTATCCAATATTGTACCCCAAAATGACAGCGAATTAGATACGAAATTAGTGTAACTTCACCTAAAGAGTCATTGTAACGACCATAAAAAGAATTGATATTGATAATTGTTATACTTGGTGCATCAATAGCTCTCCTACTCCCTGGGACATCGTCGTCGCAGGACGATGCACTTTGCATAGGATTATACCTTTCCGGAGGATCTCCGTCGAAGTGCGTCGGGATCACACGCTAATTAGTTTGGTCTTAACTGTGGTCTTGGTGTTTAATAAATAAAATAAATAAATCAACAAAATTACTTGGAATCAAATAGACTCGAACCATGTAATTTTTTCTGACGAATGCTGCATTCAAAAAGACCAACCCTCCAGACAGTATCTCAGAAGACCCCCCGGAAAAAATTAAATCTAAAATATGTCACAGAAATTGTAAAATATCCCCTTTCTATTACGGTTTGAGGAGCGATAAAAAGTAATGAAGAAAAAGCAATCATTTTATGTCGCTCGAATGTCATCTTACCTGACTATCAAGCAATTTTAAGTGAAGGTTGAAAATTTATGGTCGATTTTACAAAATAGAATGAGAAGCATCAATGCGTTGTAGGACTTTTTGAATCCATTTCGGAATGAATTTTTTCAGTAGTAAGGAATAAAGTCGGAACTACAAAATATTGACTTATTAAATGTGACCGGTTTCTGAGCGGACCCGGTTTTTGGAAGGACCAGGTACGTATATTAAAATAAAAAATGGATAAAATAATTTATTTTCATTAGAAAATAAAAATTGGTTTTATTTTTTATTATATTATTGTAATAATTAATTAATTAAATTCAACATATGGACTACCAACTTCCTAAGTGGACGAAGGGGAAGGGTGTGCCTCGGTGGTCTGAAGTCCAAATCTCGTCTTCTACCCAACGGAGTACCTCAGGGATCCCCCTTATCCCCGGCTCTCTTCAACCTATTTTTGGAAGACCTCCCTCACTCCCTCGACAACAATGACATTGTTCTCTCTTACGCGGACGACATCGTGCTAGCCTTACGGGACCGGGACATCCAGAAGGCCTCTGAAAGGCTGCAAGCTAACTTGGATCGGCTGAACCTATGGCTGACGGACAACCGGCTCGTGGTAAACGCGGCGAAGTCCGCCACGTCCCTCTTCACCTCGGATAAAAGATTGGGAAGGACGTCTGTCGACTTAAAGCTGAACAATATATCCGTTCCCTTCTGCAGGAGTCAGACGGTCCTGGGGGTAACCCTCGACATGCACCTCTGTTTCTCCCCTCATGTGGACAACCTCCTTCGCAAATGCGAACATAAACTGGACATTCTGCGAACTCTATCCGGAATATGGAAAAACGGGTCGCACCCGGTACTGGCGAATATCTACCGCCAGTACTTCGAACCCTGTATTGCGTACGCTTGCGGATCATGGGGTCCGCGGCTATCGTGGTCCAACAGGAGGCGAATCGAGGAGGCCCAACAAAGGGCCCTCAGATTAACCGATCGTTGGTCACTTGATAGCCAACGCCCCGGTCCAGCCTCTCTTGAAGACCTCATCAAGCTGAACCTGGGCCCGTCAGCGACTGCTCCGCCAAAAACGGCCTGCCGTCCTGTGCGATCTTGTGTGGGCTCGTGGGAAGACCACCGAGCGAGGATGAGGTCCCTGGTTGAGTGCATCGGGATCACGTGACATTTGTTCGGTTTTTAGCGTGGTCTTGGTGATTTAATAAATAAATAAACATAAAAAATGGGTTTCGTTGTACTTCCAAAAGCAAATCTTCAAAAAATTAAAAAAATCAAAGAGCTGAGGAATCTAGATGAAGTGATTGAAAAAAGAGAAAAGCATAGATTTAGAATTCACGCAAAAAAAATTTGAATTCTCTGACGGAAAGGCATTTATTCGAAAAAACAATTGGTTACTCAGATTTTTTTTGTATAGAAAAGAAAGAACTAAAGCTAACAATGATTGAGGTTATCTATAAATCTCTTTATGTTTAGAAGGCATATAATTCTAATCATTTTGGCAGAGATAGAATGATTAGTCAGAAAAAATTTACGGTGTTACTCGAAATGAGATTGAAAATGTTATTAAAAACTGTGTTTTTTGTCAGGTATAATAATTAAAATAAGGCGATTAGTCAAAGAGATTATTGGCAACAAAACCTCCTATTAGGCCAATCAAGAAAATAATTACAACTATTCTTTAGAAGATGAAAATGGAAATGTCCATAAGAATATTAATATTTCTAGAATAAAAAAGTTTAACTAAATTTTAAAATTCTCTAAGTGAAGAGATACCGCGGCCGTAGGCCGCATAGGGGACTAGTTGAATTTTTATATCAAACCTTGTGGATTAGAATAGTTTTTTATTGACAGTTATTTTAAGATTTGATTTTTAAAATATTTAGGTTTAAAATCATTAAATAAAAATATAATGTTTTTTTAATATTTTACACAAAAATCAAATAAAATTACTTATTTAAAATTTAAAAAGCATTTTTGAAGGGTATGTTGGTTTTGTGAGCAATAATAAAATCAGAAACAGCTTAAGAAATTATTTAAACATGGTCTAATTTATTGTATAACTATTTTCAGGATAAAATAAAACGATTTATACAATTTTTTGTGTGGTCCTTCCAAAAACCGGGTCCGCTCTAAAACCGGTGACATTAAATAAAATTAAATTTGATTTTTTGCGCTTTTTAAAATGGTGCCTCTAACTTATGGGCGGATTGTTTTTTCCCATTTTCTAAATTGTCAAAAATATTCCATGACTTCCTTATAATTGTTACAAACTGATAGATTCTAAGCAAAAATCATTTTATTCTTTTAGACTTTCCGAAATTTTGTAACAAATATAGATTTTTAGTTAAAAATAGGGTGCCTCTAACATTTGGCAGGGACTGTATATCCGAAATAACTTATACGCAAGTATATTTTAGTTATGAAATGATGGTCAAAATCCTTTTAAAATATTTGCCCTAGCTCATTAATACGAGATAGCATTGGATGGATGAGTAGAGAATGACATAAATATAAGTAAAAGAATAATTCTCTAGTTAGCCCCTGCAGTACAAGCCGGAAGCGTCTAAACTATTAAACCAGACAAACCCCCTGTTTCTGCATTCTCCAAGCACTACACCTGCCCCTACGAATAGAACAAATATTGTTACCAATTCATCTCAAACTGGTGATTGGTCATAGTATGGACAGCTACTATCATCACACAACACTCAACCTGTCTTTAGTTTATGTCTGCTCACACAGTACACAATCTGCACAATCAGAAACCCCAAAACACCAAATCCCGCCACCACGAACAGCCACACATATTTATTATCTGCACATAACACACCTTAACATACCTCCCAAGGGCAGCCTCAAATTCAGAGACCCGGCAAGACTGACATTCCTTTCGGGGACTGAACTATACACCCACTGAATACCCAAAAGAAGTATATCCATCGAGTCAGTGTAGTACGCGTTGGACACATTGCAGAACACCCGCATAGGTTTGTCAGCCAACTTAACCAGCACAGTGGAAGTCGACGACCGGAGGGTGGTTCGGCGGTACCCATCCACCACAAACCAGACATACTCCACTTCCCGAGGGTATTGCCGGTAGTCAATAAGACACGTGAGTTGAACCGACTCCCCAATGTCCCTCCGCTCGATGGAGGAAATGACAACCCTGGCTGACCATAGCAATGACTGACTACCATAAATTGTCCTCGAAACACTCCACTCCCGTCGATGTGATCCATACTCCAGCGAGACAAGACATGTGAGGTTCAATCCACTTAAATAACGGAGAGTGGCCAGTCTGAGGACCGACTCCGCGCCTGTGGGACACCCCGTGGTCTTCCCGTTGTCCTTGGCGGCCACCACGATGTCTCCGAGGGTCCACACGTAGGTCACAACGGGGACCACATCGCCCCTCCCGTTGAAGGAGTACTGCAGGGATACGACCACACTGTATGTTTTGTCGGCCTCCAGTTTGGCTGGGCTCATGCTGGGACCCTTCGAGGAGTAGACTGAGAGGAAAATGTCCTCCAAATAGAACGAGGTCGAGTTTAGAAGGGAAATTATTTGATATTGGCCAGAATAGCTCATTTCCACTCGTTTTAGCTTCATTCTCTTCTTCTTTCTTCCTATTCCGTAAAGATAGGGCAGTCCGCCATCAACGTGGAGGAGTATTTCCTTTTCGCAGTTGTTTACGAGGACGTTGACTGGAGATTCGTGGTTGCCCACCACAAGTTCGTAGTCCGAGGTGGGGGACAGTTCGTAGGAGGAGGAATAGACGTACTGGCCTGGTTCTGCGTTTTCTGGGATGGTCAGAGTTAGGAATACTTGGCAGGGACAAGAAAAATAGAAGCCAAAGGCAATTTCGTTTTTTGATAAAACTACTCGTCATGGGTTACAACAGTGTTTGTTATACATTTGAAATTTATTTGGTTTTTAAATATTTTTATTTAATATTTTTATAATAAAAAATAATGTAAATAGTTCTAAAATTATTTATTATTTTTATATTGTTTATTCACATTGACCACTAATTCCATCACTAAAAGATAAGAAATAAACCACAATTTTGTTCTAACAATGACCCTTTCTCAGCACAAAAATAAATTCTTTACTTCACATTCCAATCAAATAACATTCTTGGGGTCCAGACAGAATCAATGCACATGTCAATAGGTGAGCACCTCTACTTGTATTACTCAGGAATATTAAATGATTTGAATATGTGAATTGACTTGAACTTGATTGGATGGGACAACCTGCTAATAAACAGACTGACTTGTCATGAATAGTTGAGTACTTGGAATGTCTTTCTACACCTTCTATGAAGTTAGGGATTGTCTACTCTTTTATTTATTCAATTTAAGAAATCAGAACGGAAATTCAATGTTTCCACGTTTTCGAACTGAGTCATTAACCCGTTAGTCAACTCCATCGATAACTGTAAAAATACCGACCAATATTTCCTTCTCATGTTGTTCTTAAGTATTAACACAACAGCTGCTAGTCTCAACACTTGTAATCCGCACAACCAGAATGTCATCAATTACAACTACAGTGAGGACAGCAATCAGCGCTAACTAGACAAGTCAGACTGGAATCACAAACTAAGCAATTCAAGCATCAATTGGAATTTATGGCACATAACTCACCCCCTCATCAAAACACTTATTTAAGCATGCTTTTATAATTATTTCCCGTCCTGTTGAGATACATTCTGGACAGTCCCCCCTTCCTCAGATTATCCACGTCGGACGACTCCATCAAACCCTCCACCACCTCCCCTGCCATGCCAAGAACAGCCGACTTAGTCTCATGCATCACTCCTTCTTGCCACAACTTGCAATAAATCCTTTCGAGCGCAGAATTGTCATAAATCCAGTCCAATTCCCCACTTTTATAACCCGCACTGTAAAACACCAACGGAAAAGCAGGGGCAGGCCCATAAGTTGGCCTAACAGAAACATCCGACACATCCAAAAGACGGGAAACAAAAGAAGGGGCCTCATAACCTCTTCCAACAAGAAGAAGACATCGAACAATCATTCTCACCTGATGGTACAAAAAACCAGTCGCTTTGATAGTGAAACGACCGAAGGACTGTCCGGACGAGTGAGTGACCCCACTCTCCACCACCGTCCTAATCGTAGTCTTCACATCATCTCGAGAACTGCAGCAAAAATTGGCAAAATCGTGAGTCCCCACCAACATCTGAGCCGCCAAGTCCATTTGGTGAATATCCGTGTCTGTGGAGGGGAACAAGTAGACATATGTTCTGTCTGTGCAGGAGTGTCGGGCATGGAAGAGATCACTGACTGGAGACCAGGCCAACACCCGAATATCGAGGGGGAGGACTGAGTTGAGCATGGAGGGGTAGTTGAACTCCTTTTCACAACTCGGGGTCACTTTCGACCGGACTGTGAGTGAGACGACTTGTGAGAGTGCAGAGACCCCTTTGTCAGTCCGGCCACTCCTCTCCATCCTGCAGTCCTCGGTGGTCAGTCCCAATCTGAGGAGGGCAGAGATGAGGTGACGTTCGATGCTCATGTCTGCTTGGTCGAGACACTGTCGGGCCATTCCGGAGTAGTCCCACCCCATGTACATCACCAGAAGGGCGATTGGGCGAGTTTGGGTGATTTCTGTCAGTTTTTTGTGACGAATGAGTGCTCGTTTGGCCTTGGAGTTAATTTGGGGTCTGATTTGAGTTCTTTCCAGTCTTTTGATGTAGTCGATCAGTTCGGACTTGGTCATGGCATGTAAGTGCTTGTCTCGCTCAATGTTTTCGTCTGGGGTGTTCATACAAGGGAGGATGTGCCTCAAAAATGGCAATTCCTAATACAATTACTCCACGTCAACCCACTCTTGATAAAAATGAACATGCCCTCTTCATTAATATATATTAATTAATTAAAATAACTAATTAGCTTATATTTCTGAGTAAGGTTTATTAAAAACGAGAATTTTACAATCAACCAACTATCCATTTCTCTATCTAAAGTCACTTTTTGTATTTTGAAATTGTTTATTCATAACAAAAAACCGGTACTTTTGTCGAAGTGGTCGCAGTTTTTTTAGAAGATAATTAAAATTAATTAATTTTTTTAGTGAAAAATAGATTATTTAATTTATAACCCTCTATCAATATTTAAATGGTTATTAAAATTATTTAAAAATTTATTTAACCAATTTAGTCATTTTTAGTACGCGGCATCCAAATTCCAGGACTGTAGAAGGAATTTATGTCTTTTACAATCTGTGCAAAAGATTCCTTATAGTTCTGTATTTGTTTTCGCCACATAAATTCTGAAAAAATAACTAACTAAAAAAACCTGCGAAATAAGATCCCAGATGATGTCTTACAGCTCCTCTTTGAGCTTTATTCTTGCATTTTGCACTTCCCCACATTCGTTCTACTGTCTGGGTGTGCACTCCCGTCGTTGGATCCAAAAAAAAAAAATGCACTGCATCCTCCTTACTTATTGGGAGCTGTCGGAATTTGATGTTGCATAAGTCCACAACAGAATTTTCCATGTGACCTATAGTGCCAGTTTATATCAATATTAGGTACATGCTCGCCATAATATTAAAAAAATTAGAAAATAAATTAGTAAAAAATTTAATAATATTTTAAATTATTGATAGAGCGACTTAAATAAAATATAATATATTCCACCTCAAAAATTATTAGATTTTTTAAAAGGCCTAAAAAACTGCGACCACTTCGACAAGAGTACCAAAAAACCTTCAAATTCTGTGTGTCACTTATGATCAATCTCTGAGTTTTTCTACCCACACAATATGTAGTATAGCCAGCTGAATGCGCTACGTGCTGGTTATTTCTTTGGACAAGCCCAGGAAAGTTCAAAACTAACATACAAACAATTTATCCAAATAACAATGATGTATGCCTCCCTTTGTTGATCTCCGAGTGTCTCGCTCACATCCCCTGAGAACTTAAAACGAGTCCAAAATGCTAAGCTTAGAACGATAACCGGATGTTTAAAATCTTTCTTTATTGACCACCTCCATTAGGAAACAACACTAAAATACTCAAAGAACCACCCCCGGAAATACATAAATCAGAATTGCCAAAAAAGAAACGTGTCATTTTTGAAAAGACTTTCCTGCAGACATCACCCTTCCCTCTGAAAAAAACCAGAAAGAAGGCCCTGCCACATATGTAACTCCAATCCGATGTCCTTCCATTATTTTTCTCCTGTCCTGAACCACCGGCAATGTAGTTACCACACGCAGCGTTTCGGGATCTCTGAAAGTTACCTGCTCACGCAGTGCGTTGCTTAATACCCGACTGCTTCCTGTATGTCAGGAAGTTCGGGGTTACTAAGGACTTTTAAAAAAACTATAAAAAAGGTCCTCTTAATGAGCAAGGCGTACTTCACAAATCCGATTGAGGCACAAAATGCCAATACAGACTTTATAAGAGACCTACAAGAATAATAAATATACAATTGTAATATCCAGGCAACAGTGATATGGCACGTAGTCCTATCACGTACGAACATGGACAGTTTGTGGAGGAAATCAGAAGACAAATTCTCGAATCTTCATTGGAGGAAATGCCCGGACATATCATCGCCTTGAAAGGTGTATTTCTACGACTCATGATCAGATCGGGTGGATCAGGCAAAGTCTCTCACTGAGGCTTCGATAATAAGAAAAATTGTCATTGCTCATAATTTTCTGGAAGTTTTTCCCATCATTCTTAGCCATGACTGTTCGAATGTCCCCAGCAGGTGGAAAACAGCCGAAAGAATTCTCCTTTTCGCAATGTAATGCCTCCCTCTACTCCCAGATCCTGTTTCGACGAACTAACTCCCGACCAACACCAAACACATGAAAAAGATTTGACTTGTCTGTTCTCTCAACTCGTCGATTTGATTGCCCAAGCCGTCAGGGACTCGTCCTATGAACATGTTTGGTCTCTTTTTATTATTTCAGACACTCCGACAAAAGTCCATGACCGATACATGTGTCTGTTTTTTCCAGGAGTTTACAAAAATTGTGGAACGCCACACAAAAAGTGTCTTTGGAGGTATTTTAGCTGATCTAATCAGTCCTTCTGAGTCTCAAGACAGTCAGAGTGATCACCAACGTCAAAGTCCGTCCACTGCTGGGTCCCTGTGTGGAGTTGATCTCGAAATCCTACTTTGCCGACAATATTTTGGAAACCAGTGGGGACCGGAGGATTGAAATTTTGAAATGTTTCTCGTCTTATTTGTTCACTGCTTTGATTGAGACTGACGTGTCTGAGGTCGTTCGGTATGTCTTTTCCTGTGATCCCAGAATGGCTGTCCTCTGCTTGGTCAAACTCTTTTCCTCCCTGAAAACCTCGGAGGAAGTGGAGACGGTAATCGACGCAGAACTGATGATCCGAGCAGTGTGGAAGTGGACCAACAAACACGTAGACCGAGAACTGGAGAACATTGTTTTCATCTACGAAAGCTTGGCCAAGCCACGTCACGAGTTGAGGATGTTGTCGAGACTGACGAGGGAGGAGGAGGCGGCTGTAATCATCCAGGCCACATGGCGAGGCTACATCAGTCGGAGATGTCTCCGACGACTCAAAGTGGTGGTCGACTCTGTTAAAAAGAATTTCAAGTTGGCCTGACCACTATTAGACAGGCAGAGGAGTGCCAGCAAACTGGGAGAGAAGAGAGGACACGAGAATAGACAAATCGAGGAGTTGGACAAGTCTCTCCAGGTTATTGCCACCCTGAGGAGTCGAGAAGAAGACAAATATTGCAAACTCGAGCAGATCTCTCCAAGTTGTAATATTTCAGGCAATTTAGTGAGTTTGCCGAGTTTCAAGAACGAACTGCGAGTCTCAGCCTCCATCGTAATCCAGACAGCCTTCCGTGGGTACAGTGCCCGGAAAAAAGTGCAGAAAATGATTAGCGATCGGAGACGAACACAAAAACTTGTTAATTTCCAAAATAAGGTCGATTGCATGGAACAACTCGCAGATTCGGACATGGAAAGAATCAAAACGCGTGGAAAGTGCGAACAATCAAATCAAAAAGTACATCGAAACAAACAAAGTGGACGAGGACACTCACAAGGCATTGCTGGACACTCTCATGTACCGCAAAGTGAGTCATGAAGTGAGATTGTAGACGTGCACTAACAATCCCCAACTTCGAAGCACTTCCCTTGAATTAGTAACCAAGTACATTCACAGGAGAGATACTCTCGACCGTCTGCTGGGAGAGTTTGATCAATTCCGTCGGTCGAACAGTGCAATGTACAAACAAATTTCTGGTTTATCAGTTGGAATTAACGATCAGAGGCCCCTTCTTTGGTTCAAATCGACATTGCTGATATCGACGCCTTTGCCTCTAGTCTGGAAGATGTTAAACAAGTTGCTCTGAGTGAGCACAGACGGGAGTTAAACGGAGCCATAAAAAATAATGCATATTTAAAAGACGATTCCTTGTTTGATATATAATTTGTTTGTTCCAATAGGCGACCAATCACTCTAATACAGTAAAACCTCTGGTTATCGCCATTTTCGGGACCAAGAAAAAATGGCAAGCAATAGAATTTGGCGAGCAATGGAAATAATCAATAATTTTTTGACTTTGAAATTTTGAAAACATCTCGGTTTTCGATACTTTCCGATCATAAGTAGCCTTCCAAGTCATATTTGAGCAAGAAACAAAGAGAATCGAAAGAATTAAAAGGAAAATTAACTAAAAAATCTTTAATATTTTTTTTAATTCAGCCATATTTCTAATAACGGTGTCGATTAGTTCCAACGAATTTATAGCAAAATTTTCATTTTTGATAAAGAAATGACTTTATTCTTTTCAGCATTTTCAAAGCTCTTCTGAATTCACATGAGATTCGTCATTATGAGTATCTTCATCGTCATATTTTTGTGGGAAGAATCTCCATATTAAGGTAATCTTCAATTTCATCTATTTCGGTAAATCATGATTAAAAAAATCATCTTTATCCACCGGGTCCAATATTTTCAAGATATTTACCATTTGATCATAATTATCAATTTCAACGTTGGTCTTTCGAGTTGATTTTCACATTCGATCCATTTTGAATGTCCGAAACAATTTGTAATTGTTTTGGTCGTTACTTTTTTCCAGGCAAAATATGTAAAAAGAAGACCGTCTTTTAAGATTAATTTTTTATGAGCTCCAGTGGATTTTCTCCATTTTCAATTTTTTCTAACATAAACTCAAATTTAAGTTTATTAAAATGTCCTTTGAGGATCTAATGATTTCTTGATCCATTGGTTGTAGAATGGTTGTAGTCTTCGAAGGTAGGTAAGAACTTCAATCGACTCTAAATCAGCGTAAAGTTTATGGGAGGGGCATCGATCCAAAACTAAAAGAATTTCGTTTTTTAGATGCCTATCCCATGTTCAAAAGCCATTCGTTAAAAATTTTACTTGTCATCCATGCTTTGGTGAATACAGTAATCGACAAAATTTTCGACTTTAAAATTTTAAAAGCAGCGAGGTTTCTGGAACTTCCAATCATAAGTGGAAATTTTTTGTCTGTCCAGTCATATTTGCGCATAGCAACAAGAAAATCTAAAAAATAAATAAAAAAATTAACCGTTCTTTAAGGATTTTTATGTCCATATCGAACCTTCTGACAAACACTTTTTGAAGGGATAGAAATTGTAAAAAATCCACTTCATTAGCGTATAAATAGTAGCATTATAGGTTGAATCTTGCAGAGAATCAAAGAAGTAATGCATCAATTCTGTTTCTGGATCAACTTTATATAAAAAATTGTTTAATCAAAAAGATATTAAAAATTAATGGCGAGCAAATGGAAGATTTATCAAAATTACTAGAAATTTTTATTTTGAAACAATATGGGAGAGCAATAGACGGTGGCGAGTTAACGAGTTGGCGAGCACCAGAGGTTTTAATGTTAATTAGAGTCTAATTTGATGAATTTTAAATTTATATTAAATTGGGAGGAAATTGGCCCGGTTTCGTGGCTATTGCACGGATATCCATCGCCATTCTCCGTGGCAACACGCATGCGATACTTTCCGCAGGAGGGTGCGTGCTTTAGCCCCCCCGGAGTTTCCCTTCTATACATTCCTAACTTAATTTGTTTTCTTTTCATTAAAATAAAATTTGATGAATCAGGTCGATAAATAAACAAAAACGTTTAATGAACTGAAAAACATTACAAGGCAATAGGCCGTGTAAATAAAAATGTGGAATTATATAAAGAGACGATTCAACACCAGGACGTGGTGATTGTTCTTGGCCAGTGTCACAACGTAGCCCTCGGACGTGATCTTGAGGCCACAGCATCGACTGACCTTGATCTTGGGACACTCGAACTCAGTAATGAGCTCCCCCGTCATCGAAAACACGGCCACGTGGAACCGGTTTCCGTGCGAATCCCCCACGAGAATGTCCCCCGATGACCCAATGTCAATTCCGTTGGGGAAATTGGTAATGTTCTCGTTCCCGATCTTGTGAATAAACTTGCCACAACTACTGAACACCACCACGGAATGCCCCTGCAATGCCACTCCCCCCGTACCTTGAAATCGCAGATATAAAACAAGTCATTGTGCACAATTATGTCCGACGGCTCCCGCATGTGGTCACTGCAGTCAAACCAGCGGAGGAGATCCCCCATTTCAGATATGATAAAGACAGTGGGGGAGACACTGTCCACAGCCACAATGACCTCCGACATGTCCATCCGCTCCCCGTCATTCCGAACAACCCCGCCCGTGAAGGACGTGACGACCAGGCCGGCCACAATGTCAATATAGCGGATTATGATCTTGCGGACAAAGACCCCCTCCTCCGTGAATATTTGCATGCGGGATCGCTCACTCCCGCGGTCACACACCACCACACACCGCGACGTCTTGAGATACGCCACCTTCCGGGGGTACCAAATACGCCCGTCCTCTCTCCCAGACAACCCAAAGTTGTGCACAAACTGTCCGTCCACTCGGAATATCTGAATTCGGTGATTATTCGTGTCGGCAATAAACACGCGTTCGTCCGCCTTGGTGCCTCCCATGCAGAACCCGTGGGGGGAACTGAAGCAGTTGACCCCCACCCCCAACAGACCGAACTTGTATATCGTCTCCATCGGGGACAGCCGGACTGGCCTCTTGTTGAAAAAGCGCCCGTCTGAATATCACTCAGGCAATACCGCTGGGCTGTTCATAGGCAGTCAGGTTGTAGTAGTCCGGGTTGAGGTGTGTCTGGTACCACCCGTTCCCCCGATTGTACAGAGGCTGCTCAGAATAGGCTACAAATACAGCTGGAAGGACAACCAGGTTCCCCCATCGGCTTCCTCACCACACATTCCCTGGGAACTGGACTGAATGGAGTTCCCGGACATTCCTCGTCGTCAGTCCTCTACAAATAAACACACCACTCACCACACAGCCAAACAAACTCCTAATGGACTCCCCCAATGTGCCAGTCCCACACACAAACCGAATCTCAGGGGATTCCACACAGTCATCCGCCTTCATTATCTCCTCATTCTTCCCCGCCAGAATCCGACTGTACGTCACCTTCTGCAGATCTGATCCGTGATCGAACACCGCCCTGAATGTTGCCAGACAACGCTCGGCCTCCAACACGCCTTTCTCCAACAACCCCAGTCGGTCACTCGGAATTCTCTGCCGCTCCAACTCCTCCAATTTATTCAGAGCCTCGTCCTGGAATATTGTGAGGAGACCACCCTGGCCGATTCGAGGGCGGAGGACAGTTCCTCGTATCTCCGGTTGATGGATTCTCGCACTTTCCCCTCCTCCGCTCGATCCTTGTCCACTGACCGAACCAAATTGGCCACGGACAAGTCCAGCGAGTCCTTCACACGGAGGGCGTCGCAGTGGGCCACGGTGAGGCAACGGACAAACATGTCGGTGGTCTCCGAGACCAGTTTGACGACGTGGGGCATATCTCCGTGGTCTTTCTCGACACACACATTGCAGACGGGGATCTGACAGGACACGCAGTAGTGGGTCAGTCTCTCACTGGGGTGGTTATTGCACTTGTCTTGGGAGATGTGGCCTTGGACTATTGCCGAGGGGAGGTAGCTGATGGACTTGGCGTTGGTGATCTGGTTGGTCAGGCAGTTGCCTACCTGTGTGTTGCGGCCACATTCGGGGCAGAGGAGACACGAATTGAGTGTTTGGGTGAGACAGTCGACGCAGAACTCGTGGAGACATTTGAGTACTTTTACATCTTGTTTCTTTCCACATTTATTGCATCCATTGGCGACACAACATTTCGATTTATTAAATCCATTTTCGCTCATAAATAAAAATTAAGCGCAACAGGAAACTAATCACAACACGAGGTTATTACGCTCTAATCAATTATATATATTTATTTAACGAATATATATTATTTAATAAATATTACATTAATCAATTATAATCGTCAATTTCATAATATACGTAAAAATATACTAAAATAGTCTTTATTCTGTGTACTAAAAACAAAACAAATTTTAAAAGTCCAAAACTAAAAGTCCTCAGTTTCCATGAGGTAATCGTCGACCAAATCATGTCCATCTAAAGAAAGTACTCCATTCTGACAACTGGCAGAGTCCTCCGAGTTCTTGGCCAAGCAGTCCCAGGCACTCTGATACAGCCCAGCCACTAGAATGAGCAACCCCACTCACATTGGCCAATGTCACGAGGCTTAATGCTGACCACGTCTTCGTCCTCCGAGTCTGCAATGCTGGTTAACCTCACCTGAACTGCCGTGGAGTATCACCAGGCACTCCGATAGGCCAATACTCGTTATGTTCTCAAAGTAGAGACGGAAGCCAGTAGCCTCCCGGTTGGCCCACACCAGAGAACTGTCAATTATATATCACGGAATACTCCTCGACTATGTAGAATGTGCCTATCCCCGACAGTTCTCCGTTTATGAAGGCTTCGGATTCCTCGCAGGTTGAGATAACCCCTTCTGATGGGAGACCAATCGTTGACAGTGTAATCATGAATGGATCCACAAGAGACAACACGTTTTTGTTTATTTATTATTATGGAAGTAATACTTATAATAATATATATTATAAACATAGTCTAACCCAAGTACTCCGGAATGTACCACGAATGGGTTGGACAGTCACTTTAATACAAATATTTAATTTCAGAGTTGAATGAAGAGTACCTTAAATTTAATAATATCTTCTTTAAATAGCTAATCTAATAGTTTTAAATAAATATAAAAAGACTAGAGTGACCAGGTGGGTCAACTCCTTGTGGTACCCCTATAATAAAGACCACTTTTTTAGTCCCGTGGTTAGTTCTAACAGTCAAATTAGAGACCCTTGTTGAAATAGACACGGTCGCCCTTCCCGACTGCCCTATCCTTCACACTGTCCTCCAATTTGGCCACAGAGAGAGAACTACACATCAAACAGAACCCAACCTTTGCTGAGGGAAGAGGGCACATCCCAGCGGAGTCATGATCACCAAACTAAACGTGACCAAAACAGGGATAACAAGACTCCATAAATGAGGACTTGCAGTGGAGCTATCAGTGAGGGGTTTTTCTAGAAGTAAGGGCGGGTATTACTGCAAGGAATGGCCTGTTTTCAATCCTCTCCATGAGGACGGGGACAGTCACTGGGGGTAGACAGGGGGAATACGCATGGCAGGCATAGCCATCAAATTCCGAGACACGATCACCTTGGCAATTGCATTTTTGGCTGCATTCTTGGAATTGTCGATGAAATTGCCAGCACAGTCAAAGACGGGGATTCCCTTGGCCAACTCACTACCGTCGAGGGGACCTCAACCTGCGTCTCATCAAAGGAATGTTGACACAGTTGGCGGCCACCACTGCCACGAAGGGAGTAAACCGCAGGAAGATAGGCCGCAATTTCAGTTTCTAAGACACGCCCACCAGTCAGTACTGTGAATAGTCGGTTGAGTCCCAGTGCCACGAAGAGCGCACTTCCCGTGGCAGAGATGTAGGAGGTGGTCAGAGTGCTGGGGACTGTGTGGGGAGACTACCTGAGGGAGATGGGGGATTTGCCACTTCGGTTGGTGTAGTTCACGATTGCGTTGAAAGACTGGTTGATCCACTGCCAAAAAATGATGTGCGACT
This sequence comes from Octopus sinensis, assembly GCF_006345805.1. NCBI lineage: Eukaryota > Metazoa > Mollusca > Cephalopoda > Octopoda > Octopodidae > Octopus > Octopus sinensis. The sequence continues at coordinate 154,340 of NW_021837025.1, read as the reverse complement.
GTTTTTTGTAGAATGTGAGCATGCAGCCGGTTATGAGCATGTTCATGGGCACCTGGGCTGACATTCGCCCCACCACGAACATCCTCTCCCCCGTGTCGGGGTGGTAGGCTGAATCTACCAGGTATTTTGCTTTCCAAAGCTTTTCTTCCTCCACACCTTGAGTGTCACCTCGCCTGAGTATATTCTCAGTATGAGTAACATGTGTCCATCCACCAGGGACTTGGCTTGACTGAGTCTGGATGGGGATACGAGAAGGTTCAGAGGATTTGTTTGTTTAAAAAAATGTTTAAGGCGTCCTCCGAATGTAGATTGGTCATATTTTGGTTTGGTTAGGTCTATCTGGTTCATCATTCAAATTTATGTATTTTTAGTATAAAATGTGTCATGGTTAAAATTTCAATTTAATTACCTAAAAATATATTCTAATTAAATTTTAATTCCTAAGTCTTTTCGGACACCGGTCAGTCTATAATCAGAAGGGGAATCACTACCGTCTTTACCTACCAATAATGTTCACAACTAAAGAAATTATTAGTCCACCGGAGTAATTATTTTTCACCATATGTTGGTCGTTAGGTTACTTACCTATGGCCTGGAAATTATTACTATGCACATTTCTTGAAAACCGCGCTTGCACACCTTTGGACTCATTGGGAAATGCTCCTTTCAGTGACATTCTATGAGAATTAAATTAAAGTCTCGGGCCTTTAGCTTATGGTAGGTGTTGAGATAAATGCTTCCACTTTAGAAATTCCACATTGCTTACTTGTATATCAGATCATCATTGATATCTGGATTAGTAGCCAGATCGTTCCTTTAGTGGGGACTCTTCTCACTTTTGGGACATTAGCATGTGATATGTTGGTTACATTCATTTGTTAATAAATCGGTTAGTGGTTAGAACATGAATTGACAGTTCTTTACGATTCATTGGTTTATTCAAGATTAGTTTAGCAGATTATAAAATGACTCAACTGCATTTCCGGCTCAATTAGAGTTTACTACAAATAGAACTGTCCAGTTATCACCAATCGGTCACATTAAACCTTCCAGTTATTTGTAAATAAGGAAACGAATTTGCCCGACCACGCTAATTTAGAAACTGCTAGTCACCGCAATCCATAACTGCGTCAACCACACAATATAATTCGAATTGAGTTCTTTTAATCAAATGCGCCCTTTTTTTGTCCTGCTTGTGTATATCGCACTCTCCAATGGCCAGTCCACCAGTCATGACATTCCCGGATTGAAGTATTACGAACCTGTGCAGTACAACACCACCAAACTCAGTCAGTATTTAAACGGGACTGAGAAGAGACTCCAATTCAGTCTCAATGTCTTCAACAGGTTTGGACAAATTCAACCAACAGGACATTTCGACTGGACTTGGGCACCTTTGAAATGCACATTGAGGACGACATTCCAGACAAAACTGTGTTTGTTTCAGGGACTGTCGCGGGTAGACAAATACAATATATTAATAAGACGTGCTGGACTCATATGTCTCCGGGTATATCGTTCCCGACGGACTCTTCCGAGGAAGGATAGAAACACCCAACATACAATTAGAGACGATGCCTGCCTCCAACTTCAAGGAACTGGCCGGACTGACACAAATCCACACAATCGGCTTTCGACGTATTTTCGACGAGGGCACGGATTTAATAAAGCGGTTTGCTTTTCTAAGTGAACTGCCAGAACAGTTCCGCGGTGTTACCACAACCACACAACCAAACTTCCACGTAAACAGGCGAGGGTCAATAAAAGACAGGCGACTGTGAACAGCCCAATGATCTGTCCTGTGGCTGTCTACGTGGACTATATCCTTTACAAGCAAGTGAGGGATTCGGTTTGGTCGAATAATGACACTTTCAGAGGAACACTGACAATCAGGCAAGGGCTTTTTTGAGGAACGAAATAAAATACTTGTTTGCTGAAACATCGAAAATTTTTCAATCGACCTTGTTTGAAGATGAGGTGAAATCAGTGACGTACAGCAACATCACGGTCAGACCAAAGTCGATTGTGGTTGGTGGCCAATTGAGAGTGCAGGTCGACACGACCAAAAGTTGGGAGTTGTCGAAGAATCCCTCTTCCTCCGCCAACAACCACCTCGCCCAATTTGACCGCGAATTTGGGGCAACTCACGGAGATGAATGTGCCCGAATGCTCTTGACGGGAGTGTCGCACGACACAATCCTGGGACTGGCCAACGTGGGTAGAACTCCATTCTCACTCCAAGCCAAATCTGGCACGAATGCGGGGATCTTCAAACAGTCGGACGCAGTGTTGATCACAGTTCAGTCCAACATGAACACACACGTGACACTGCAGGAATCGGTCACTTTGCTGGCACACGAAATGGGCCATGCTTTCGGCTCGGAGGTTAGAAATGAGCACAATGTCCACAGCACGACCCGAAAGACACGTCCTGTTCCCCGGGGTACGCCAGTCCAGGCGGAAACTACATAATGGCAGAGTTCGCCGCCCTGGTGGAGAAGCCCAACAACAAACTCTTTTCTTCCTGCAGCAGAAAGCAAATAGGGCCGATAATCACAGAGCGAGCCAATTCGTTTAAAAGTAATGAAACAGAGATTGTCTTCAGAATCCATGTCTTTGCTGTGTGGGGACGGAATTCTGGACAAAGGGGAAGAATGTGAGCCACAGTCCTCCTCCGATCCGTGCTGTGATGACAAATGCAAATTTAAAAGCCCGACATACACGTGCAGGTATCCTTATAGTGACATGCAGTGCCTTCCACGGACCGTGTTGTTACCAATGCAGGATGGCCACGGTCGCCGATCAAGTGGAGTGCCAGAAACAGTCGAGCTGTTCAGAGATGACTAAATGTAGTTCATTCCTCACATTCAGGTGACGGAACCAGTTTCAACTGCCCCCTCCCCAAGCCTTCCAACGAGGGACAAATCTGCAACATGTCGATAGGGGGAGAGAACAGACACTTTGTGTGCAATAAAGGAGTATTCCACTTGTTCATTCCAGTCCTGCAATGGCTCCATTTGCATGCTGGACAGTGGCTGGAGTCAGTGTCTCCCCAAAACAGATGACTCGAGGACAAACTGTCTCCTGGGGTGTCAGAAAGACAAGGGAAATTGTATTTTGAGTACTGACACCTTAAACCTCCCTGCCAAAGTGGTCAAATTTCTGTCAGACTACGGAATAGCGTCCCTGACGACGCAAATTGGTGAAATGTGTGCATGACGAGTCAGGCAGCAGTTGCTATCAGAACGCCAAGTCGGAAAGTCCCGGCCAATTCTTCTGCGACGTAAAACACATTTGCAGAGCCCGGTTCAGCGACACGTCTATCAAGTCCATAATCGACAGGATTTTGAACAGCAACTTAATTGTGTACATAAAAAACAAAATAAAAGTATTTGTTGATGTGACCGCAGAACAATATGTGGATTATTGCAATTGTTGTGGTCGTCTTTGTGCTCTTGTCTTTTGTCCTCGTCCTGGTTTGTGCGCCTCCCCTCAAAGGAGACAATCCAAACGTCGCCAGAAAGTTCTCCATTCATCGATCAAAATATGACAAGGTATTCCCCTTCTTCATTGCAGACTTACTCGGGGATAAACTTAAATTGATTAAACTGTTTTTGGGCTACTAAATTTATTGTCATTTTCCTATGTTTGGACATTAATATTGACTATTTCGGCATTTTAAGATTTTAGTCAATTTGGTGTATTCTAGTCAGAAATAGAATTATTAAAAAGATAAATTATTAAAAAAGATGTCTTTGGTTAATAACAAAGGCTGGTCGAAGGCACGTGGAACAGGTACCTCTGAAGGAAGGAACAAAGCACGAAATAGGAAAGACTATATAAGGACTGTAATCAGCGCGAATAACAATGCTCTCTTTATTCGAATCGTTTTTGGTATTCTTTATCACGACAGGTTGGCCGAGGTCTGTCAGTCTTGTAGAACTCCTGAAATCACCAGAGAACCGAGCCTACAGAGACCCCTTCGGCAATAAAACTAATTCGAAGATTGGAAAAATTTCACTGGATTTCATATTTCCGTGCCAACTAGCATTCTTGGATGTTTATAACCTCACGTCAGTCCATTTGAACCGAACTGGCCAGACTGATGGCTACTGGTGGAAATACGAGACTACAATGATGGACGTCTCAGTTTATATAGGCACGGAAAGATTAATGGCTGGGTCGTGTGGGGACGGTCTGTATATTACCAAGAGGAAAAACGCCAATTCCGAAACTGTGGCAATCGACAATTATGTCGGCCAGGAGTGGCACGACTGTAAATTAGGACGTCTCGTATGCGCACAAAACATAAAATAGTATTCTTGGCTGACCTGCTTTTAATTAATACTTTCGGACAAATATTGGTTTATTTATTCTGAACAAACATGTTGCACATCTGATAGTATTTTTATTGCTCTCCTTGGTTGTTTTGTTGACACTTTGAGACAAATTTTGTTTATGTCCATAATAGGCCATTACTTGTTAAAACAGAATGCATGATCATATTAGTACACATAGACCAGTTGGAAGAATCTGGATTTGCCATAAGGGACATGCTGTGGCCAAAGTCCATCTCATTCATAGTTAGTTTTTTATTGAAAATCCACAGGAAAGGGACTTTGAAGAGAGTATACATAATGGTGAGAATTTACTGATTTTGTCAGTTTAAAGATGTAGAAATCAGATTCGGTTAATTTATTACAACTTTTAATAAGTACTAAAAATTATCAAATAAATACTGACTTAGCGCGACAAGTGTTCCACGTGTGTCCTGCAGGTAAACAAATAAAATAACGATCATAATTTAAAAAAATAGATGTATTTTTACAACTTAACCTTGCAACCATCAACATGCATCGAACGTGCAATTCACGGCAATTTCATGGGACAGAAACAGCAAGAACTGCTCGTTTCTCACGGAGATGCAATCGAACTGTTTTCCATCGACTCATCCACCGGGAAAATATACTCCGTGCTAAGATCAGAGGCATTTGGTACAATCCGGTCAATCATGCCCTTCCGTCTGACCGGCTCCACCAAAGACTTTGTGGTCCTCGGCTCCGATTCTGGCAAAATATCCATCCTGGAGTACATCCCCAAAAAGAATTGTTTTGAGAAGGTACCACCCCCCCACCACGGAAGGTCCATTTGGAGACATTTGGGCGGACTGGATGTCGAAGGATTGTGCCCGGGGAACTCCTGACTGTCGACCCCCGCGGAAGGGCAGTGATGATCGCGGCCGTGGAGAAGCAGAAGCTGGTCTACGTCCTCAACAGAGACGACCAGGCCAATTTGACCATCTCGTCCCCCTTGGAGGCCCACAAAGCCAACACTGTGAACTTTGACATTGTTGCCCTCGACGTGGGTTTCGAGAACCCCGTCTTTGCCTGTCTGGAAATGGACTACGAGGTAGCCCACCCCCTCATGGCAGGACGCCGACCACGACGCTCGGGGACCGCAGCACTCAGCACTCGCCAACACCTCACGTACTACGAATTGGACTTGGGACTGAATCACGTCGTCAGAAGGTCCTCAGAGCCCATGGAGGAGTATGCCAACATGCTATTTCCCGGTATCCCCCCAAAGTGAGTGCAGTGCCGGGGGACGTGGATGGGCCGGGAGGAGTCCTCATTTGTGCCAAGAACGTGGTTATTTACCGTAACTTTGGGGACCAGCCTGACATTCGCTGCAGCATTCCGCGACGGAGAGTTCACGTGCTTGGTTCACGGTAATTAGAACTTTCTGGACGACACGGAACGGAATATCATCATAGTGAGTGGCACTCTCCACCGAACTAAGGTTATCCCTCATAACTACGACAGAACATGTTCTTTTATCTCCTCCAAACAGAACAGGCCGACATTTTCAAACTCACCCTGACGAGGGACGAGGACATTGTTGGACTGCTCCCTCATTCGTAGGTCTCCGAGGTCAAAATGAAGTACTTCGACACAGTGCCCCTCGCAAGGTCACTTTGTGTCCTCAAGTCGGGATTTTTGTTTGTGGCTGCGGAGTTTGGCAATCAGTTGTGGCTGTGTTTTATTTTTAGTCATTTGTACCAGATTGTCAACTTGGGGGATGATTTGGAGGAGTTGGAGTTCAGCAGTGAGGATGACTCGGCCCCCCTCTTCAGTCCTCGACCCCTCAAAAATCTGGTCTTGGTGGATGAAGTGGAGAGTTTGGCCCCGATTCTGAATGCCCACGTGGGAGATTTCACGAACGAGGATTCGCCGCAGATTTACGTTTTTTGCGGAGTGGGTCCTCGGTCGACATTGCGAGTATTGCGGCATGGACTGGAAGTGTCGGAGATGGCCGTGTCTGAGTTGCCGGGGAACCCCACGGCGGTGTGGACAGTGCGGAAGAACTCGACAGGTGAGGGTGATGAGTGACTCCAGACAAGTTCGACAGACTGATTGTCGTGTCCTTTGTGAATGCGACACTCGTCCTGTCCATCGGGGAGACGGTCGAGGAGATCACGGATTCGGGATTCCTGGGGACGGCTACGACGATAAACTGTGGGCAGATGGGGAGTGACTCGTTGGTGCAGGTGGGGGGGATGTGCATTGGCAGGTCCACACGTATGGAATCAGACACATCAAGACTGACCGGAGAGTGAACGAGTGGAAGACACCCAGCAAGCGTCAAATAATGAAATGTGCACTCAACTCTGCCCAGGTGGTGATTGCACTCTCCGGGGGGCAGATTGTGTACTTTGAATTGGATGTGGTTGGGTGTTTGTGTGATGGACAGAATGGCCAACTGAACGAGTTCACTAAGAGGAAGGACATGATGAGTGAGATCACGTGTTTGGCAATCGGGAAGGTGTCCACTGGCCAGCAGAGGAGTCGGTTCTTGGCGGTGGGGTTGGGGGACAGCACAGTGAGGATACTCTCCTTGGACGTCCACTCCATCAACGTAGTGCCCTCCCCCGACCGTAGGATGGTCTGAGGGACTTGTCTTTGCAGTCACTCCCCACATTGCCCGAGTCACTGTGCATATCCAACATGTCATCGGTCATGAAGAGTGGGGATGACAGTCTGTATTTGACCACCGGTCTCCAAAACGGGGTGTTACTGAAGGCAGTGCTCGACCCAGTCACGGGGGACTTGTCTGACACGAGGACGCGTTATTTGGGGGGAAGACCAGTCAAACTATTCCCCGTGACAGTGCAGGGAGTGGAAGGGGTATTGGTGGACTGATTGTGCAGGTGTTGGGGTCGTCCAGTCGTTCCTGGCTGAGTTACCACCACCAGAGGAGGGCCTACCTCACTCCCTTGTCATACATGCCACTGGAGTATGCCCACAGTTTTTCTTCAGAGCAGTGTCCGGAGGGGATTGTGTCCATATCAGGCAATACTCTACGGTTGGTGGTGGTGGACTATGCAGAATCATATCACTCGACAAACTGGGGGTCATCTTCAATCAGAGTGTCAGTCCCCTCACTTTCACCCCCCGGAGAATGGTAGTTCATGAAGAGTCGGGAGTGTTCATGAGCATTGAGACCGACAATAACTGTCTGACTACCCAGACACAGGAAGCACGCAAAAACGAGATTGCCAATGTTTTATTCCTCCCTGATTGTGCAGAAAATGGTGGAGGAGGGTGCCTCGGAGTTTGTCCAGGCATTTCTGGGGGAGTCCTTGTCCCCGGAAGTGTTCGGAGTGCCCAAAGCGGGAATTGGGATGTGGGCGTCACTCCTTCGACTGACCAACCCAGTGACGGGGGAGACACTCCAGAATGTCGAGTTTGCACAGAACGTGGCAGCCTACTGGTGGAGGGTGTGTCAGTTTTGTAGTATGACCATTGCCAAGTTCCCGACCAAGTCATCGAGTGAGTTTTTGATAGTGGGGACGACTACCAAGTTGATGTTGAACCCGCGGATGTGTTCTGGGGGGGAGTTGTACTGCTACAAGATCAGCGAGGAGGGGACGTCGGTCGAACTCCTCCACCGAACGCCCGTGGAGGACATTCCGGGGGCAGTGGCTCCCTTCACTGGCAAATTGTTGGTGTCGGTGGGGAAGCTGTTGCGGCTGTACGAGTTTGGTAAGAAAAAGATGTTAAAAAAGTGTGAGAATAAGGTACGCTTGCCACCTCAGCGACAGAAAATGCCGCATTTCGTGACTGCTCTCCACACCCTCGGCAGTCGGATTGTGGCCATCGACGTGCAGGAGAGTTTCCACTTTATTCGCTACCGTCGATTTGAGAACCAACTCATCATTTTCGCGGACGACTTTTACCCGCGGTGGATCTCAGCCTCGACCATGGTGGACTACGACACCATCGTCGGCGGGGATAAGTTCGGCAACTTTTTCGCAGTTTGGTCTCCCACTGACCTCAGAACCGTCTGCCCGATGACGCCAATGACGACGTGGACGAAGACCCGACGGGCAACCGAGCCTTGTGGGACCGCGCTTTGATGAACGGGGCTTTCCAGAAGGTGTGGTGGCCTGTCATTGCAGGCGGATATGCTCAACAACTACCACCTGGGACAGATCGTGACCTCCATTCAGAAGACAACCTTCACTCCTGGAGGGTCGGAGACACTCGTCTACACGACTATTGCTGGTTCGGTCGGCATTTTCTCTCCTTTTTCTTCCCATGAGGTACTCCTGTGATTGAATGGTAGGATCACGAATTTTTTCACCATTTGGAGATGTATATGCGAAACGAGTCTCTTTCTCTGGTCGGGCGTAGTCATTTGGCCTATCGGTCGGCCTATTTCCCAGTTCTGGTTGGGAAGTGTGTTGACTGTAGAACGTGATTGATGGCAATTTGTGCGAGGCCTTCAATTCGTTGGAGTATTCTCGACAGAGGGTTATTGCTTCTGATCTGAACAAGACGCCCGCAGAGGTCACCAAGAAGTTGGAGGATATTCGCAATAAATATGCATTCTGACTGTTTCTTACTGTTGAGACTTGTTTTTAACGTCTTCTCCTATGAAGGATCTAATGATTCCTTGATCCATTGGCTGTAGAATTATTGTAGTCTTCGAAGGTAGGTAAAGAACTTCAATTGACTGTAAATCAGCGTAAAGTTTATGGGATGGGCATCGATCCATAACTAAAAGAATTTTTCGTTTTTTAGATGCCTATCCCATGTTAAAAGCCATTCGTTAAAAATTTTACTTGTCATTTATGCTTTTGGTGAATGACAGTAATCGACAAAATTTTCGACTTTAAAATTTTTAAAGCCGATATGTTTCTGGAACTTTCCAATCATAAGTAGAATTTTTGTCTGTCCCAGTCATATTTGAGCATAGCAACAAAGAAAATCTAAAAAATAAATAAAAATTAAACCGTTCTTTAAGGATTTTATGTCCATATCGAACCTTTTGACAAACACTTTTTGAAGGGATAGATTTGTAAAAAATCCCAGTTTCATCAGCGTTATAAATGTTTTCAGCATTATATTGTTGAATCTTTGCAGAGATCAAAGAAGTAAATGCATCAATTTCTTGTTTCTGATTAACTTTTATATAAAAAATAGTTTAACCAAAAAAAATATTTTTAAAAATTAATGGCGAGATTCAGAAAATGGCGAGCAATAGAATATTTATCAAAATTTACTAGAAATTTTTATTTTTTTGAAAAATATGTGGCGAGCAATAGAGGTGGCGAGTAACAGAGGTGGCGAGCACCAGAGGTTTTACTGTATATGGATAAATAATTACTTTATTAATATTAATATTTTTGAAGGTGTGAGATGATTTCGTTTGATGAATATGAGAAGGCGGCTTCACTTTTCTACGAACGAGTAATCAAATGGGATCCATCCTGGCAATTTCAAGACACAAGTGTCGGGCCAGTAATAACCAAATGTACAGTCAAAGCACAGACCAATGTGCCCATTCGATATGAAATAATATACGACTACACTTTTGCTGTGCCCAATGTTATTGTTTCAGTCTTCAATTCGTCACTCACATTGCACCAGGTTATGACTCTCTTGGAATTAGGAGACAACGGGGACGACGAATGTATTCTCATGCAGACGTACCACCCTCTCACCTCACAGTCCTGCTTCCAGGTGCAGTGTTGCAGTCTGGGGAGACTGATGTCCCACTTGTCATCCTCTCCTAATTATTTGGCATTCTACATTGCTTCTGTCATCAATATTATTGGCCAGTTGCCCGACTTGAGTATTCCCCACTCGTTTTTTGACATTTAAACAAATCGGACTTGTATTTTCATTTCAAATAACCTTTGTGTCAACAATAGTGAGTTTTCTCTCTTTGAGCATTCCAGAATGTAGAGCTAGTGAACTAAATTCTTAAATAAAATATTAAAAATTAAATTTATTTAATTATAATAAAATATTAAAGCATTAGTTTACTCAGGTTGTCTTGGAATGAACACTCGAGTCCAGAAAATAAGCATCCAACCAGTGGTTAGTCATACTATTTATTTCATTCAAAAATATAGAATCAACTCTTTAAATGTCTCCAAACTGTATTCTTTCCCTTAACCTTTCAGAGAGCCAAGACTGTCATAATTCTGACCGACAGTGTACACCACCGAATTGAGGGTTACATTGTGGGGTTTGACGAGTTCATGAACATTGTCCTCGTCGATGCAAAGGAAGTCAACGTCAAGACTGGTTCCAGCAAATCCCTGGGTTGCCTAAGTCTGCTGTATTCCAGGGAGGGTTCTTTTGAAGGGAGACACCATCAGCATTGTCTACATGAAGTAGTCCGTTTTAATTTCTTTTTGATTTAATTTTGGTTTTTACTCTTTGATTAATTAATATTAATTCGATGTGTGATGAAATGCTGAGTCGATTTGCTCGATCAATCCCTCCCCTCACCACTACTCTTTCCAAAGGCCAGTGTGGAAGGATAGCCGTTGTGGGAGGCTCCAAAGAGTGAGATTCCACTCCTCACGTTTAGCTACACAGGCGCTCCCTACTTTTCTGCCATTGCTTCTATGAAAGCTGTTGATCACGTGTTTATGATTGGCTAGGGTGCAGACCAGGCTCACGTGTTCTGTCCGAGTGTTGCTTCGACGGTGATTAAGTCGTACAGTCCTGACCTGATTGTGCATCCTGTCCTGTGAGGAGTCTATTGGTAAGCATTTAGTGATGCTCTCAACGTGGGGATGGAAGTTGAGAGGTGGGTTCGGCGATGGATGCGCTGGTCGTCGGTCCCGGACTAGGAAATGAATATCAAGCCCCAGTCCGTGTATATTTGTTTGCTTAGTTTCAAAGCTCTTTATTGCCTCTGCTGTGTCCAATGGTCTTCCAATCGTCCTGGATGCGGTTTTCAGGTTTTGATTATTTCGAGGACTCTTTGAAAATGGTGGCAGAGTCCCCCGAAATTATTCGCGGACACAAACAAGCAATTCTAACCCCCAACATCCGGGAAATGGACTTGCTGGTCAAGACTTGTCTCCCTGCTTGTAGCAGATCTTCAGACAGGCAGGACTGTGTGAGAAGACTAAGTGAAAGACTTGGAGTCACTATTCTAGCTAAGGGGGAGGATGATTTGATCTCCGATGGCCAGGAGGGTGTGTTTGTGATGATATGAGGTCAGTTCTGGAGTCCAGATGTGAAGGATCCCCTCGCCGGTGTGGGGGACAAGGGGACTTGCTAGCAGGAATAACTGCTTTGTTTGCAAGTTGGGTTCTTAATGGAGGAGATTCAATTTCTACTGCGGCCTACGCTGCCTCTGTCCTGACAAGAGAGAGTTCGAGGAGGGCATTCGAAAAGTATGGGCGAGGAGTAGTGACTACCAACATTGTTGATGAAATTTCTTTTTCTTTTCGGAAAATATTTGTTTGACTTTTGTTTCCTTCTGATTATCAGCAACACTTTCTATTCCCTGTTAAGTTCGTTTAATTTGTCGGCTATTACTGGAATTTCCTTAATGGTTACTAGAATCCCCTCAATATTAGAAGAAACTTAACATACTCAGAGTTTCTCTTCAAAAATGCAGGCAGTGGACCAGCCTCGCCAGTCGCCAAACTGTTTATAAGCAGTACATGGAACCCACAAATAGCTAGGCCTGCACGACGTGGGGAAATACGATCAGCTACACCAATCGGGAAAAAATTTCGAAAATTCAATCAAGAATCTGCAAAACTCTTGAACAGCGGTTCTCGAGAATTTTGGACCAGAAACCGCACAAATCAAATTTTTTATTTATAGGAGCTTCACATTTTTTGGTCAACTTAATGAAGTTAAAATATTTGTTATTTCAGTTCGAACGGTAGAAAATAAATATGATTTTTGTTTTACTGGGTACATGCAATTTAAAGTTGAGGCTTATCGCTGCAAATTTGCTATATAACTTAATGAATGAAAAAATGAAAGAAATTATAAACTATTTAGTCTTATTTTAAAAATCTGGTACGGCCGAGGTCCGCAACAACTGACTTAGATGGACAGCCGCTGGTCTATTGCGGTATCTGTTCTTAATTTTATCCATTTTGATGAAAATCGATTGACATAGGTATGTTGATCCGAAAATTGATGAATTCATATATGCATTATTCACAAGATTCTTAAATTTTTATTTAGGTAGACATTGTTAAAATTCCAAAGGGCAGTATTATAAAATAAGGCACTCAGCTCTAAATTTTTGTAAAATCACTTAATTCCATTTGGAATCGTACAGGACATTCTCCAATTTTGATATCGAAAGATCTCGCAAATATTTTCATTAAGGATAAGTTTTCTCTAAAATTATTTTTGGTATATTTGTAATTTAACCTCAAAGCGGCACTCAAATTGAGAAATTAAGTCGCTAATTATTGATATATATTTTTTCATAATATGCGCTTTTTTTATTTTCTGAGAGCATTAGAAAATGCAAAGTATCTCTATTTGAAAGTTGAATCTTCCATAAATATAATTTTTTTATAAAAGAGGATATAAATCCATATAATTAGTAGCAAAGCTTGTCTTTCCCTTGTAAATTAGTGTTTAAATCCGAAAGATGCAAGGACAAATCAACAAAAAATGCCAAGTCTGCAGCCCATTTTTGATCATTCAGTTGAGTATATTGTTGTTTATCGGAATAAACTCATTAATTTCAGGAAACAATTTATAAAACCTTTTTAAACATCAGAACGACTCAACCATCTAAATAAGAATAACATCTGCATAATCGCAAAAAAGTTGAAGTTTCGATGATTGAGGGCGTTCGTCCTTATCCAATTGACAATGGATACAACGATTTTTGAAACATGTTCCATTTTTGTTGTTTTTGTAATTAATTTTTCCCGATAAACAACACAATGATGCCCTATAATAGGATCAAATTTATTTTCGAATCTATAATCTCTCATTCGCCCTTGAAGACCACATTTCTGACCAATCATTGAAGGACCTTCGTCAGTTGCCACTGAAATCAATCTTGAAAAATCTAAGTTTTCATCTTGCATTACTCGACAAATTTCTTATAATATATCTATCCCTTTGGTTGTATAGTGAAAAGAACATAAGGAAAGAAATTCTTCATAAATTTCGAAATCCGGCATTACTCCTTTTGTAAACAAAATTAATTGTTCTACGCCAGTAATTTCTTTAAAACAATCAGTGGAAAAGTATACAAACTTTTTTCCTGCTCTAAAAATAGTTATTGTTTAAAAATTACTTCATAAGCTTTGATGAATACTATCCGATATAAATTCAGTTCTTCTAGAGTCTAGAAGAAAAGAATAAACAACTAAATGTTTCCACTTTTGAGAAGATCTTACAGAGAAACGGAGGGACGACCTAACCAATGACACAACCGCCGCGCACCTACAAAAAATGTACGGGAACAAGGGAAGAAAGTCAGAGAAAAATGAGGACCCTCCTTAGAAAAGCTGAAATCACCTGATTAGTTATTTTGTGTTTTTAGACTGTGGTCTTGGTTGAATAATAATAATTGGCCGTGCATGTCAATCGATTTATATAATGTGACTAGACAGTCTTCTTATGTCTCTTTTATGGTTGCTAGTTCTATGTCTTTGAGTTTAATATATATATATTTCTTTATTAACTAAATCATAGACATATTCCTATTATTTCTTCAAATTTTTGTAGTTTTTGTATTTCGAAAGAAACTTGCATTTTTGGAATTGACGGCATTTTTGGAATTGACGGCATTTTGTGTTTTTCATTTAATTTTCTTTCTTGTATTAAGACAATATCAGTGTTGTTTGAGATAATAAAGTGTTTGAGCTCTATGAATTTGTTTTGGATTCCTTTGATGTTCAATTGGAGAATATTTATCTTATTCCAACGCTTTGGATTGGAAATAGTGTGATTGTTTTGGATCTGCCGGCTTTGTAGCCGTAGGAGTGTTGCCCCGAGGGACTATTGTGGGGCGATTTTTATGTAAATACAGATCTGGTGACTCCATTAGAGCGGCCACGTTGACCAGATGAATAGCTCTTATATTTGGTTAAATTTCAAAAAAGAAATGGACACCACAAGAAATGCACCGCTAGTGTGCTTAAATCGAATACAAATCTGCCATGACGGACGACACACACATCGTCCTGGATTGCAAAAATCTCACCGCTATAAGAAAATAATATGAGATTAACTCACTCTTTAACTTATGGTGTGACCATACTGTCGGTTTTCTTCGTGCAGAATTCCTCTCGATTTCATGGGGAATGAGGTTAAATAAATTAAAGGCCGGCAGAGTTATTCGGCTGTCAACAGCTACGACAATACCTCCAGCATATCTGATGGCCATTGCAGTTGTATTGTTTGAATAATCTCTTCATCAAACATCCGTAATTGGTAATAATGACGGCACGTTTGCAAATATAGTTAAAGTCGGGAGAATGGAAACATATTCTTCATAACTCAATCGTGGAAAATTGTTATAATTTTTAGTCTGTGATGTTTCATATTCTTGAAAATACGTTTGTATGATGTCGTCATAATATTTATTGAGAGGAAGCTCATATTCATTCGAGAAGCACTGAGTAGGCGTAAATTCTTCGTAAAATTGACAAAGGGGATATTTTGCCCAAACTTCTTCATAAAACGTGTATTTTTCTGCCCTTTTTCTCTTTTTAAATAGAACTGTCACCCTCATTTGTTTATATGATTATATGGAAGAGAGTTCGCTGTTTTTTAATATTTGATACTTTCCTTATAAAAATTCATATTTTAGTCTTTTTTAGCAGTCGAAAAGGATTTTGATTACGATAATATTAAATAAAATTTACGTAATTTTATTACAAAATATTTTATATAAAAACTCGAATATTTAATTTATAATTATATGTTTTAAAATGGGAATGATTTAAAATTGATAATTCAAAAACAATATAACTGTCCAGATTAAAAAACGAGAACTCAAGGAACGTAGAAATTATAAAACATTATTAAAACTTACAAATTTATCATGTCACATTAGAAAATCATTCAACAAAAAAATTTAAAAAAATGTCAAAATAACCTTTTTTCTAAAATACTCCCACATAAACAAGTCGGAGTATGACACTATTGTTGTTTTCATGCTTGGCTACCCTTCTTATCCTTATCAAAATAATTAAAGCATTTTGTTATATGAATGTTAATTTAATTCTCCAAAAAGTAGAAAGTCACATGGATAATAAACACAAGCATTGTAAACTACGTCTTTGAGTTTAATGTGTATATATTTTTCTTTATTAACTAAATCATAGACATATTCCTATTATTTCTTCAGATTTTTGTAGTTTTGTTAATTTTTGATCTTTTTCTTATTTCGAAAGAAACTTGCTGGAATTAAAGGAGTTTTCTATCTCGAGTCTCATCCACTTATATTGTCCAGAAATACGTCAAATTTCGTGGTTGTTGAATTCTTTGGAAACTTACTTACATTAAAAGTTCCTACACATTAACTCAACGGAGTCTAAGCACATTCCCAACTGGACTAATGCAGACTTTGACATCGCCTTCTGACTAGAATTGGACATTCAATCAGGAGCATAATAAAGTGAGAAGAATGACCCTCTCTCGAAAGTAATAAAAAACATATTTTAATAAAAAGAAAGAGTCACAGGGCATCAAAGGCATTCAAGAGCGTGTCACATTTGTCCACAAGCACTCGCAAAGCCCGACGGAAGATCTCCTGTGAATGAATAACACCCACCGACTCGACATAAACTGCCAAATAATGCACAAACGTACACAAAAAATGTGAATTGAGTCTGCTCATCCTGACACCACTCCTCACCTCTTCATCCCTCAAAACATTCATAGCCCCGCAGTCCTTCCTCGCGTCGTCAACATACGCCTCCCGCTGCCCTCCCTCTCCTCTGACACCAATCACCCCCGCAGGGAACAACCCCGCCAGTCGATCAGCCATTTCCCCACGAAATGGTCTCAATAGTTCCACCTGAGGCATCATCCGATAATACGCCGTGGCTACAGTCATGACACGACCAGACTAACTCACTGGCGAGAACTTTGCATGAGTGAGCCCCACTCCCTTCACACAGTGCACATACAAATCCAATTCCTGCAAATCAACACAGCCAATCTCACATCTCCGAGTGTTTGACGGGAAATAGGCAGAGCTGCCCACATTCTTATCTCCTGTCCGGCCAACTACCCAAATATATCACTAAACATACTCTTTCAGCCTGATTTCCAATTGGCACCCATTTCAGTAGTCCAGAACTAACTAAAACATTCTCAAACAATTCATACACACAGATCCATCCCAAAAGTCATGTGCATTTGATTTGGGGTTCAGACTGCGACAGACTTTCGAATATTTGAATACAAGTGTGGAGTACTCGTCGGCAACGAGGGGATCTGCTGTTGAGAAGGGAAGGGAGACCTTTGCTGTACTCGAATAAGTCAGGATCCGCAAATACGGGAGCCAAGCCTAGACGATGTGCAATTACTTGGTCGGGGATTGCATTGGACGTGTTTTGTGTTATGAAAACCTTCTCGATGGCCATTGTGGGGACTTCCGACATCATAATTCTCCGCAGAGCGTTAGCAATGGAGACATCGCACTCGATTAAGTCGAATTCCAGTTCATCGTGGAGATTCTTTGATATTGATATGCGCAGATTATTTTTGTAGTGATCGAAATCTCGTTTCAATTCCAAGTTTTTGTCAAATAAATTCTGAATTATTTTTAATAAGTATTTACTGTATTTACACCAGAATCGTCCACCAAATAAGACATGAAAATCACGGTTTATTATTTTATATGAAATATATTACAAGATAATTTTAATACTTATAAATAATTAGTATAAATAATTAAGGAACGTTATATCTTATTTCTCATTACTACATAGACGAGAGATAAAATAAAGATATGAACTCAGGGGATTTTCTTATTACAATACTATTTTTCATGTTGACAGAAAAAATAAAATGAGTACGAAAATTAGGAAAAAGAAAAAAACAAAACTAACCCCCTTTTCTTCAAGAGCACTTAAATTTTATTTAATAATAAAAAAAATTGGTTGATATCTGAAAGTTTCTCTTCTTTACAATCTCTCGATTGTGAATTCGTTGTTCAAAATGACCTCGAATCGCATTTTGATGCATCTGAAAAACCTGTTTCAGATTCTAGAACGTAGTTACCAACTTTGTTCCACGCCGTTTTATCTTCTGAGAATTCCCTATTCGCATCCAAAATGGTTTAATGATATTTTATTATTACGGAATCACGAATCAGTTGGTTAAGTTTACCCCCCACAAAATTACAAGTAACTCCTTTCTCTGTTTAAAGCCAGAAGAATCATCATTTTTCCAACAAAGTACTTTCGTTTAGTTTTTTTTATATAGAATGCAGTTTCATCATAATTAAAAATACTTTGTCCTAATTCCCCAAATGGAACACATGAAACGGTAGAAATAAGTCACGTGATCCTGTCACGCTTCAAGAGACTCCTCATCTTTGCCAGATTTTCCTCACGTGAGCCCTTGGAAGTGCGTTTTAGCCTGTACGCCTGGTCTTCGCGGTTTCATTATATTTTTGTCAATATGCGTGCAATTTGATGGTAAAGTATGCTGTAGATTCTTTTCAGAGAATAGACAAAATATACACTTTTATGCATTTATCCTCATGCCGACAATCCCACTCGTCTTGAGAGCCCGACCTGGAGCGATTTTTGGACAGTGTTGAGGGGTTGTACTGTTTAAAGATTCTTTTGCACCTCAGGATATCACAAAATTTCCCAAATGTGGCATTACTGGACAAATATTACGCAGGGAAATTATCAAACTCTCTATTTTCCTCTAAAGAGCAATTCCATTTGCAAAACCAAAAGAATCAACCCTCATAAATCATTTTGGAATGATTCTGAAAATAAAGTAAGAGAAAAAAAATTTTCCCAACTCCGCCACGACAATGTTTCGTTGAATCCCCTGGATAGACGTGTCAGATTATGGTTCCACGTTTCTTTTCGTTTTACAACGATTAACTCAAATGTCTATTTGTTGGTTTTCAAAGTTCTGAAAGAACAACGATCAAGGAAAAAATGTTGGTACATATGTAGTAGTTGGCGGCCACTTTTTAGCGAATTTTAAAAAAACTATATTTTTTTTGGTGAATAATTACCTTTTTTAAATAATATTACTATAAAAAAATTAATTATTTTTATACAAAATTATTAATTATTTTATTAGGACTAGTATTCATGACAATCCATTTGCTGGGAATCCTACTAACTTGCATTCCCTTTCGGCCATTATCGATGATATTTCTGAAGCTGAGTGGGTGTCTCAGATTGTTTATGCCACGAAGCAAAGAATTGGGAGGATACCAAGAGGTGGATGGAACTTTATCCGTGAGAAGTTTAATTCAAAATTCTCGAAGAGTGCTCAGTCAACTCAAAGGAATGGTTAAACCAATGAGAGTGGATAATAATTATGGAAGCAATTGTCATCAGAGGCAATTTGTTGAGAGCTCAGAAATTTCCACTTTTATAAAGTGTCTAGAAGAGTTGAGTATACAAATTAAGAATATTGAATCGATTCCAAGGGATTCACGCAAACCAACTCCAAAGATTCTAAATAAATATTTGAAAAATGATATATTGACAGGATTGAATTCGGCGATATATTAATATATTACCAAAGATAATCATCCTAATCAAATACAAACTGTTATTTACTAAAAGTTAACAAAGCCATCTATCCGAAGTGGACCCCGCCAACATAATTGACGTTGCCTCTCTCACGATAGCAACGGAGATCAACTGGAGAAGCCACCGGGTCTCATGTGTGTCGTGGCTTTTTAATGTGGCTAAGCGTCCAAGCTTCTTTAGGAAGCGAAGCGATTTCCCACTTATTCCTCCAGTTGTCTTACTTTTTATTAATGAATCAATTAAGTATTAATTAAAGTATAATTTTCTCAATCTGTTCATTACTTCCTCTATTCTGATATTCCCTCAGGTAAGGATGCCAGCCTCTTTCCTTGGGAAGTGCTGACAGGCAGTGGCGAAGTTATGGTCATATCTATTTGTCGATAAATAGCTTTATATTCTTTTGTCCATTCGAGAGTCCTTTGGCATGGCTCATTCTGTTCCTATAGGAAACAATCATGCTCTCAAGGTTTTTTGATAGTGAGTGATTGTATATACGGATGTGTTCTCTCATTGATGTTCAACGATTGTGCATACTGTTGGAATTTTGAAGTGACAAGTCCGTCCCAAGTTAATACAATCGGTACTATTTTCACATTGGCATGATATATCAACTCCAGTTCCTTTGATAGAAGGTCATACTTTCTAAGTTTTTCTATCTCCACTTATTGTAGGTTTAGGGCAGATGTTATCCCAACCTCAATCAGGAATATCCGGTTGTTCTTCTGTCAAAGACAAACAATCGGGCTTGTTATGTTCTAGTATTATGTCTGTTTTAATGAAGGTGTCCACTTTGATTTCGACAAACTCATTAACAGACACAGTTTGTACAGAGTGAGTTTTCAGCTTCTTCTCAGTCTTACTTTTTATTATATTCAATTTTTAATTATACAGATAAATTACACGACATTCCTTGTCTGATGAATGGCGAGGCTTTTGTAAAATAGATCAAATACCCTTTTTTATTAGTCAATAAATTGTTATAAATATTTTTTTAATTATTATAATAATATTATTATTGATTGGTAAACTGAAATTAAAAATAAATATTTTATAAATTGTTATAAAATGCGTCGTGATATTGTTTCTGAGGTGGTCCAACATTTAGACCTATTCAAAAATCCTACATCTGACCCCTCTAAGATGATGATTTCCACAAAGGTTAGCCAATAATATTAAACCCAAGTATCTGGAAAATTTACTTGTCTACCCAGATTCATACAACATCGGCAAAAGCCTTCTCCAATACGGTGATCCCCTAGTCAGTGCATTTGGACTAAAGTTAATGACCGCCAATATAAGGTCCCCTCCCCTCACCAATGCAGCGGAATGTCAATAGAAAACATAATCGAGGACGTGTCCCCTATTTTAGGCAACCCAGACTGTCTCTCTAACAATATTCTGAGTGACTCCCTCAGTCGTCTGGTTGCCAAAATGTCTTTAAACTCAGCCAATGTCTCCATCGGGCATGTCCTCATTAATCTACGAGAGAAAATGCCCCATTTTAAGGCAGGTCGGATAAATCATATTTCAGAACTTGTTTGACTCAGTAGTCTGCAAAGCATTCGTTCAGGTCGTGGAGGAGGCCTATAAGGGTCCTTCTTCCACTCATTTGAACACTCAAATACTAATAATTCTGGACCATTATCTCAATATTACTCCCCAATCTATATCTAAAGACAATTTGTACTGTCTGAGTCGATATATTGACAAATGTCCACTTTCTATGTACAAAAGGCAGTCCACTAAACTCACACTTGTGGTGGATGTGATGTATAATGTCCATTTGACTGAGTCGGCCATCGACTGTCTGGTCTCCTTCTTTACTTCCAAGGAGGTTTGGGTATTTGTATATGGATAGAGTGAGTGTCTGCCGATAACTCGATATTTGTTTCAGTCACATGAGAGACACTGTTCTTTTTTGAGTAGATTTGGTGGTTGGTTGGGGGATGTTTCCCTGGACTATTCACTCCTTAAGAAATACGCTTATTTCATTTCAGAGGCGGTTTCTGCCTTTAGAAATAGGATTGTGGTGACCAAGGGAGATCCCCCACACGTCTATTCTCCATTTCTCAACACAATTCAAGTTCTGATTGAAGTACTCCTGAATTGTCGGTCCATGGTTGGAGTGTGTCAATAATTCTATAGAAAGTGTCGATGTGTGCAGTTGAAGCATTCACTTATCTTGTTTTGAATAGAAGGGGGTCTCCTGTTATATCCGGTTATGTGTGCGAGGTGGTGATGAACGGTGGGCTGTTGAAACGGATTTTATATTCTTATTTTTATGTTGGTGTGGTTGTATATTTCAGCCTGAGTTTGAGAGGGGGAATTTGTGGATGGATGTGAGTGTCTTTGCGACTGATTTTGTGACTGAGGAGGACTATAATGAGTTTTGCAGAGGTTTGGGTTGTCTGTGACCCTTAGAATATGGCTTGAATATAGAGCACATGCTGCATGGAGTGCACAGGATGAATCCTCAATATCTCAATTCTGTATTCATATCAGTTATTCAGGATATATTTGGGAATTACAATTTGAAAAGTAATAGTGTTGGTCGATTGGTAGATTCTGTCAGTTCGACTGTGAGTTTGCTGTCAAAAGTGACTGTTTTGTGCAGGATTTGTCTGCTGGACAAGTCATTCCATCCTACTGACGAGAATGAGAGGTCAGTGCTGCATCAAATATTCAAATATTTGTGTCAGTATTTGAAATGTGAATCCTGTGAGCACTGTGTGGGAGTACAGTCAATTTGGTGTCCTCAAAGAATGTCTCCGAATGTTCTAGAATGTTCTATATTGTAGTATATGGGACTGGTTGTCCATACTTTCACTACTCTTGCTGTGATTGCTAACAGTCCATATTCTGACCCTCCAATGGTCGACCTGGTCTTCGATACTGTTGATTGTGTGGGAATAGTGTAGATGATAGGCATGTATGGAATGTTTGAGTTGGTCGTGACTGATTTGGACAGTTTTGTGGCCAAGACCAGTCTGTCCAAGTTGTGTCGTTCAATTGTTGACTTTGTGTCCTCCAACAAGGCTCACCTTTTTGTATTCGGGGGGATATTACTTTAGAATTTGAAAATTGACACGATTACTGTATTTCTGACTCGTCTGCTCTCTCCCGAGTCATTGATGGCTAAAATGCCAATTTCCTACCCGTCCACACTGATTGAGATGTTGTTTGTAGTCATGTACTATTCTATATACACCCTAGCAAGCTGTATGAGGACAAATCCGTGATAAAACAGGCCTACAGTTTCTACTTTCTGCCTTATGTGGATGGATTTCTGTCGTCGGAGGAATACAACAAGTAAGTTAATGGTTAACCAGACTATGCTGTAATCAAAACTCATTCCCTGCCTTCATGGAGGGATCAGTCGACGGTCGTTGTGAGAGGGTAGACACATTCACTAGCAGTAGTTGAATATTCTGCTCGAAGTCATCCACATATTCCTCACAATCGTGACTGAAGACTTGGGGGAGGAATTCGGGAATAGCATGGCTCGTCTTGTCTTAATGTGTATGCAGTTGGCACGGTATTGTCTTGCTTGCACGTGCAGTTTGGTGGCCTCTCTGTGGCAGGTCATTCGGGGTGACTGTGGAAATACATTCTCCCTACTGGTGGAGGACGATACTGGTCTGCACTACACACGCAATTATCTGCACAAACTGTATTGACTGGCTTTACTTTAGATTGATGATTATTAATCTGATTGAGAGCAAGTTTGAATTCGACCGACAGTTTTTCTTTGCTTTCATGACGAATCGACTACTGCCTTGCATACTCAGAACTAGTCACGTGGATATTTCTGTGTTCATACGTAAGTAAGGGACTGTGTTCTACTATAGGGGTTTTGTTGACTCCCCTGGTCATTCGGTATTCCGCCACGTCGGACGTGTTTGCCTTCAAGATTGCCCACATATTCATATATTGCATAATTGATGTAGTCTTGTGGGGTGATTGTAGATCATCATGGTTGCCAACCAGGAGGAATTCCTTAATGCTGTGACTGAAAATAGATTTCAATCTTTTCTTAAATGTTTTCTCAAGTTTATAAGTAATCGTGTTTTCATTACTTTACAGACCTCGTTGTGTTTGCCATTAAGGAAGAAGACTCGGTCGATGACTTGAATAAAATGTTCCACACGAGTTGTACAATTTTATCTCCCCCCTCAACCATCCAACCACACCTCAGGACTAACAAAATGTCACAAATTGGAGTCGCATTTCTAACTAAGGTTGTTTTTAAGTTTATTTCAGCACGTGGATAAGCTGTTTGGATTTGTTATTTTCCTGGTGGAGTACATCCC
Organism: Octopus sinensis; assembly: GCF_006345805.1. NCBI lineage: Eukaryota > Metazoa > Mollusca > Cephalopoda > Octopoda > Octopodidae > Octopus > Octopus sinensis. The sequence goes on along the minus strand of NW_021837025.1, from coordinate 130,988 downwards.
GTCCGAGTACGTATCACTTCGGGGGGCGTTCATAAATTTGATTGAGCAGGTCGTTAGAAATGTACTCGTCTTTGTTATTGTAGTATTCTTTGGATCCCCCGTTCGTTGTTTTCGCCTTCAAGTCACTGTCCACGTTGCATCCTCTACTGCAGGAGGGAGAGGAGGTGAGGAGAATAGAACACGTGGTGATTAACTTTATTGACAGATTTGTAAGCTAGTGTTAGTTTGATTGTAGAATGGTCCTCTTTTGCCGTATTGGTATGAGTATTTGGGTTATCTGTCGGAGACGGAGACTGAGGTATTGGAACACTTTAGGCAGAACATGTCTTCCTTGTCTCGTCATGAAAAACTCGTTCAAGTTAAATTCATATTGCGTGTTATCCGGTGATTTCTGCTTCTGTGATCACGTGCTATGGAAAATATTTTTGTGTGTTTTTAATTTTACACATTTTATTTACAATCAATGATGTGCTTGTTTTAGGTCCAAGTACTTTGTTTTAAAAAAGAATTTTACAAGTGCCTTCCACTCTGAAATTATGTCAGTCGGACATTTGGAGGAATTAAGCAAGTTCGATTAGAGTCTTTATGGATTATATCTAGCTATGGGGACCAGGCATTTGGTCGACAAAGTGAAAAAGGCGAGAAACAAAAGCTTCTGTTCATAAAATCCCGTATTCTTTGAGTCGAAACAAAGCCAGTTACCAGGAATTCAACAACAACGAAAATTATGTCAGTTCTCTCATGTTCGAACAAATTGGAATCACATTTGAATAAATCAGCTTTTTGTTTCCTTCGGGAATTCTTTTCGACTTTTTTGTAGACACACTCTTTCATAATAGTAGATAAATATTAAGTAACGTCGCTGGGATCATAAAATGAAACCAACTATATTTTGTACGTTGACAGATGGCCGAGAGATACGATTGCACATTCTTACATTTCAGGACTCTCGAAGTGCTAATATGAATAGTCGCAGCATTTGGAGACAGTACATTGTGCCCATGTCTACACTCGTGGAGCTTTCGGAGACGTCGGATTTGTCCTTTAAGAACCTAGAATTGTAGAATGGTGAGCACTCGTAAGAGTCGTTCAACAATGTGCAGTAGATAACCGAAAAGCCCTGCCTGGAAAACCCGAAAGTATTTCCATCCTTCTTTGTGAATAAAATACGGAGTAATGACGTCGTTTCTGACCTTCCAAATACATACAGTATGGTCCAAAAATAGTACACCCCTTGTTTTTTTGTCGAAAAAGTCTTATATCTGCTAAAATAATACATTTATTTAATTATTTTTTTGTGAATTATATCTGTTTTAGAGTTTAATGAATTTTTCACTTTATAGAAAATCGAAATGAATTTAATTATACATATATTTTAAAAATTAATGAATTTTTAATGGTCCATAAATAGTACACCCTTAACGAATTCAACATGTTGTGCTTTAAAATTACCTAATAAAGTTTTATTTAATATACAAAAATATTTTTATTTTTAGTTTATGTTCTTTTATTTTTTAAAGTAATTATTTAATTAAATAATTATCTTATTGTCAAAATAATTAACATGAACTTTCGTAATGTTGATCTCTCTTCAGATATTGAAAATCGTATTATTTCCATACACGAGGACAACTATGGATACAAAAAAATTGCCAAAAAATTTGAGATTAGCAAGAACACCGTTGCTAAGATTGTACAAAAATACCGAAAAACGGAATAACGGCATTTTAAATCGAGAAAGAGGGAGACCGAAGAAGTTATCTATCAGATCTATCCGTCTAATCAGACGTTCTGCTGAAAAAAATCCAAGAATCTCTTCATCTGCAATTGCAAAACAATTGGAATCTTATTCTGTTATTAAATATAAAAATCTACAATAAAAAGGAGACTACATGAATGCAATTTATATGGCTGATACTTCGAAGGAACCGTTATTGTCAAAAAGGTACAAAAGAAACCGTTTACAATTTGCAAAAAATATGTAGGCAAAAATATTGATTTTTGGAATAGAATTCTGTGGTCAAATGAGACCAAAATCAATTTGTTCAGATCAAATGGAATTAAGCATATGTGGCGCAAAAATGGCGATGCACTAAATCCAAAATGCATAGTATCTACAATGAAACATGGCGGCGGAAAATATAAAGATATGTGGATTTATGAGCTTCCAAGGACCTGGTGAACTTTATACCATAAATGGAATCATGAATGCAGACATGTACATTAATATACTTGGGAAAAAATGATGCCCTTTATCAACGATCATTCAGAAAATCCGAATTTCCAACAAGATAACGATCCGAAGCATACTGCAAAGAAGACTAAAAGTTTTTTGACAGAAAAAAAAAATTTGCCAGATTTAAATCCAATTGAAGACATGTGTGCTATTTAAAAAGAAAAATTGAAACATTTGACGTCATAAATAAAAAAAATCTGACAATAAGATAATTATTTAGTTAAATAATTACTTTAAAAAAATAAAAAACATAAACTATAAATAAATATTTTTGTATATTAAATAAAACTTTATTAGGTAATTTTAAAGCACAACAGATGTTGAATTTGTTAAGGGTGTACTATTTATGGACCATTAAAAAATCATTAATTTTTTAAAATATATGTATAATTAAAATTCATTTCGATTTTCTATAAAGTGAAAAATTCATTAAACTCTAAAAACAGATATAATTCACAAAAAATAATTAAATAATGTATTATTTTAGCAGATATAAGACTTTTTCGACAAAAAAACAAGGGTGTACTATTTTTGGACCATACTGTATTAGTAAGTCACTTGTAGATGTTGGTAGAATGATTTGAATTGTTGTATAGAGCTACGAGACGCAAATGGATGAGGTGGACTGCAGTTGAAAAGACAGGCAACTCTCTCGAGTTATGCAGAAGAATCGAGTGGAGAAGTTGGGAATATATCTGAATCCATGTTTTTTGAACATGGACAAATCAGTGAAGGGCTGACAAACTCTCCACACCCAATTCAACTAGTCAGCACAAGGATAAGTCTCGGCCACCTTGACAATCACAATAATAGTTACATTCGACACTTGAAAAACTCGGATAGAAAGCCCGGAAGTATGTTCAACAACTCTTTGTCGATTTCAGAGATATCTCGAATGCTTAAGATATAAGGAGGTGAATTCTTACACAAGTCAACTCATCTGCGACAACTAATCAAAAAATTTTCCGAATTTGTTATTAATCCGGAAGGGAAATTATTTTGTTCTTATTGTTCTACAATCGTAAGATGCGATAAGAAATTTTCTGTTGACGCCCATCGTTTATCAAAAAAACACGTTCAAACACAAATCTGGATTATATATAGAAAAACATCCTCAATGGTGGAATGAAGTTGAAACGCTTATAATAACTTTAGATGAAAAATATAACTTTAGATTTTATTCATTCATCCCAAAATGTACAGACATTTATTTCTAGTTAACATAATTGGGCTTTGACGGTCACAAGAACATTTCTAGAAGCCAATATACCTTTATATAAACTGAGGCATCTTTCCATAATACACTTGTTTCAAAATGATACCTATACTCTCCCTTCAGGTCGTGTGTCAAAGAAATCTTTACAGATAAAATTAATCAAATTATGAATTCATTAAGGTTTTGTTTTAAAGTAAATTGTAGTGGCCATAATTCAACGGCCATAATTCAATCATTCTTAAGAAGCCATAATTCAACGGCCTTCGCACATCAACTAGCTTCATATAATGTCGGAACATGAATTTTTTATTCTTCCTCTTCATCTTTGTTTTGCTTTTTAATTTTAACAAGTTCTGTATAAAGTTATCGTCCTCGGTTTGATCATTTTTGTGAATCACAAATTTTCATCATCTATTTTTTCTATTTCTGCCAGGTTCTGTATTAATGCATTTTCAAGTTCTTTCTTGAAACAATTTTCAATTGTCAATTCTGATACTTCTAACCGAGGTTGATTTATGAATATCAAGCAATTCAATAGAGTGAATTTCTTCAACTTTTCCGTAACTTTTTCGTGATCTACATTGTCATCATTAGTATAAAATTCAATCAAGTGTGCACATCGGAGTTGTCTATACCTGTCTTTGAATGATTTTATTATTCCTTGATCAAGGGGTTGTAACTTCGATGTTGTATTTGGAGGGAAAAAAAGAGTTCGATGTTACTGAACTTTAAATCAATCGAGTGTACAGTAGCATTATTAAATAAAATTAGAATTTTTTTAGATCATTTTTTGTACAATTCTAAAAACCATTCTAACCTTCTCGGAACAGGCCTGCTCTGTTTCGGTGTTGAGACCCTAAATGAGTCACATGACTTTTCTGTGGCTGATTACTGCGTCGCTGAAAGTATAAAGGACTGTGAACAATTTGTATTATTTGAATAATAAATGTAGAATTTTTATATAGACAGTTTATATTTATATATATTTATTATATATTTATTATATATTTGTAAAATATTAATTTTTATTTTAAATATTATAATACTATACTATTATACATTATACATTTTTAGTGGTGATGACTAAAGGACCTGACTGTTTGGATAGCTTAATGGAGGAAACTGACGACAAAAACTGTATCACCGTCTCTCAACTGAAGACCCTCGTCGAAAAGTACTCCCCCTCTATTAATATCCTAGAGGAAATTATGAAAACTGCCATAAAGAAGCAATTTCACGCCCAACACCTCGGGCGATTCTGACACGAAGGTGGCTACTCTAATCAGTTCTCAGAAGGAAATAGGAATCCTGATCTCCCAGAGCATGGTGCTGTTCCGAGGAAGGTGGATCCTTTGTGAGTGGATGAGTGGGGGAGGGAGAGAGGATCAAACACTCAAGTACGTCTACAAGGCCTGGAAGTGCCCTACGACGGGAACTCGAACAAACTATTGCAGTGGCACAAGGAAGTAGTCAGACCATGTTTTACGTGCTATTAGATGAACCGACAAGTCAGGGGTGGGGGCCATATGTCGAATTGTGGCAGACCGGAAGAGAGTTTAGTCACTAATCCAATAATAACAGGATATAATAAATTGGACTATTTATTGTCTTGGTTTTTGACACTTCAATTATGACTGAAACAAAGGTTCAATTCAATACCTGATATCTTCGTTTATGACAGAGAGAAAAGAGAAATTCATTTAATCGAAGTGGGAGTTACCTCGCAAGACCGTTTTAAAGCAAGTTGAAGTGGAGAAATTTCACAAATATGACCTGCTTGCAAACGAACTGTCAGTTCTCTATGAAGCAAAAGTGAAGATTATTCCAATTGTCTTGACATGGGATGGAGTTGTCTCAAAGTTCTTTAAAAGTCATATGCACAAGTTATCCATTGAAGAAGGAACGAGGACATACATCCAGTCGGTCGTTGTGCTGAAGAGGACTCTAGAGAGTATGCTTATTGAACACAGACATGGGATGAAGGTAGACAACGAGGAGTACGCCTCTGCCGCCAATCAACTTGCGGAGTGGCATGCCGTGAGGGCCACTCAGTTGAACAATTACTTTGACGCAGAAATGGAAAATGATGAGGAATTTTGTTGCAAACTCTTCTTCCAAGCGAAGAAGAGAAATCACTGACGATCTGGATTCTTAAATAATTTAAGATAGAATTACATAATAATTTATATAAACATGTCTTTGGTTTCAGTTAGAATCTTTAATTCTTCTGGAAATAGGAACGCATATTAATTTTGGAAACAAATTAAAAAACATTGGGGGAATCAACAAGCTAGTTTAAATAAGCTAAAATTGACTAAGACTTAACTTTTACAAAAATTCCTCTTATATACAAACAGTACTTTTGTTACAACTTTGTTTAATGACATAAAACAACTTATAAAAGCTTAATATGTATAAAGACTGTCCCAAGTACGATTAGAAAATGAGATTTCTCTAAAAGGGTAGTGCAGGAGTTCTTTGTGAGCGGATTTATCTTTTTTCTAAATTCGGTGTAGTAGAAAAATTTCCAATTAAGTGCTGCAATTCCCAGGGCAGTGTTGTATATAATTAGTTTGTTATTTACCCACGACTTCACTAATTTGTAGGAAGACGGCAGCGACGAAAGAGTGTCCAGCAAGAACAGGGAGTTTTCAAAAATTCCCGGTTGCTAACTGAGGAGACGGAATTGGAGGCCCCTTGCAGAAGAAGAGTTTCTCAAATGTGTAGAAGGTATCTGGTGAAGAATACGCTTCTGCTTTCAACCGGTATGTGGAGATGGTATGCAAAAATGAAGACGACCCAATGAATGCTAAAGAAGATGCAATGGTTGAATCAGATGTGGTAGTGGGGAGTAAGAGGCAGCTGGAAGTAGACTCTTCTTCCAAGAGAAGGAGAGTGGATATCAGCGAGCTGGAGTGAGATCTGCTTAGTTTCTGATTAACTATTAATTTATTATTAGTTCATAAAAAAATTCAATTTAAAAAAAATGAATTTATTTAAAATAAATTGCCTTATCTAATAAATGTAACATTTTAAATAAATAAAATAGATAGTCATGCCTAATGTCACTCACAAGTTAAAGTCCACAATACTCGAAGGACTTTCAGTTATTTCACTCTTCCTAGGTTTCTATTTTCTGATGACCCCACAGCTTTCTTTTTCCGATTCAATTACATAAACACGGTCTATCTCGTCGCATTCTGCGCATGGACATTTATATTATTCAACAGCACCAACAAAGTACACAAACTGTGGCTGATGAATCTTCTGACCGCATTCTCATGCACATCACTGGTGTGCCACATGACCTTCTACGTCGTTCTCTATTTCCGGGAAGATTATTTCTTCGAAAAATGTACTGCCTGGATTAGATGTAGGCTCCAAACTGGACGTGGTCGTGTCGGACTTGGGATTCTACGAGTATAGTGGAGTGTGTATGTAGGCTGTCTCACTCGTCCCTGGGAGATGTCCTGAGGGTGTTCATTTTTGACTTTCTGGTGTGTTTATTCACTGCAGCCTTCGTTCTGCATTCTCGGACTTATTCTGATCCACGGTCGACCTCAGTTGAGACAGAAAGGTCCTCGAGTTCGGTCTCGGGGAGGTGTCTGTTGAAAGGACGGCTAATAATGGCGAACTACCTCACACTGTTCTCTCTGGTTGTCTGCGTGTCCGCCACATCTGTCTGACTGCCATTCCCTTCATTTTGACCATTTTCTGGATGGCCTTCATGATTGCATTTCACCACAAAATGACAGTCCTCCGTTTCTGCAAAATTTCCCGTTTCCTCTATTTTTACACAATTTTGCTGACAATTGTAACATATTTGTGGAACATGAACACACTGCGGACTGACCGGTGGCGGAATACTCAAGTACAGTCCTCTTCTTACGTAGACTGTTCGCTCCCCCTCTCTTCTTCCGATATGAGTGTGTGCGGCCTACCAAGTTCATCGGCCTCCCAGTTCAGTGGTCGAGTTATCTCTACATCGCAATACTTCCAGTCCTCAACCTAATCGCGTCCTTCTCATTCTCCTCTGCTAACTTTTATTCGGAGAGTCAGCCTCGGCGAGTGGTCGGGCGAGGACGACGATTTTACGAATACGTGCATTCCAGATTCCTCCTTCTCAAAGAATTCATGTCCGAACACTTCCATTTGGTCTCCCTCATAACAATGCTTGTACTCTCCTTTTGTCACCTCCCAGTTGCTTGGAGTGCTCTATCATAGCTGGCTTGCACTTTTCTTCCTTCTTATGGATTTTATTGCATGCAAAAATGCTCGGTCGTACGCGGTCATTTCCAAGTTTGTTGTCTCCCTCTCGTTCGTGTTTGTGGGGGTGACTTACACGTCCAATTTGGCCGGGGGGTGGCCTGCCTTTGGCAACACTACGACTGGCAGTCTTATCCAGATCGGTTTCATTCGCTACGAATATGCTTCGTTTGCCGTGATGACGCAGGTTTGCGGCCAGTCTTATTCCCAGCTCGTTTGTGTGTTTATATTTGCATTGTCGGCTCGTCTGTCCAAACGGGTGTTGGCCAGTGGGGCACCCATTCTGACAGGCCAGGCCACTCGGATTAACAATTCTCTCCATTGCCAGCAGGTAATTTGTCCCCTTTACTTGTAGATATACTCGGAGTGGTCTCCCGTCTCTGGCCGTGTGTGACAATCCTCATTTTGCTGTCCACTGCCTACTATCCTCACTCCACTGCAGTCTGTCTACTCTATTTGCTCTTTGTTATGGGATTTCTCTACGTCTTCAGGGTTATTTGATTGGTCGCGAGGTTTGCAGGCTGCCCCCGCCTTTTGGGTCAACTCGCTCTCGTTCTTTTGGTGGTTCTACACTATTTTCTCAATAATGGTCACCATTCTTTTATACACGTGCCAATTTTCGGGGTTCCTGACATACTGGAGTATTGCCTCCGGACTGAGCATTCGTACTCTCCGGGGCATTGGGTTGGACAGCGGCAGTCAGTTTGGAGACATTTCTTTTATTCTGCTGATGCCCTCCATTTCTATCCTCGCGCTGTTTGTACAAATTTACAAATGCAATCGCGATTTCGTCGAATTCATCACCAGGTTTGATGTGTGGAATACTCCAAGACTCCCACCCACTACTTTCAAAGCAGAGACTGTCCCCTCTGGAAACGTGGGACTTGGTTAGGAGTTTGCTCTCATTGGACAGTGACGCGATGTTTCAGATGGACGGGGAGTCAGATTGTCAAACTGTCACAGTCATTATACTTATTCGTCAAGTTCCACATAAATTCGTTGGTGATTGTAAGTGCAGTCATTGTTTCGTGCTACGAGGTTAGTCATTGAGACAACTCTCAAGCACTCCCCTCTGAGCCTGTCGTACATTGTCGTAGTCATTGGGTACTTTCATTTTCACAAACTCGACAAATATTTGGGGATGGTCCTCATGTTTTGGGCAATGTCTATAACTTTAATCAAGTTTATTTACTCCATTCCCTTTGTCGATGAAAATCTGTTCATCCAGTACTGCCCGGTAATTTTTTTGTCTCTTTGCAGAACCTCCACCACTTTCCAAACTTCAACAATAACACTGCCTCCTGGTTTGGTCTATCCAAAGGGGGTGCTCGTCTCCCGGTTCGCCCCCTCTTATCATCGCAGGCCGATCTACTTATTATTTTTGTGGCCACTCTCCAGGCGTTCTTCAATTTCCGTCGCAAAGTCGCTCATTGGCCTAAGAAGACGCGGGTTTTCGACAATCTCCACATTGACTTGACCTGCAACTCTTTTACTGACGCGTGCAAGTTTACTGTCGAATTCTTTTTTCTGAAACACGGGCTATTTGTGAGAACTCGACCTTATTTTAGTGTTGTCAATGTCTCGTATGTCTGAACATATACCTCCACCGGGATATGATGTCTGTCTTGTACATTCTCGTGCTGCCCTTCCTCACATTCTGTCAAGGAGATGTGCTCTCCCGCTGCTGGCGAGTGTGGATGTATGTTTTGTCATGTGCTATGGTGTACAACGTCCTGTCTCTCTCCGGACTCCCTCCACTGGTCTGTCTTGGTTGTTGTGCTGGCTGATGGTCACAGACTATCCCTGGAGTGGACTGTCGGCTTCCATTCAGGACTGGCTGCTACTCCCCTCATATCAACACGCCAGTCAGTCCTACCGACTATATGGTTTGGTTAGTCCTCTATTGCTAGTCGATGCTTTCTGTTGGCTGTTCTTTGCTTTCCAGGACTCGATAGTGAGGAAGCACAGGAGAGTCTTTACTTCACAGACGCGAATCAATGATGATTTAGCTGATATTTCCCAGAACCACGACTTTGTGGCCAACAAGCGGTTCCTCAGTGAATATATTTGCAGGAGTGTGTTTGACTACACAAAGTGCGCCTTCCTCATTGCCAGTCCATGCTTGTGTTGCTCTCCATCCTCGTGACTTGCTTCGTCGACCTGTCTCTCATCTCCCTCGTTTACCTCATTTCCTCCTTCACTCTGATACTCTTCTATTCCCCTAATATCCACACTCACAATCTCGTGCGAAAGTAAGTCCTCTTTTTACGTCGTAGGTGGAATTATTTAATTTCCGTGGTCTTTGGGGTCACTCTTGTTAAAGTCATTTTGCTGGTACATTTCTTTTCACTACAAATAGGCCAGTTTCCTGTGTTTGCACGACAAGTTCTCCATTTTCCATGAACTGCTCAGATTGAGAATTGTCAACTGTACATTCCTGCCCTATTGCTTAGTCACGACCTGCCTGTGTGACCTTCTCTCCTTTGTTATCCTCTGTTTCCAGCGCCAAGTGTATCGTTCGCGGTCTTTCTCCACTCTGGCATTCCACCAAAGTGTCAGTGCTCCTCTCGCCCACAGGCATATTGCGTGTTCAATATTCCTAGGCAGTTCCTGCTGATCCAGCAAATGCGGAGAGATGTAAAATGCAGGGAAAATCTCAAGTCCGACATGGCATTTCTTGAAATAAAGGAAAACATACAAAACATCCGGGAGAATGTCCACAAACCATCCGACGGGGAGAGGATGAGTCACTACGACGGTCCGCCTCCCGAATAATTCGAGTAGCCGTGAGATCATGGAACGTCGAATTTGTCGAGTTTCTGATTTCCAGGAGACTCGGGGGATCCTCAACCGATGATTGTCCTGTGAGAGAAAAGTGGGGGAAGGTTTGCCGACATTGATTAATTAGAAATTCATGGACAAGTGGATATGGAAAGTGCGAGTGTTCTGCATGGAATATTCCAATTGCGTACTCCTCCCATGCTCCTTTGACGACCAAGTCTACAGGGAGAAACAAGAGAGAGTATTATTCTCAGTAATGTCAAGTTTACCAAATACTGTCCTGACTACCAAGCACAGTCTGACAGTGGAGAGAGTATTGGTCAGGATGAGAGTTTTTTTGAGTTGGTTTATGCAACAAGTTTTGTAGGAGTCGAGCTTTGGTGTCGATGACTTTGATGTTGGTTATTCGTGTGCTGTTTGCTCAGACACAAGGTCTGTGCTTTCTTCTGATAGTGATAAACCAACTAATCAACCCTCTCCCCTTTTCTCTGCCTCTGACACTCCTCCTTCTTCTCTACGGACTACTCAAGTCGCCTCGTCCCACTGTCCGGTTCTGGCAGATGGCCATGTTCATCAGCACTGTAATCATCTCGGTCATTGGGCAGGCACTCGTCGGGTTCAAGTTTGTGCTCAAATACTTTCTGCTGGCCGGTCTTGTGGATCCCGAGTGGATTTATTGCCAGTCAATTTCTCTCAATCATGACACTCTGCATGGGTTTGTTGCATTCGACTTTGTGTTGATATTTGCACTTCTCTTCCACAAACTGGGACTCCAAGTTGGTCTTTGTCTAATTCCAGCACACTGGTCTCTGGTCCTCAGCTCCGGACACGTCCCCCGAGAACGGCGAGAGCCCGGCAGATGTGTCATCTGAGAGGGACATTGGCGAGAATCCGGAAGATTTGCCATCCCCGTTGGCAGCGCAGACCAGTTGGAGCAGCAGGTATTGGGAGGACTGATGTGTAGGCTTTTGCAATCGGTGTACACACACATTGCCAACTCGGCAGTCCCCGATACTCGCGATGTGTACACTCAAATGTTCTTTTTTGACTTCCTGACGTTCGCCGTGTCGATATTTGGTTATTGGGGATTCAGTGTCTCCGAGAACCACACGGCAGTACAGCAGTACATTCTCTCGAACAGAGTGCCAATGTCGTTTCTGGGACTCCTCATTGTCGAATTCCTGTTGATTGTGGTGGACAGAGTGATATACGTCAACAAGTCAATTCTCCACAAAATGATCTTCTACGTCGTCCTCGTTCTTGCTGTCCATGTGTGGATTTTCGTGGCTCTTCCAATAACCACCCAAACGTCAGTCCTCCCCTCATTGGCAGTCCGATCACGGAAAACATGCCGGCGATGGCGTGGTATGTCCTCAAATGCGCATATTTCTACATCTCGGCTTTGCAAATTCGAGCAAACTACCCGCGGAGAGTGCTCAAGATATGGTTTACGAAACATCACAACTATCTGTCCTTGGTGTTGTACAAACTGTAGTCCTCTGAGTGATGGGTAGGTACATGTTGGTCCCCTTCCTCCACGAGATCATCCTCACCATGGACTGGGCACTCACTAAAACGTCCTTGGCACTGTATTCGTGGATTCAGATACAGAATATCAATCAGGAAGCTTTTGTAATCAAGTGTTATCGCACTCAAGAGAAGGTCAGTTTTCCTGTCATTTTCAGAGGTTCGTCCAACTTTCTGGACAAGTCCTGGGAAATCTCTACAAGTTCTTTACTGGTGGACTCCTCATCATCTTTATTATTGTCGTTGTCTGGTTCCCTCTGCTCCTCTTCTCTGCCAATATATACGATCCCGCCCCTCCCGACAAGGCACGCTTGGAGTTTAAGCTATCCAACTTCCAACCTTGGATTCAAGTCTCCGACGATCAGATTCTGTCCATTTCTAAGACCGCCTTCTCTAAACTGAATCATGAAATGACTCAAAACGGGCACGGAGCCTTCCTTCAGCAGTACTCTCCAGAAGACATTTCCACATTGATATTCATGACCAACAGGACTTGCTTCTGGACCATCAATCCTAATGGACGGAGGTCGATGATTCATGACTTGCAGTCGGACATTCCCCTCTCGTTCGAAGTGGAAATATTAATCGAACGGTTTTTCCTATTTGTCTTATTCTAGAAATGTGCTCAAGAATCGATATTCCATTGCTCGATGCACCTTCAGGAAACAACTCACTACGACTGAACGACACTTTTTAATAGACCACCTGAGTGGTAGTTACAACTTTTCTCTGTATGCTTGTTACTTATATTGCAGAACAATTCCCAAACTGATCCCTCCCTACATTGTGATTGATGACAATAACAACTGCGGACCGCCGCCATGGATGGTCAGAACAGGTCCTCTGTGGAATGACGTCACCCTCGATCATTACATGGCGGAGTCGATGGAGGATGAGTGGTGGCAAGTCCGGATGGAAGACCAGTCCTCCGTCATGCATCTGAACACGTTCACGTCGCGTATTTCTTCTAAAGTTATTCAATATTCACGAACTATGGGTATAACTGGAGGGATAATTGTAGGATCCTTGGGTTATATGCATATGTTGTCATTGTAATCTCCCGTTTTATGCGCACGTACATCACGGGAGCCTCCAGTCGGATCATGTTCCAGGAGTTGCCCAATGTCGATAGACTGTTACAATTGTGCGTTGATATTTCCAATGCTCGAGACTTTGGGGAGTTTGAGTTGGAGGAGTATTTGTTTGCCACACTCATCATGATATACAGATCCCCAGAACTTTTAATACGCTTTACATCAATTTAATAAATTGCATTAATCCTCGTTTTCTTTTATAGAAATCAAAAGGTCAGGCTCTCAATCTTAAAGGGAAAGAACAGGTGTTATGACCAATGGTTCGAACATGCCTTTTCCAAAAAAATATCAGACCTTTAATTAATTTACAAATTTTTCGAAATATGAATGATGTTTGTTAATATGGTTAGGCTTGATAATAGAGTGTCGACTGTAGTCGCCAGGATTCTTTCCATGTTGGGTTATGACGAGAATGGCCACCGACAGTCGACTACTCGACAACAAGCACGTGGACGATGTTCAGTACAGGATTATTAAAAAAGGAATTGTCCAGACTTGATCAATCAATGTGTCGATTAGTTTTGACGAAGAAAAGACACTCACAATAAAGTCCTTGAGGTCTGACTTACTCATTTTTAACATAATCAAACTTGATTTTATGAAAATCATAAGAATTTTTTTGGGTTTTTTTTTACAATAGTTCGAGTGTTAATTAAGTGAATTTATGATGTTAATTCTTTGATTGAGAGGACGCGCGAATAGATATCATAAGAATTGTGTTTAGAATAATATTCAGAAAATAAATAAACATGAAATTTTTTCAATTTTAATTGATCCACCCTATGGGTCTAATTTTAAGTCCAGAATACTCTAAAACAGGTGTTCTCAACCGGGGGCGAAAATTTTGTACAAGGGGGCGATAATTTTGTACAGGGGGGCGATAATATATTTAATAAAAAATAAAATTTATATTTATTAAAAATCCGAGGTGGACTATTAGCACACTATTAAACAGGCCCTAACCTTAAAAATTGTTTAATTAGAATATTTTTAATGGCAAGCCTAATAATTTAGAGCACGCTATACACGTAGTTTAGTTTGTTGTCGTTTTTATGTTTTTCTATATTGGTTTATTTCAATTGATTGATTATGAAGGAATAATTCTTATTCTTATGAACTTTAATTTTGTCATTATACAGTTTGAAATTTCATCATTTTTATATTTTATTTCGATTTATTCCTTTCAAATCAATTTCTATTAAAATTTTTTAATATTTGCCCTTTTATATTTTAATATGACTTGATAATCATAATATTTATGAAAATCGAAATTTCAGAACACGTCACATAATTTTTTGTTATGAAGTTCGTTTTATTTACCAGTACGAAAGACAACTAGAATCGTTGTTAGAGGAATTTCAAGAAAGATTTAATGATTTTTCGTCTTTTGAACAACAATTTTCATTATTCGCATCATCATTCTCTTTTAATGTTTCCAATGCAGATGAAAGTTTACAAATGGAACTATTGGAAATCCAATCAGAAGAGATAATTGAATTGAAATATAATGAAGAATATATTCACAGATTTCAACAGGATGGTATCTCTAAATTTTGGCAATCAAAAGATCTACAAATGAAATTTCCAAATTTATGGAAGGAAATGAGTAATGTACTATTGACATTCCCTACCACTTATTTAGTTGAAAGTGGATTTAGTTTTGTCAATCATAATACACAATGTGAAAAAAATAGACTGGAAGTGTGTTATAGAGGCGATATACGCCTAAAGTTGAGCAGAATTAAACCCGACATATAATATTTAGCGAGTAAACATCAATATCAAGGGTCTCACTAATAATTTTTAATAAAAATTCAATTTTTTACATTTGATTTATAATTTTATATTTTGGTTTTTAAGTTATGTACAAAAAACAACCAATTAAGGGACAATGCCCAAAAATTTTTAAATTGTAGGTGGACAAGGGGGCGATAAAATTTCAAAGGGGGGCGACAAAATATCTAAGGGGGCGATGAACAAAAAAAGGTTGAGAATGCCTGCTCTAAAACGTGAAAAATTAATTTTATATAAATGCTTCATTCTTTTCAATCATTGCTATATTTTTATATCGTACTAGAAATCTAAATCTGTAGCAAAACCAAAGTTTCTTAGAATGTGTATATCAATACTTTGTTTTAAATTAATGCGTCTGCGTTCAGTCGATTCTTCTCTTTGAGACAGAGCAAATGGCACACTTATCCATTTCATAGGCCTGGCCTCCTCATTGATTCCTTTCAAGTCCGACTCACTGGCCTCACTCGGCAATGCCTCCTTCGTTGTTCCATTTTTATTGAACTAAAGGTAAAAATACCAATTAGAAAACTCCCACTCAATATTTTACCAATATAATGAGTTTGAATTTAAATCAGACTCCGAATATTTATCAATTATGCTTATTTAATCAGTTTATTTGATAAGTTTATTTTACATAGAAAACCAACAAACAAGAATGGTTTTGAGTAGGACAATAAGTTCAAAAATAATAGTACATCAGGTCAAGTTTTTGTTCTCCATAACAAGGATTGAGGACTCAAACCAATAGTAACACGCACAGCAAATTAATAAATAACCACTTTGCGGTGTTGGTTTTGTTGTTTCTTATGTCCGAGTTGTCATCACAAGTCGAATATCCTGAGATAAAGGCACAAATAGCAACTAACAAAATAGAACATTCGGGAATTGGTCCCGACATCATATATCGGCATTTCTGAATACCCAAACCAGGCCACTTTCCTTCCATCCAAAAGACGGTTGACTTTGAATGTCCTCTGCGTAGGTATTGGCGTGCTCTCACCTAAAAGGACCGACTGGAATAGGGAAGACAACTCTCATCAACTCCCTCTTTAGCTTCCTTTCCCAGTCGTCTTTCTCTGAAGAATCCTGCATTTCCAAAAGATCATATGGTTGTGAGTCTCTGATCACTCCAGAGCTCCAGGAGTCGGGGATCACGTTGAATTTGAGCGTTGGAGAGACTGTAGACTACTACGATGAGTACAGTACTGACCTGACAGTCCAGTCACACGAATGTCGTCAATTACATTGACAGTCAATACGAAAAGTGGTTTCAGACAGAACTGAGTCCAAACCAGGATCCCAGCGAACGGGAAGATTGCAGAATTCATTGCTGTCTTTATTTTATTTCTCCATGCACCAGAAAGTAAATGTGAGTTGTTTATTGTAGCCGACTCAGTTCTTTCGACTTGAAAGCTATGGAGGCCCTCTCTTCTCGCATTAACTTGATTCCTCTCATTGCCAAAAGCGACTCCCTGACCAGACCAGAGTTGGAACAAATCAAATCATCGGTCTTACTCAGTCTAAGATCTGCTGAAATTCGAATTTTCAGTTTTATGGACAGTTCCCTGAACGTATTGCTTCCAGTGCATAAAGCATGCAGGATCTTGTGCCATTCGCAGTGGTGGGCAGTACAAGCAGAGTGGGAGACATGAATGTCCTGGGGAGAGTGTACCCGTGGGGAGTCGTCGAGGGTACAGTCCTCCCTCACTGCCGTAGTGGAAAACCCCGAACACGGCGACTTGACTGCCCTGCAGGAAGGTATAATGAGGACGGACATGCACGTTTTGATAAACTCGACAGACGAACTATTTGAATGCTACAGAACAAAGCAGATGCTCCAGTTTGGATGTGCAAAACAAGGGGGTCTAAGGTAGTGTGGTGTCGCAAGTGCAGTATTCACCAAATATTCTCTCGCAAAATGGCTGCGCTGATCGCTGAAAACCAATCCAGGGAGACGGCTCTCAAAAATGCATTTGAGAAACAGTTGGAGGAAAAGAATGCCAAATTTAAAGCCACTGAAGATGAGGTACATCCGTTCTCAGTATTTCGAGGTGAATGTGAAGTGCAACCGACTGGAATTGAAGTATAAAGAGGAGTCTCAGCGGTTGGATAATCTGTGTATTGAGCTGAATGAAGAAATTGCTCATTTCCGGAAATTAAGGGAAATTTTTGAGGTGTGGTTTGGTCTGTCAGGGTAGGCTAAAGCTATAAAGAAGAAAAGGAAATCGTGATTTCTGTGATTTTTTTGTCTAATATTTTCACTTGCTAATGTGATCTTTCATTCTTACGTTCATTTTGTGATTTTGAAAATAATAAATGACATTTGAAAAAGTCAGGCAATGAACAAATGAAAATCAGCTAATGCGAAATTTCCTCCCCAATTTTTAAGGCTCACAACTTTAATTCATTTCAAAAAAAACGACAAACTTTTGAGATGAACAAGTTGATACTTAAAAGACTGAAATAAACATTTATCAATTAATTAGAAAGATCATCTCATGTAGACAAGTCTCATGTCATTACATCATGGAATGTAGTTTAGAAGGATGGGGCCGAACAGTGTATTGTGATAACTCTCTGTGGAAACAAGCAGATTTGTTGGATTGAGCCAATGTCAGAACAAGATCTTCATCATAAGAGCACCTTAGGTAAAGAACCAAATAAGCTCGTTCTTTTTTCAAACTGACTTATTTTGTAAAATGTAGAAAAAAATCGGAAATGTATACTTCAATTGGTCAATCATTGGATTTTGTTGTTACCGGATAAGAAAGTTGGTTGAATACGTCAAAATAGTAGTCAACAAAGTAACACTTTTTAATTATTTTAAGCAAAAATTAATTTGTTATTCTACTCTTTGAGAGCCTGAATGAAATCAGCGTTATCAGAAATCTCAAGTTATCAGAAATGATAAAATATTTTGAATTTTTTGAATAAAAATATTACCTCTGAAGTATAGATAAATTAGAAAGTGCTCAGCAAGTTTGGCAGCAGTGGAATGAGCGATTTCTTTACTTTCAAAAATATAGAAATTTTAAATTTGAAAAGGTTTATTTGAAAAGTAATGTATTCGAACAGAGAGACCTAAATGGAGAACAGATGAATCAACAAAAAAGATTAATAATTGACTGCAGTGGTGCCATTCCCCTGAACTATGACTCAATAACGAACGATAATTGTGGCCGTGGTCAAATTCACTGCTTTCTTTCTCTTCCGAGTGACACTTCTCTTCTGTTTTGGCTTCCGATTAGTCGGAGGAGACCATTCCTCGTCCCTCCACTCCCCAAAGCACTGCTCTACTACTCCACCCGCCTCCTCCATAATACAGTCCGCCCCAGTTGTCCCCTCAATCTGCTGCCGAGTAGATGGGGGAGACCACCCCTCATCCCCCCACTCCCCAAAACACTGTTCTATCAGTCCAGAGGGGTCACCGCCCTCCAAAACAATTAGTTTGAGGACTACAGTGTCGAAAGTGATTTCCTTTCTGATGGAGACAGTCTCCTTGGTCTGTTGGTCAACCCCCTCAATCATCCGTTCAGTATCTACAACATTTGACTCCACAAACCTGCCACAGCCTGTTTGTTCCTTCTCAGAATGCTGTTCAACTTGTCAATCAGTTCTGTCTCCCGTTCTAATTAATTAGGCCACTCCACACTCAATTTATCCCCCATTTCTTCATCTGTCGGGAGGGGTAGTCCTTCCATGTGCTGAACAAGGCAATGTCCGAGTCCTTCCTTCTGTAAAATGGGATTGAATACTCGCTCATTGCTGAGAGAGGATATTTCCTCTTCCATTTGTCGGATACGCTCGTTTTGGGACTGCAGACGGGCTTGGGAAAGCAGCATTTGAATGTTCAAGTGGCTTTTCTCACACATCTAAAGTGGAGAGACAAATCGACTGCATTTCGTAGTTTCATGTCGATTGACTTGATTTGTAAACATTTTGTGGAAATTATGTCATCGTAAATGACTGTGGTACTGTCCCCGAATTTTGTTGTTGAATTGCCACAAGATTCAAACATATTTGCCGCTTTATATATTGTTTTAAAAATGTTGATTTAGTTTTATTAAAATAGAGAATATAATTATTTGAAATTCAAATGTTTGTGTGTTGTGGTGTACCACTAGGTCCCTACCAATAAAGCGGACCAGGGATGTCTATTGCGAAGATGGAACAGACTTCGAAGCTCTATCCGTCCCCGACAATATCATAAAAGGGTTGACACACATCGGAATCACGTCTCCCTCCCCAATCCAGTACAAGGCCATTCCACTAGGCCGTTGTGGCCTCGGTCAGCCCATTCTGACTATTCCCAGATCTGGTAGTACAGGCCAAGTCAGGGACTGGGAAGACTGTCGTCTTTGCATGTCTGGCCATCGAAGCAGTGAATCCTGCCCTGAGGAATGTCCAGGTTGTTATGTCACGTGCATTCGAGGTGTTGGTCCTCACCCCCACGAGGGAGATAGCCGTGCAGGTGTGCAGTGTGGTCGAGTCCATTGGGAGTCACAGTGCCATAAAAGTGGGGTACTTCATTGGGGGACTCTCCCTTTCGGGGGACAAGAAGAAGGTCGGTGGGTGCCACATTGCCGTGGGGACTCCGGGTATGTGTCCTCCCTCACTTCAGGAAGGGTCAAACAACTCATCGAGTCGGGCACACTCAAAACAGACAAAATCAGACTGTTCATTCTCGACGAGGCGGACAAACTGATTGAGGACAATCTGCGAGCTCAAATCAAGTTTTGTCTTCTTTTTAGTCCAGTTCTATTTTTTGGAGTCTGCCTGGAAGTAACAAGCAAATCATAGCCCTGTCGGCCACCTACCCTCAGTCGTTGGCACAGTTGATATCCACGTACATGAAGACCCCCACCTTTGTCCGTCTGGACGAGGCTTCTCCCTCCCTGTTTGGTTGGTCTCCCAACACATCGCAGGGATTCGACATTACTACTCCCTTCTGCCACGCAGAGACATGTCCCAGTTCACCCGATCACTCGAATCCATTCTCCGACGACTGGATTTCGAGCAGACAATCATATTTTGTAATGATCTGAAAGTGTAGGCGTATTCCTGACTGGTAGAGTGGAGAGTGTGCACAATCACATGCGACACATCAGTCTGCCCGTCGCCTGCATTTCGGGGGGACTCGACCAGAAGAGTCGACTGAAGGCATTTTCGGATTTGCAGGCCAACAAGTGCCGAGTGTTGCTTTCGACTGATGTGGTTGGTTGACGTGTTCATTCAGGCGGCGAGGGGAATTGACTCGGCTAATATTAATTTGGTGGTTAACCTCGACATCCCCCACGACTCGGCCACTTATTTGCACAGAGTGGGGCGTGCTGGCAGATTCGGGACTTATGGACTTGCCGTGAGTCTGCTGGATGACTCCCCTGACTTGTCCCGCCTTTTCCAATACGCCGCAGACTTCTCGATTGATCTCCAACTACTGGATTGTGTGTCGACTGCACAACAGACCCTGACAAGACACCCTAAGAAACAGACAGTCGTGTTGGAGGATAGATCGGACAGTCGGGTATTCCCGTTGGGGGTGGTGAGGCCTCCCTCGAAGGAAGGGGGACTGTCCATTTCCCTGTGCAGTGACATGCTCTCCTCCCTTCTCGACTGCTGTCGTTCTGTGGTTAGCGAATATAATTTGACATCCCCCAACGGTCTCCCGTCCTCTTCAGTTGTACACACAGTGGCCAAGGAGGACCGGTCAGTGGGAGAGGACAGTCCCTCAATTGGGGTGGATGAGAGGGTGGCCAAGTGGGGACACTACTCGAGCAGACTCATAAAAATGTACAAAAGTAGTTGATGTACTACAAAACGGATTTATTCGAATCAAATGTCAATTGCTCGTTGTCTTATTTCTGCTTTGGGCAATTTATATGCGAGGCAGTGGAGAGTGACTGTCCCGTTCTTCAAATAAAAGTTCATGTCCTCCCGTCCCAACACACTCTCCTTCTCCAGCCACCAAACACCCCCTCCAACCCGCAAGTTCTACATTTTCATATTCTGCCTACCTCCCCGCAGTAGAGTGCCCAAAAGGCTTTCCCGCTCATTCCGTGTTGTTTATAACGGGCAATGTTTTCCTTGACCGACTTGACGCTGTGACGAAAGTACTGCCCAGACGAGTGAAAGTATTTTTCCAGGCTTCTTGAAATTCCCCCAAAGATGGTGTCGACGTCTACGTAGGTGATGGCCACAACTTTTGATTTGGTCAGTATCGAACATATTTTCGCAGTCCTCGACCAATCTCCACTTGCACTTGTCCAATTTGGCCGCCTTTCGTCCCTCCTCGTGATACCTCCTCGACCGACACACCTCCGACTTGCAGTGGGAGTCCGCAGAGATTGCCCCTGCTGGCCCGTCCTGGGCATGTTGGGAGGAGTAGAAATATTCCACCACCGCGGCGGCCACTTGCTCGACTCCCCCAGCAGACACACGGAGACTGTAGTGGAGTGCGGTGGGGGATTCGACCACACTGACGGCCATTGAGTGCCCGGCCAGTCTCCCCCTCCACAGGACAATGGCCGACACCACGAGGGCCAGGTTGAGCAGGTCGGTGAAGCATCTGGGAATACTACAAGGAGAGTACAGGACAAAGTTGGAGACACTCTGGTAGGTGAGAGTGCTATCGAGGACGTACACCACGTAGAACACCCAGCCAGTGAAGAGGATGGTCACGTGCAGACTCAGACAATATTTGACGGTGTTGGTGGAGCAGCCCCCGAGTGTGGAATAGTGGACACAGCAGAGGGGCAGCATCAGAATAATTCTGAAGACGCAGGAGAAGAGGGAGACGAGACAGTCCCCTTGGCAGACCAGGAATTCGGAGGGCACTCGACAGAAGCGGGGAATGAGGAGCATGAATATGGGAGTCAGTGGAGACAACAACAACACCACGACTTGGAACACTCGGAGTAGACGCGGCCCGGTCAGTCTCCCTTCTTTGACTGGAGGCGACACGAAGGCCTGTCAATAATGTTGCTTAGCGAATTGTGAAAACACGTTTGGACAGCGCAGTAATTAACAATTGATTGGCACAAGTTATTACCATTTTCCTGTCTTCATTACTTTCTTGCCTTTTCATTTGGCGGTATTTTTCATAGATGTAGGAATTGGAGGGGATGTTCCTGGTTGAGGGTGCGGAGGGGCAGCTGTCGACCATTGATCCTGCGAACCCGGGACAAGTCACTGACGCTCTCATTTTGATTTTACATTTATTCAAATTATTTATTCCAACTCACTATAATAATAAATTAAAAATAATAAAAGTAAAATATGATTTATTTCTATACGACTAGAATTGCTGGGACAATTGACAGTCGGGTGAGTCAGAGAAAGAAAGGACAGTTGATGTTCGGGGAGACTGAGAGAACTTAGAATTGGAATCAGATGAGGAAAGGCCGAGACTATATTGGGTTGATTTATTAATGTAAAATTATTATTTAATTTAAATATAAAATATTGTTAATATTATGAGTGACGTGGGGGACTTGGGGAAATACGAACGATTTATCGAGGAGAGACTAAAGCCAGAACTAGGGTGAGTAAGGGGTCCCATTGTAGGAGGACACTCGAGCAGCGTGACTCTGTGTACTCTGAAATATCCGAATACCTCCAACTGGCGAGAACATTGGAGTTCATTGCTGTACTGTGAGTGTCCCACTGTAGGAGACTCGAATGACCAAAATCGACACCAAAATGGAGGTGGGAAACAACGTCTACATGCGAGCGAAAGTGTATATTCTGGTGTCCTAATCAAGACACAACGTGGGGAATGTGTTTGTGAGTGTTGGGAGGGAAATATTTGTGGAAATGTGTTTTGAGGAGGCCCTTATTTTCATTCCTAAGCGAATTGACTTGTTGAATGCTCGGACACAACTCTTGACCGACAAGTCCATCCAAATTAAGGCCATGATTCGAGTCATGATGCAGCTTATTCTTTCTATCCGCTTTTAAATTTACTATTTTCTCTTCTCAGGCGTGTCTTTTGACGACCAGTCCTGTGGCACGTCTATATGGGCTGTTTTCAGCTGCTTTCTTGTAGGGTGGTTAATGATGGAGAATGGCATTTGTAGGATAAATTGGTGGGGCTGTTCGATATTGGACGTGATTTGTATTTTGTGTGCTGAGTCATGTGACATTCTCGTCACTCTATAATAAGCTTAAGACAGTCATGTTTCGTCAACTAGTTCGCAGTGTTGAGCATTCACTCAGTTTGACAGTTTTTGTTTGTGTCGAATGAGAAGGTTGGGATGAAGTGAGTTGCAACTCTCATGTCTGGAAATGTGATTAGCATATTCATGTTTTGTCTTTCACCCTAAAAGTACTTTAAGATTAGAATCCGGCAAATGTTCATGTTTGTAGTGGCCACTGCACATAATCCATCCTTCCCTGAGTGTTCGTTGTGTCTTTGCATCGACAAATCAGGGAATGTGTTAGTCATGTCCACACACGTATTTGTGGTCGACTGTTGGTGTTGTGGAATTTGATTGTGGTTGATTCCAAATGTGTTTATATATGTGCAAGTAACTTTTATTTGAAATAAAAAGTAATAAAAAAGGAGACGACGAACACAACAAAAGCAGCGACACCAAAAGAAGGCCTTTCCAGAAATGGACGACCTTATCAGGACAAGTTGGAGTGATAGAACAAATAGGATAAACTCGACTAAGCTGGTCTGCCTGTAGAATAAGCGAATCCACACAAAAGTGAGTCGGAAAACGGGAAATGGTCTTGAAAAGGGAAGAAAAGTAATCGGGATGTGAGCAAAGAGGGATGATCTCCTCCCTCCGCTGAATGAGGGAGGCCACCACCAAATAGACAGGCGTGTGTGGAGAATTGGAGGAAATGGAGTAGTCGAATATGGCAGCCAGCACGTCGAGGGAGGCCGAGTGGGCAAACCACGTGAGGAGGGAGGCAAGGGCGAAATCGAAAGTGACGTGGGCTGAGTGGAGGGCAGCCAGGAGATCCCCATCCACGTGACTGAGGAGTTGTTCAACCAAATTAATAGCCCGAATAGACCCCTCAAAATCACAGTCCATGAATTGTCTGAAGGAGGAGACAGTCAGATTGTGGACGACTTGTGTAGCAATGTTCTCATCTCTGAGGAGGAGGAAGATGATAGTGACCACCTCGTGATATCCCTGGAAGTAGTTCAGTTCCCTGTGTTGTGTGAGGACGTGCATGATGATGGACTGGACAGTGTCCCGGACTGCCTGTCTGGAGGAGGGAGGAATGTCCTGGAGTAAGTAGTGTGTCCTGTTCACATCCAAGGAGACCATTTCAGTGAGTTTGCGGAGTTGTGTGTTGGAGAGAGAGTGGTGTGAGGAGGGGAGAGGACATTGAGTGAGCAGAGGCCACAACACCCGTCTTCGTTGAATGGCAAAATGAGTGTCGTCCATTAACCCACAAAAGTGCGAATTATTAAGAATGTATTATGACCCAGTCTTGTGCGGATATCCGGATAGAAGGCGACTTAATCAGCCTATACTAATCAGATCGATCAGGCCAGCTGGCATCTCCATTAGTTACCATGGCCACCACAGCAAGACAAATATAGCCGAAATAGGACATGGGGAAAAATAACTAAAATATGATAAGATTAGATTAATTAATGATTATTAATATATTTGATTTTGTTTATGAGTAATTAGTTATGCGAGAGTAAAAAAGGAATAAATTTAAAAATTATTTATTGGGAATGATGAGCATTGTTTCCGAAAACGAGTCAGAATGTTCTCTCAACGACACCGAGGGAATGCTCGACTGTTGGCAAACCACAGAGTACACTGAGGGGGACCTCAAGTTTCTCCAGTTCGCCAAATGTGTGGAAGAATGTGACAGGAAGAACAGAATGTGGAGTGGCGGAGACAATTATTCTCGCAAAGTATTTGTAGGAGGACTCCCCCCAGACATTGACGAGGGGGAAATCTCCTGCTCCTTTGCCCGCTTTGGAGAACACGAAATCGACTGGCCTCACAAAACAGAAAGTCCCTGCCAATTCCCGCCCAAGGGGTACTGCTTTCTCTTATTTCGGCGGGAAACTTCTGTGCTTTTGTTGACTTCCTCGTGTTTCCGAAGTGGAGGGAAATTGTTTTGGAGGGTGTCCAGTCCGTCCTGCATCAGCAAGGCAGTGCAAATACGTCCCTGGCGACTGGTGGACGCGAATTGTGTGTTGGACGACACCAAGTCGATTGACCCTCGTCTGACTATATTTGTGGGCGGAGTCCCCCGTCCTCTCAAGTCAGTCGAGTTGGCCCTTCTTCTCAATGACCAGTTCGGAAATGTGTGCTATGCAGGGATTGACACGGATTGTGAGTTGAGGTACCCTAAGGGGGCTGCCCGAGTCGCCTTTTGCCAGCAGAGTAGCTACATTGCTGCCATTTCCTCCCGCTTTGCTCATCTCCAGTTGGGGGACATTAGCAAACGTGTCGAAATCAAGCCCTACGTCCTCGATGATCAGGACTGTGATGAGTGTTCTGCACAGGCACTCTACTTTTGTGGCCATTTGAATTGTCTCCAGTATTTCTGCCAGAATTGCTGGGACTCTTTTCACCAACAGCCCTCTCGGAGGCAACACAAGCCACTCCTCAAAGAGGGCTCCTAACTTTTTATATTCTAACTTTTTTAAACATATTTATGGCTTTGCATTGATTCTTTCATTGATTAGGCACCATATCTTGGCAACGGTCGATCTGTATTGCTGAACTTGATTAATACTGACTATAATTGGCTGTCTCTAATTAATAATCAAGTTCCGACTAGGAATCTCATTAATAGTCCGAATTGACATAAATACTAACCAGTATAACTAGTCATTTAATTCCTCTCTCATTAGAACTGCCATCTCAGCAGGGAACTACTGAACTGACAATAGGTGGTTTCCTCTGAGTACTCATGCATTGATTCCCCAAAGAATTTTAGTGGTTTATTTATCCAGAGTCTCCTATTAGATATATTCAATTGAAAAATTGCGACTATTTAAAAAATCCATCGATAGTCAAATTGTTCTTGACTTTCAAACCAAGTTTGGACAGTTTAAATTCCATTTTTGGAGTCTTGATATTTGCTCCCAATTTTAGAAAACTGACACATTTCTATAAATTACGACATAAAATACTTGCGAAAAACTCAAATGCGAGTCAGTTGCCGATTTGTCGATGTTAATTCACTGAGTCGATTTTATGCATTTTCTACGAGCATTTAAAATTAATCTTCAGATTTTTGACATTTTCCATCACGTGTGAAAAGGGAATATTCCAGGTATGGGTAAAGCCAAATCTCGTATTTAAGAACAGAAATAAGCATAGAAAAGATAAACAAATAAAGTCGACAAATACATTTTCTCCGATTGCTTTATTTTTATACCAAATATTGAGTTTTATTAGCGTTTATCTGGTTATTTGAATTACAACTATAATCAATATGTGGGTAGCCATTTTGTCTAGAAATCGGCCAACTTATTTTACATAGATAATAACACCAAACTAATGACTATCCCCGCAAATAATTAAAGATGACAATAAGGCGTCATTCAATAAAAAATAACAACAAAAATGTTATAATTAGAACAGATGGTCGAAAATTATAATAAAATCTGTCTTAGAAAAACTTTTTAATTAATTAGGATTTTGTGGTAATAAAGATAACCAATAGTTATCATGCAATTTTTTTATTAGACAGATAAAATGACGATTTTTTAATTCTTTTTAAAAATAGTAAATACTGAAGATTTTTTAAAAAGAAGACAAAATGTGCGGTAATGATTCTTACTAAATTATAAACTGCGAAAACGAAAAGTATCGAAATTAGTTTTGAGCAATTTAATACAAATCTAAATTAAGGATCATAAATCGCAAATTTGTCCAAGTTTTAAAGGAAAAACAAATTTTTAAAATTAATCAAATTTAATCATCAAATTGGTCCGGCTGTTCATCTTCCTGTAAAATTATAAAGACGTCAAAAAATACATTTTCGGATTCAATTGGAGAATTTTGGTTTCTTTCACTGAGGCACACATTGCAGACAATTCTTCGTAACTTTATAGGCGCCCATGTAATGTTTCGTACTGGATGGAGTCCGGTCCTCCGTAGATATTCAGCGTGTTCGGCAACTGTCATGCATGTGCATTTCGATTCCATTAAATGTGTGCAAAAATCAGCGGCAATTCATATTTATATTGCACTGATACGTATTTCTTTCTTTTGCATTAAAACTGAATTTCTAATTATAATCACAAAACAACTTTCCACAAATCTCCCCTAAAATATAATGTAGCAATTAAATTTGTTTTTGGACAATCTAGTCTCCCGAATAATGAAATTATCGACTTAATTATGAGAAGAAATATTCCCCAGATAAATAAAACAGTGTGTGATAAAAAAATTGAAAGAAGCATTTTTATAAGAAACGTAAACATTTGATTAAAGAACATTATTTATTAAAATTTCGAACAAACATTGTTGAAATAATCATATCGAATCACATGGGAATTATACAAACAGTTAATTACAAAAAAACCATTTTA
The DNA here is from genome assembly GCF_006345805.1 of Octopus sinensis. Taxonomy (NCBI): domain Eukaryota; kingdom Metazoa; phylum Mollusca; class Cephalopoda; order Octopoda; family Octopodidae; genus Octopus; species Octopus sinensis. The sequence continues at coordinate 103,548 of NW_021837025.1, read as the reverse complement.
AAAACACTCAATCCGCTAAAATAACGCGGAATAGACAAGTCTAATTGCATTTCTAAAAGAACAAATATCGCCGATAATAAAACACCACACGGAAATATACAAATTGGCCTTAATAACTTGAGATCTTTAATTTTCGGACACGAAGAATTTTTTTATTTGAGGAACTTGAGCACAAACGAATCAGGAGACTGACTGATACATTATTTATTTAAAGAATATCAAAATTATTACATGCTTGTTATTTAGTAAAAGCTAATAAAACAAACAAATTATTAATCCAGAAATCACAATTTAAAGACGTGTGGTGACAAACATAATTTAAATAAAATTTATAGACTACTTAGTCTCTCAACGGTGTCTGAAATGTCATCACGTGGTTTGATTGGTTTTTTCGGAGGAACCAAAGGCCCCTTGGTCGATGCAATTTTAAAATCGTGATTAATCTCTTCTGCCATTGTCCTCAGCAATTCGCTTTTAAATTTCCCTTTTTTGACACCGTTCGACTCGGCCATTCTGACTTTTCTGAAGATTTTCTTTTTATTAAGTTTATTCTTTTTAATATTAGTCTAAAGAATAGTTGACCAACCAAACTAACCATAACAAAATTAGCACGTTCTAATTTTATAAATAAATTAAAAATAAAATATTAGTAAATTAATCAAATTAAATTTAAGTTTCTGATAACTTTTCAACCAATAACTATTTGTCCAAAATGAACTTGTGCCAAATATATTTCATGCAAATAAATAAATAATTGTTTTCCGGCCTAAAATGTTTATAATTAAATAATAAATATTTGATAAAAATAATTATATAAGAATTTTGTAATAAAATCCCGCTAATCCTTATTTTGTTGTTGTGATGGAATTGGACAATAAACGACTTAACATTTTTTATGAAAAGCCCCGAAGGAATGCACCCAAACTAACTTCAGATCACATGAATACCTCTCCATTATTCTCAGCCGAAGAAAGATGTGAAGCAGCAGACAGAAGACGGCAGGCACTGACATAATCTCACTTGCAGAATTTCTACCGAAGGATATCGACAGAACTGAAGCACAAACGAATCAGCAGCCACGACGATGCTCAGTGGAGGAAACGGCAGATCGAAGAAAGCTTCATAAATCACTCTCTTTCAGTACTCAACGAGTCCCAAGCACGTGCTGAGTCGATTGTGGAGGAGAAACTGAACAGTATTCGGACTAAGGCAGGAATGGCTGCCAACAGTCCCTCCTATCGCTGCTTCCTCCATTCGGACTACGAGAAGCCCGCGGAGTGTTCGACTGATTCTTTTTAGATTAGTTTAGTCTGATTTTTTACTGGATTTTGTTTTACTAATTATTTGTGTAAATAAAATAAATATGAGCGAGCGTGTGTCACTGAGGAGTGTCGAATGGAGCACATTCCAGCATGTCAACCCTCGTGGACAACAAGAAGTAGTAATCTACACGACCAACACAAATTCAGACTACAAAAAGTGCCCACAAAGCGTAAAAGTGGCCGCATTTGATATCGACTGGTGTCTTGTACGACCAAAAGGAATGAAAAAATATCCGAAAGACTCTCTGGACTGGGAATGGCTGTTTCCCTGTATTCCGGACACTCTTTCCAGGCTGCGGCTTGAAGGATACGAAATAGTCATGTTCAGCAATCAAAAACTCGCCGGTCGGTCTCCCAAACACTTTTTCCTCTTTCAGAAAAGAACAAAAAATTTTTTGCGATTTTTGGAATCGTGGACAGTTCTCTCCCCGGTGAGTGGAGTCCTCTACCGCAAACCGTCAATACGTCTGTGGGAACTGTACGAACGTCTATTCCACGGAGGTCACCACGTCGACCGAGTTGGGAGTATTTTCGTGGGGGATGCCGCAGGAAGAAAAGATGATTTTGCCTGCAGTGACCGACAATTTGCCTACAATGTTGGCTGTGGTCGGATTTCTGTCTTATTTTAAGCTTTCAAAACTCCTGAGGAATTTTTTCTTAGTGAAGCACCTCAGCCTTACCGATGGTTGACACATATCCCCGACTTGGAAGGTGCTCTCGACTGGAAATATCAACCCCAATCGGTCTCTTCTAGTGCCACAATGAGTAGAGGATTGTGTTTGTCTGTGGGCCGCCCTGTTCTGGCAAGACTTGGTTAGCCACTCGAATGGGGGCAGAAATGGCGGGAACAGTCCTTACACTGGACTGTCTGTTGAATGTTGGAGACTCGGATATACAAATTGTGGTGGATGGGTGTCCGGGAACCAAGCGAGGTCGGAGGGATGTGATAAATAGTCTTGTGGAACGTATTTACTGTCATAACACTAGCAGAGCCCGCATGTCTTGTTTTGGCTGTCACTCTCGAATTGGCTCAGCATTTGAATGCAGTGAGACACTTTTCGAGTGATGGGGGAATTGATTTGACGTCCAAAGAGGAGTTTGATGAGTTCTATGCCGGGTTTGAGTACCCCACGCTTGAGGAGGGATTTGTTGCTGTCACTGAACATCAATTTGTCTACGATCCTTCAGCGGATAGCAAAAAATTGTTCAAATATTTTTACACTTTGTGATTTCAAGTTTTTCGATACATTTTGTAGGCCTCGACTAATTAATTATTTGAAGAGAAAGTTTTCCCACTGTTATCTGTTGGTGCACTGCAGAGTAGGGAGAGAGCTTGTTTGCATTACTTGTTCTACACAAAAGGACTTCAAAACACGTAAATAGAAATCGAAGTAATAACCATGCTTACCTTATTTACACAACGTAAGAATTTCTCAATCTGGTGGTTTCGTGTCATGAATTTGACAAAGTGAAGGCTTCACTTCGAGTTTATCTGTTTATTGCTACTTTTACACGTATTGGTGTTCTCAACCGGGGGCGAAAATTTTGTACAGGAGGGCGATAATTAGGTTAAAGGGGGCGATAATGTATTTAATAAAATATTCGTACAAGTATTTATACATGTTAATTTTAATGTTTGAGATTTATTAATATTTCTTCTATAGTATTTATCCTTAAATTTTATATTTTTACATCTAGAAAGTGTTTAAGATATCTTCTCGCTCAAATAAGAAAAGTCGTCATTATCAAAACGAATATTTAAAATATGTGTTTATTCAAAGTACTGAAAATACAAAACAGCCTTATCGTCTTATTTGTCAATGTTCTTTCTCAGATGAAGCGATGAAGCCATCACGATTACAGGATCATTTAAAACGCAAGCACCCGGATAAAATGTCAAAGCCGATTGAATATTTTCAAACTTTAAAATACAATTTTGAAAATAAGAAAACGATCAAATCGTTATTTACAAAGCCAGTACATAATGGTTATTTAACATTTATTTATACAGTCTAACCTCTTTTTGGGGCACTAAGTGCCCCAAAAACAGGGGTTTCCCTAGATAGAGGGGTTTTCTAATATTAACGAAAAAAACTAACGTTTTGTTAATTTAAAACCAAAAGATGTTTATTCTTAATTTCATTTAACAATTTTAGTCTTTACTTGTCGGAAAATGATCCGTTATTTTCGCTCCGAATTTGTACTTTTGAATTAATCGATCCATTGTCAACTTCTTAAAATTATAAAATTCATTTAATATCTCTGGCGCATGCTGAAAAATGCCATCTTCCATTGCATTAATTGAAAAAATTAGTTCCTCAATAGATTGACATTTTATAACTCCGTCATATAATGCGTCAAAACCCCAAAACCCGAGGGTGCCCCACGTCCGGGGTCGCCCCAATAAGGGGTTGCACTGTATGTATAGTTGTGGGTGCGCAGATCGCTTCTTATAAAATTGCTGAAATTATTGCGAAAACTTCAAGTTCTCATACTATCGCAGAAAATATAATAATTCCATCACAGGAAGTAATAATATCGGATGTAATGCATAAAGATGCTTCGAAAAATATTAAGTCTACCTCTTAGCAATGATTCGATTCGTCGAAGAATTGATGAAATGGGTGATAATATAAAAGAAATTCTTATTGAAAGACTGAAGCAAAGTAAGTTTTCTTTACAAATTCATGAAAGCGTCATTGTAGATAGTAAAGCTGTTTTAATGGGATTTGTGAGGTTATTTTTGAATTTTTAATAAAATGTCAAGGGTTCAGTAATAATTTTTAATAAAAATTCAATTTTTACATTTGATTTATTGTTTTATATACAAAAAAACCAATTAAGGGACAATTCACAAAAAATTTTAAATTGTATGTGGACAAGGGGGAGATAAAATATCTAAGGGGGCGATGAACAAAAAAAGGTTGAGAATGCCTGGTGTAGGCGATGTGCACGTTAATTTATTCAGGGATTAAATTTCGCGACGAATTAAATTAGTTATACATTTTATTGATACATGCAATATAGACTGTAATTACAACATTAACTATTAAAGTTAATTGTTACCAAAAATAATTCCATTATTACAATTCCACAGATTAATTTATTTATGTTAAAAAATCAGGTTGATCAAATTTCTAAAAAACATAACTAAGAACAGTAAAGCATAGAGCAACTTAATTAGTTGTCTAATATTGTTTGTTGCACATGCGAAGCTATAAATATTATGGTCCTCGTGAAGGTGTTAATAATAAATTGCGCCTGGACATTTAGAACTTTAATAAAATCAAATAAATGAAATAATTATCTTCATAAAATTCCACATTACCAAACCGGCTGCGTCTAAGAAAGACTTACCTTCCATCTCGTCAACTTTATAGTGTGTGTACTCTATCTACATATAATCAACCACATAACTCCCTTTACTCTTGTTTTGTAGACCTCCGGAAAACTCTTTGAAGCACTCTAAAAGATTGTGGCGTCCAAGTAAATTAAAAAATAGAAAATAACTTAAGAAATTAAAAGAAATTAGAATTTTATTCCAGCCAAGCGTTACTTTATTCATAACAAAGTGGCAAATTGAAAAAGTGGATATAGCACATTGTCTCCAAGTACTGCAAGTAGGAGAACATATAAAGCGGGTCATAATACCCACAAAATAGAATTCCGTAAAATGGTCTCTGCAAACATGATTCATAGGTGATATCCCAAGATTGATCACTGGAAGAAGTCGAGCCCCTACTAGGAGGAGTCGTGATTTTAGGGGTGATATCCCTGCACTGTTCCTCGTCACCCGACTCAATGGACTTGTTATGAATAGTCTCCATTTCCTCAATCGTTAGGAACATACATCTTCTGATGTCTCCCTCATTTACCCCCGTTCTCGTCTGAACGTGTGTTTTGATTTTATCATAGGCACAGGTCACATCACTGGTCTTCCCAATGATTTCGAAAACGGGCTCCTTCCCTCGAGTGGGCGAGACAATGTATGTGCCCGTCTCGCGCTGTATTCGCATGATCGTCATTCCCCCATACCCCACAATCAGTCCCACCAAGTGGGCAGGTACCTTCACGTACGCCACCACCTGTTCATCCCCCACGAGTTTTGTCGACCGGATTTTTGAAAAATGTTGAGCAGCACATTTGATTTCCTTGATGGCCTTTTCGACATCCTGAGGCTCCCCAGTCACGCAGAAGATTGGTTCTTCTCCTCTGGTGGGATTCTTAATGAATGTGTTTGTGTTTTCGCAAATGACTTTGATTTTTGACCCTGTCGGTTAATATTCACGCAGCACCTTGTTTTCCGACTATTTCTGCCGCATACTGGCAATTGGGGACTCGGATAGACATAGTGATATTTTTAGGATTATGAAAAGAAAACATTTTATAACAAATAAACAGAAATCAAACGGAATACGGCAATCAAGTATAAATACTTATCGGTCGCGTCAATTCACGTTCGTCTATTCACGTGTCGACCTACCCGCATTATTTCTTTACTAAATCATTCTCAAATTAAATGGCTGCTAATTATTTTAGAGCACTTTGTTGCTAGAATTGTCATAAATATGAATATATTACTTATCCCAGAACTCTTTATTGATGAGAAGAGTGTATTGAGTGTCGTTTAGGATTATCGAAATAAATTGATTCGAATATGCTGTCTGATTGAATGAGTTGATTTCAATCATCGATCTTGTGTCTCTACATTGATCTGGCTAATTGAGTTAGAATCAACCCTGATTTACTGGCTAATCTAAAATCGCTCTTCCAGTACATTAATGTCACGCCAAATTTATTTTTTGCCAAAAGATATTTTGTATCATAACTATTTGTATAAAAAAACTACTATTCCACACTCAAGGAGGCCTCTTATTGACATTTTAAATATTATGTGATATTATGAAAGCAGGTGTCACATATTCGAACTGGTTTGGCAAAGGACGGGAGGGTGACTCGGTGGTCGGAACACTCATTACAAAATATAAGTCCACAACGACGGCAGTGGTGCTACCATTAGTCCAACAACCCTCAAACCCGTCTTTTGGACACTGTAAAGCTGCACTCGCAGATGCTGCAATTGGACTGATCGCTGTCCACAATCCACTTTGTATTCTCGTGCAACTCGTCCAACTTGAGATTGTGGCTTTGAAGTTGGCATCCCATCGCCACCAACGCCTCCTCCTGTTCTTTATAGTTGCACACCAGGCTGTCATATTTCTTCTTTAATGACCGAAATTCCTAAACAAAATAATAGGTTAATCTCACAATTAAAATAAAATGAGAATATTCAAATTACAAATTCTTTAACCTGCTCATATGGAACAAGACGACCCAGTTCTCGCTTAAGACTCGCAGCATTCGATTCGCACAACTCAAGCTGCTGCTGGAAATCAAAACATTTGAGTTTCTCCTGCGTGCAGAGGGATTCCATGGTTTGTCTATTTGGACAGGACCAAATACTTTGCCTCCACTTCCAATGCCAGTTTGCTCTCCACTCTCTCGCACTTGTCAGCCATTGCAGAGTTCTCCTCCTTTATTCGCTTTATTCTTCAATGTAACACTCAACCAACAAAATCTCGTGGTCCTTCACCAAAAGCGACATTTTGGAGAGTTTTCCTTCCAGATTGGTGATTTGAGTGGTCCGCAACTCCAATAGTTCCTCACAGGACTGGTCACGTGATTACCCAAACTTGTATTTGTTCTCTCCGATGAGCCAGATCCGACTCCAAGACTTGATTGGCGTGCCTAGCCTGGTTCAGCTGAGTCGTAAGATCTGTCAGTTGGCTTATTTGTGCGACAATCTGCTCACTTTGCCTTTTACTTTCGCTTTGTGCTTGTTTATACACGTTTTCCAAGTCCTACAGTCCGGTGGAGTGCTTACAGTTTGGACAACTCGGACAGTCGCCAGTTGGTCGAGATATTCGCCGCATTTTTGTTGCAAATTGTAGATTTGTTGATTCTTCTCCCTGATTTCCGACTTGGACTGAGATTATCAAATTAGAACTGAAATTTTGTCGTTGAATGCCTCGATGATGATTTGTTGTTGTGACCTGTACTCGATGAGGTCTTTCTCGTTGGCCTGAGCCTGATCCCTGACCATTTGCTCCTTCCTTGCTGTCTCGTCCAACAGAATGGAGTCCTGTTGGATCTGTCTTTTCATTTCCTGTGCCTTCCATCTTAGTTAGACAGTAGTGGTTACTCCAAGAGGGACACTCGTTCTTCCAAGTACGCCTTCTGGCTGAAAATGCTCGTTATTTTGGCAGGCGAGTCGTCGATGGGGGAATCGGACTGCACTCTGCCCATGAAATAGGCGTAGTCGACTGGACTGGGCTGACATGAGTGGGACACGTACTTGGTAGTTCAGGTCCACGTCGGTGGCCACAAATGTAAAGTCAATGCTCGACAAGCACAGAAACAGCCCGGTGGCCACCTCCCCTTCCTCGCAGGCCAGACACGAGTAGTCCTCGTACATGTCCCCACTGGGCTGAGCATGCAAGCATACTTGAGTGTCCGACACCTCACCAATCCATAAAAATATGAAAATTGTTTCCGCATGAGCAACATGGCCACCCACGCTCTGAAAGTGGAGGGGACTGTTCTGCGGACTGTCAACTGAGTGGCTAACCGAAGAGACGACATGTTTTGGATGGCATTGACCACCTCCCGTCCGTCCTCCCTGCACACTTCCAGAATGACTGTCATCAGGTTCCTCATGTTCTTCAGTCCAAAACAAAAAAAGTTTTCGATCACGTTGACAAGTCTGAGTGTCTTGGGGTGTGCCATGTCCATCTGACATTTGGAGAGGACGTGTTGTGAAATGACGTCGTTTATGCTCATTTTGAGGACAGTGAGCAGGTTAGTTCGAGTTATATTGGCCTGCTCTATGACTGGCCGGATGTGCAAGTCCATTGATTCCAATATTCTTTTATCCGAGTCTTTCTGAAAATCAAAATTCAGCATTGTTGTATGAACCACAACAAATTAGGTTATACTCATTCATTCAGTTACTATTTCAATTCTCTGTCATTTTTTATCAACAAATTAATTTTGAAGGTCTCTGCCCTCTACTTAGGGCACATTGGCTCGATCAAATCACTACTAAAAATTCTAATTTTCAAAAATCAAAATTATTGAAAAAGACGGCAAATCAGACACTCAAGCAGTTAAGGAGAAATCTAAAATAGGCCAATAGAGCAAACTGAGAGAACTGCTGATAATACTGGCAGACCAAGCCAAACCGACACTCCTCCAAAGGCCTGTCGACAAGACGGGGAAATAAACCTGCGGTCAATCACCAGGAATACAGAACAGGCGACTCAAATGGTCCACTCCCGAAAAGAGAGAGGGGGCTGACCCCTGCAGGTAGTCCTGACTGCACAACTCAAACCCCCTCAACTCGTTCATCAGTCCAGATATTTTGTTTTGAGTGGACTGGCTACATCGAAGTCGATCTCTCATTTTATTCTCACATCGGGGATCCACAAGTCCCCCAACCCTTCCAAACAAGTCCCCGACCACAAAAGCACCCCCCAGCCGTTCCCAGGGAGTGTAGTCTATCAAATAGGAGGCATAATAGTCGAACATGTCCCGAACTCCCACAACAAACTCAATGTTCAATCGAATTCTAATTGGTATTTAAAAGTACCTCCCTCGGCCACTCTCCTCGTCGTGGTTCCCCAGAATCAGTTCAGCACAACTCCCCACGAAAAAGTCCTCCAACAGGTTGATCACGTTGGGCCTCCGACAGGCCTCCCGCCCCCTCCGCGAGTGTCTCTGCACGAACGAATTCCTGACATGGTCGACCAGGGCAGGGGGCACCAAGGCCACCAATTCCTTTGACTTTCAGACAGTGACTGTACCCTTCCATACTCGGAGAGGTCGAGGGGGACCTCCTGAGGGAAGGGATCCCTTTTGGAGTCCATAAAGTAGGCCTTTGCACGTTTGTAAATAAAGTGATCCCTTCCCACGACCTCCTGCAGGACGTGGAGGACATAATTATTCCGAGTGGACGCATTTTTACTTATAAAGTAGGACAAGTGGATTACACGCGGGAGTTGGACAGCAAGTCGAGTCGCATGTTCTGGTATTTGTGGACGTTGGGGAGAATGCACTGTCTGGACACAAGCACGGCATGTCTGTCTGATTAGTGTGTTGATACCGCTTATTTTTGCCGTAAAAGTGGACTTTGTAATTTCCACAACTGGACTGTTCGGTGATCGTCCCTTCAAAGAACAGTTTGTGCCGGGAAATATTTTCTGCATAGCAAATGACCGAGGACCCCACAGTGGGCCACGACATCCGAGAAGAGCACTTCGACATAATATATTTCAAATAGTTTATTAAATAAATAAATATTATAGATTGTTATTGTTGGTTGTGAAATAGCATGTCGTACAAGCAGTGCACAAAGTTCGAGCCCAATCGGTTCAGCCGTATTCGCTGCCAAAACTGTTTTGCTGCAAAAAACCAGCACACGGCTGAAGCCTTGGAAAGAAAATGCGTAAAAATATGAAAACAAAGTAGTGCTCGACCAAGGCGACTCACTGCGGGTATCTCTTCATATCACAGGACTCGAATTTCTCCACAGCCCTGTCCAAGTCGAGGGTGAGTGTGTGAGGTCACTCCCAGCGGTGGATCAGGCGATACTTCGTGGTCTACAGCGACGCCCACCTCAAATATTTCCTGGACGAAAACGTAAGCACGTGACTGATGGCAGGTGGAAGGAGTGCCTTTGTCGGACATGGACTTGAACGACCTGCTGGAACTGTCGGAGGCGGAGGAGATCACCACCCACGCCAACTCCCTCAGACTGCACTTCGAAGGACAAGACATGTTCATTAAGGGAGTCAATCGAGATGAGATCAGGAGGTAGGGTGGTTGGTCATTCACAGGTGGGGGGATATTCTCCACAGTTCGATGGGCGAGGCCAGTCGGTGTGTCCTCAGAAGACAGGACACTCAGCCCAGACGAGTCTTCCATTCCTCCACCGAAAGTGAGGGCAAACTGGTCGACTCCACCCAGTCGGGTACTCCCCTCCTCTCACGGCAGTCAAGACAGTGCCCCAACCGAGTGAGAAGAGGAGTCATTTGTACGGAGAGAGTGCAGAATTGGAAGTAAGTGGTGTGCTCACTCCACAGGGACTGTTCTACCAGAAGAGTGGGTGGCTCATGCTCAACGACAAGCAGACGAATGTAAGTCGTGTTCATGTACCAGGAATGGGCCAAGTGTTGGTGCAAGTTGAAGAACGGCCAGTTATCTGTCAAAATGGATGGCTGTTCTGCAGTGAACATGCTCATTGATGTCAAAAAGTGCAAAAAAGTGGAGGAACTGACTCTCCCCTTCAGCTACGGCTTCGTCTTGGAGGTTGAGGACTGGTTTGACTGTCAAGACTGAGGGGGAGACACTCACCTTGTCCGTCACCACCGAGTCGTCGAGGGACAGTTGGTGCAGCATGCTCGACTCCATCATGACCACTGAGCCACGTCCCCGCAGTCCGGAGATCCCCAAGGAGGGCAGTGTGGCCGTGGGGAAGAGGGACAGTCCCCCTCCCCAGCGGGACAGCGAACAGCAGGCCATCGACTCCCTCCACGCACAGATTTGGGGACTTCAGTCGCAGTTGAGTCAAGTGCAGGCGGACTTTGAGGCACACTGCAGTCTGTACTGTGCCGAGAGGGAGAGTTCGGTGGAGAAGATTAATTACCTGGAGAACGAGAGGTGAGAGTGTGCCACATTCCAGATCCGAGTTGAGCAAGAGACTGGAGGACGTGTTGGAGCAGTATGACAAGTTGAGTGAGGAGAATGACCAGATAAAGCGGTCGTACTTGGAGGGGAAGAAATTGTTGGAGCAGAGGACGGAGATGTACGAAATGTTGAGAGAACGGGCACACAAAATGAGTCCCATTTCCGATGACGAGTCCGCGGAGGTGCTCGAGGGGTAGTTGAGGGTCATATTCCAGGCAATTCCCTCAAATAGACGAACTGTCCATCAAGGAGTCTGACACGAATGCAGTCAATACTCTGCTGACGGTCATCAAAGCACGGGAAATAAACATTGCTTCCCTAAAGTCACAACTTTCGATGGTTTCGGGCACTCTTTCCGAGTTCCACGAGGAGTTGATGGTGGCCATTGAGAACTACAAGTCCACGGAAGACCGTCTCCGGGCAGACAATGAGCGGATTGCCCGGATGGTCTCCAAGTCCCTGCAGGAAATCGAGCGGGACGAGACCAGCGAGGGGTCCATATTCGACAGCAAGTTAATCCACGACCTCAAAGTGGCCCTTTGCGTCAAGGACTTTGAGACTCAGCGACTGAGAGCACACGTGCTGATGTTGGAGGATGAGATTGGACTTGTGTTGGCAGTATGTGAATGGACAGTCATTTGTAGCACGAGGAGAGGACTATGAAGATGTACAGACTGTCCCTCCACGAGAAGAACGAATTGACCAATTTGTACAATTCCAGGCTTACCGAGATTCGATCCCTCGTCCACACTTAATTTGCTGCTTATTTCTTGATTTTTACGCTTTTCTCGTATTGGACTGTTCTTTGTAGAACTGCGGGTGACAGATTGGGGGAGGTTTATGACTGCGGGTGACAGAATTATTTAACGTGGTCATCAATAGGAGTAGTCATCGATTTATTATTATTTATTAAAGACCAAACACGGGCAAAGCCAGTTAATTATAGTTATTCCCGTGATCGCCGATCCAAACGAGGGAGATCCTTCTGAAAGGTTCGATCCTGCCCGCATGATCGGCCTGAGACGACCATGTCCCAGGGTCTGAGAGCTAGAAGTCCTTTTTCGGTAGGCATTAAGTGCCTCCTGAGCGTTGCCATATCCGATTGGAATTTTCCAACTGACATGGTGGACCCCATAACGCCACGCTAAGACCGGAAGGTAAGAGATCACTTTTGGCTAATCGATTACTGGTAAAAAGCAGAGCGTGTTAAAATGATTAAAAAATGGAGTAAAAATGAATTAGTATTTGTTTTAATTATAAATGAACAAAATTGTATTTATATGGTTTTCTTTTCATAGTTGGGTAAAGTACTGACATGCAATGCTCGCTTTAATGACCTAACACAGTGCATATCCCCTATTGTCCCCCTCCCCCAAATGCCTAATTGCCTTAACAGAGGAAATGTACATGGACCAGTCTACCCCTCGCAGTGCTATGCCCCCAGTGCGCCGACACCCAATGGATGACCACCCGCAGAACTGTGGCATGCTGTACCCCCGCAGTCAGGTTGTCCGCCCTCTTGACTGCCAGCGAGTGATGAGCTACGAACAACAAGTGCTGAGCCAACAACACATGCCGAGGGGACCCCCAATCACTCGGCGGCCGGGAGTGTCAGCCTACCAAATCGTGTCAGTGGTGGAGTCACGTGTCTACGAGATGAACAGATGGCTGAACATGGCCAAGTCGAGTACTCCGCGACTAGAAGTACAGTCCTGACTGATTCCTAGCTCAACCACCTGTACGACATCACCAGCGAAGCCCGATGTGATGAGGTACATCCCCCACTCACCCCAGCGCTGTGTCTACTCCTTCTGGGAAAAATTCGCGGATGAATTCTTCGAGGATGACGCGAATATTCGAATAACCGGCATCTTCGGGGGGGTCACGAAGAGTTTCTGTAGTGAGGTCAGTGACGTGTGTAGACGTGGGGAGGGCCATGATTGGCAGGTTCTACCGGTTCTGTTATGAGAATGGAGTCGTTCAAGTCCACAACATCCTTCGACAGCCAGTCCACTGCTGTCCTCGACAAAAGTCATTTTGCCTGCTTTACCCCAACGCCTCTGTCCGTACGGAGTACAGAATGTTCAACGTGACCTACGAGGTTGGTTGTGGACATGACGGAAGGTCCTCGTCAACGGGACTGTCGAGGTGGAGTTCGGACTGACCTGCCACCGAATCAGGTCTTGGTCGATCGAACATCACAACTTCCGGGAAATGGTCGACAAGGAATCCCTCCGCATGTACTCCAAGAGTGAACAACATCAACACGTGTTGTTCAATAATATAACGGATAATGGAATCACCCCGGCCATCCTCCACTTTCTCGAGGTGTCCTTTCTGTCCTCACTCATTAAGATGATCACCATTGGGGAGGCAGCCCGGGGACTGATGGGACACTCCCGCAACTTTGGAATGACCCCCTCCGACTCCCTCCGAGCCATAATAATGCAGATTCAGAGGGCGCAAATGGACAGGGATATGTCTCAGCAACTCAACAGTGTCGAGTCCACCAGTTCTATTGGCAGACCCACTTCCGCCCAGTCGGGTACATCTTTGTCCTCATTTTAGATTCCTTCGACACCTACAATAAGAAGACCAAGAGGGCTGTCCGCAAAATAAACAGTTCTCTTATGGTTTTATTCTTTTAGCGCCAAGCACTGCCTCGCGGACACAGAAGAGGAAGCCTCGGAAGCCGGGGGTCACTCCACCAGGCAATGAGTCTCTCAAATCCCTGCCCACACATTCCCCTTCTGCGCCGAATGTGTTGTTGGTGTCCGAGCCAAAGCTGTATGTCATGGACCGTATGGCCGGCGACACCAAAACGATTCACCGAGTTGGAATGTCCCGACCCGACGATCAACCCACACTTGGTTCAGTCAAAGAAGAGTCGCAGGATGACTCCCTTGTAAAGAAAGCCTCCTTCAATGACAATTTATTCCAAGATGATGACGGGTCGTTTGATTGTTTCGGAGATTTAGTGTAGACGAGTATTACATGACCGTGTTTGCGTGAAATTTTTATTGTTAATAAACTATGTCTTATATCACTGGAATATTATTTTAGTTGATTTTGTGTATTTTGTTTAGTCCAGTGGAATGTACACATTTATCCACGAGGTTTCTTTACTAATAATTGGACACTAATCCAGAAAGTGCCCGATTCGTCCTTTCTTTAGCAGAATAAGTTTCACTGATCAGAAAAAACAACTTATTCAGAAACATGTAACTTTTTAAGTCACAAACGCCATTTAGAAACTACAAAAATTCTCGCTTTGGAAGCCAAAACAGCTCGGAAAAGCATCACCCGCCAGAAATTTATTGCTAAAGTGACGTCCTTGTTGCAAAATTGAACCCTTGAGACTCACCCAATTACATTGAGCTGCAATATCTAAGTCCTCCAACAGGTTGATCACGTTGGGCCTCCGACAGGCCTCCCGCCCCCTCCGCGAGTGTCTCTGCACGAACGAATTCCTGACATGGTCGACCAGGGCAGGGGGGACCAAGGCCACCAATTCCTTTGACTTTCAGACAGTGGCTGTACCCTTCCATACTCGGAGAGGTCGAGGGGGACTCCTGAGGGGAGGGATCCCTTTTGGAGTCCATAAAGTATGCCTTTGCACGTTTGTAAATAAAGTGATCCCTTCCAACGACCTCCTGCAGGACGTAAAGAGTTCGATTGATATCACACACGTGGAGAACTGAGTAGGGATCTTTATAATTACGCAAATCTTGCTGAAAATTTAAAACGCCAGAATAGAGAGATCAAAAGGTTTTAGACGAGCTGTAAAAAGCGCATATTATCCAGAAATATTTCAAACTGATCCCCTAAAAAAAAGAGCTCGATTGATATCACACACGTGGAGAACTGAGTAGGGATATTTATAATTACGCAATCTCTGCTGAAAATTTTAAAACGCCAGAATAGAGTAGATAAAAAGGTTTTAGACGAGCTGTAAAAAGCGCATATTATCCAGAAATATTTCAAACTGATCCCCTGAAAAAAAGAGCTCGATTGATATCACACACGTGGAGAACTGAGTAGGATATTTATAATTACGCAAATCTTGCTGAAAATTTTAAAACGCCAGAATAGAGTAGATAAAAAGGTTTTAGACGAGCAGTAAAAAGCGCATATTATCCAGAAATATTTCAAACTGATCCCCTGAAAAAAAGAGCTCGATTGATATCACACACGTGGAGAACTGAGTAGGGATATTTATAATTACGCAAATCTTGCTGAAAATTTTAAAACGCCAGAATAGAGTAGATAAAAAGGTTTTAGACGAGCTTTAAAAAGCGCATATTATCCAGAAATATTTCAAACTGATCCCCTGAAAAAAAAGCTCGATTGATATCACACACGTGGAGAACTGAGTAGGGATATTTATAATTACGCAAATCTTGCTGAAAATTTTAAAACGCCAGAATAGAGTAGATAAAAGGTTTTAGACGAGCATAAAAAGCGCATATTATCCAGAAATATTTCAAACTGATCCCCTGAAAAAAAGAGCTCGATTGATATCACACACGTGGAGAACTGAGTAGGGATATTTATAATTACGCAATCTTGCTGAAAATTTTAAAACGCCAGAATAGAGTAGATAAAAAGGTTTTAGACGAGCTTTAAAAAGCGCATATTATCCAGAAATATTTCAAACTGATCCCCTGACAAAAAAGAGCTCGATTGATATCACACACGTGGAGAACTGAGGGATATTTATAATTACGCAAATCTTGCTGAAAATTTTAAAACGCCAGAATAGAGTAGATAAAAAGGTTTTAGACGAGCAGTAAAAAGCGCATATTATCCAGAAATATTTCAAACTGATCCCCTGAAAAAATGAGCTCGATTGATATCACACACGTGGAGAACTGAGTAGGGATATTTATAATTACGCAAATCTTGCTGAAAATTTTAAAACGCCAGAATAGAGTAGATAAAAGGTTTTAGATGAGCTGTAAAAAGCGCATATTATCCAGAAATATTTCAAACTGATCCCCTGAAAAAAAGAGCTCGATTGATATCACACACGTGGAGAACTGAGTAGGGATATTTATAATTACGCAAATCTTGCTGAAAATTTTAAAACGCCAGAATAGAGTAGATAAAAGGTTTTAGACGAGCTGTAAAAAGCGCATATTATCCAGAAATATTTCAAACTGATCCCCTGAAAAAAAGAGCTCGATTGATATCACACACGTGGAGACTGAGTAGGATATTTATAATTACGCAAATCTTGCTGAAAATTTTAAAACGCCAGAATAGAGTAGATAAAAGGTTTTAGACGAGCTGTAAAAAGCGCATATTATTCAGAAATATTTCAAACTGATCCCCTGAAAAAAAGAGCTCGATTGATATCACACACGTGGAACTGAGTAGGGATATTTATAATTACGCAAATCTTGCTGAAAATTTAAAACGCCAGAATAGAGTAGATAAAAAGGTTTTAGACGAGCTGTAAAAAGCGCATATTATCCAGAATATTTCAAACTGATCCTCTGAAAAAATGAGCTCGATTGATATCACACACGTGGAGAACTGAGTAGGGACCCTACCCCTAGTACGGGACTACTTCTGGACGACGAATCCTTACGGATTGGTGTTTGCTTACACTTGGCCCTGGACATCTGTCAGCCCCACCCATGCCGGTGCGGGTCTACGATCTCCCGAACGGTTTCCACGCCCTATCGTGCAAGAAGAGTGCTGGCAGAATTTCTCGCCACACTCACCTCAATGACATCGTCAAAAGTGCTCTAGAGTCGGCAGGTTTCCCCCCACTCTAGAGCCAGTCGGTCTCTGCCGGAGTGATGAAAGCGTCCTGACGGGATGACTACCTTCCCTTTCAGGGAAGGCAGTCCCTGATTTGGGATGCAACTTGTGTTGACTCGTTCTCCGCGTCGGTGTTACTCAAGTCCATCACTAACCGGGTTCTGCCAGTGCTCAGGCTGAGGAGGCTAAGAGGTCGAAGTATGGAAGAGGTCGAAGTATGGAAATATTTCGAAGTATGGAAATACCTATTCTCGATATATTCATTTATTTTACATGCATCTTCTTTTAAATCAAGTTTTCTCTGAAAATTATATGCCTTTTGGATAGAAAAGTTTCTTAACTCAATTTCACTAAGAACATCAACGAGTGGGGAATATTCATTCCATATCTCCTTTAAATCATTAAAAAGTCCTTCATTTTTATTGATTCCATTGCTCTTCAAATCAATATTTCAGCGAATTGCATATTTCTAACACTCTTGGAAAATTTTCCGCGTAGTACTTGATTGCTCAGAGACAGCTTTCCCATTTAGTAACAATAGGTTCTATTTCAGCAAATAGTTGCCTTCGACAATTATTCTTTGACAAATTCCTTTTATAAAGGTAATTAAATTATCCACTACAGGATAATTTAGTCTTATCCTTAAAGCACAATTGTAAATTAAATGTGCAATACATGTTGCGTGGAATAAATTAGATACAAATTTTTTAGTGTTTTTTTGGCTGAAATCATATACTTTTTCCTCTCGACATTTGCACATCGAATCCTATAATCCACAATCTGACATACAATTGATGCATGTGACGAAGAATATATTACACGAAAATAATCTTTTATTTTGTTTCCTGTTGCAGAATTGTCAAATCACCGCTGAGTAGGACCAAAAAATCACCAAAGCTGATTCATTTGTGGAAATATATTACTTGTGGCACTATTGTGGAAATATTTTCCTCATTTATATTATTACATTTTTAAACGTCATCTGTACGTTGGTCATTAATGTATTTTGAAAATTTTCAAACAATGCGGAGACTTGTTCTGATTACCAGAGGCTTGTTCTGATTATCATTTTCTATCCAATTTGTACATGAAAGAACTGTAACTGTTTCTTCATTTTTGACACCAGCACGAGTATCTGTTTACTCTAAAAGGGATTTACAGTCTGATTTTCCACAAATATTCAGTCTCATCACTGTTGATATTCATGTTGGAATCTTTCAAAACTACAAGTCCTGTACCTCAAGTCAGACCTGAACGCGTAGCTAAAACGTGGTCTAATACATTAACTTACAAAAATATATATAATATGAAATTCCCCATGAAGGAGTTTATCTCTTAAAGAATAAAAAAACTCGATAGAAATTCAAAGTGCCTCAAACAACTCAAACTGCTTTTCGATGAAAAGAAATTGTATAATTTATCGTAATGACTTTATGAATGAATTGGATTATTTTCATAAAACTTTTATTAATTTATTTTAATAAATATTTTTCTTTTTAATATAATAAAAAATTAATTCAAATTAAAGAATAGATTATTACTGATCAGCTTAAATGGTTTTTTGTACTCATTTTTAATACCATAAATTTACTCAAAATATAAGGTCTAGGCAACCTCAGCGAAGTTATACTATGATGCAGTTCGGCTAACATTGAAGGCTGTGTTATGTCTGCAGAACTTTGACTCACAAGTGGTGGAGAGACACAACAAGCCAGAAATAGAGGACAGGAACTCAAAAGAACTACTAATGACTCCTCTGATAATCTCACGGAATGATAAGGAGAGGATTCTGATTGAACCCTCCATTAACTCTGTCCGAATAAGCCTCAAAATCAGAAAAGTACAAACACGTTACATTTCCTAGTCCGACGAGATCGAATTCGTGTTGGCCTCCAAGTTTGCTCGTTTCTACACTCTGCGGGCAGTGGAGTTTCAAATTCTGCGGAAGAAGGCGATAGAGGTGTATTGGGGGGTCATTGGTAGGACTACGACCTGTCCTTCCTCGTCACCAGTCAGCACTGCCGAGACATGAATGTGAACGAGATTGTTAACTTTATTGTCTTCTTCATGACTGACCTCGACAAGGAGTTGAGTGAGCTCAAGTTGAGTGTCGCCACCCGCGCACGTGCTTCTGCCGAGGAGTTGGCCAAGAGGATATTCTGAGTTGACTAATTTAGACAGCAATGGATAATTATAATAAACGATTTTTCTTACTGGCAGGAAGTCGTGTAATCATTTCCTGGAACTGTTTATTTAAACTAATAAAATTAGGCGATTAATGCACTAGACGGGTTTCAGCCACGAGTTTAGGTCTGATCTAGGACTTGGATTTTTGAAAGGTTTTAAACAAAAAGGGGATTTTCGGGTTGTTTTAGAAAGTCCATCAGATTTGAATAAATATTGATACAGTGCGACCCCGAATTGGGGAAAATTTTCCCCAATTTTTAGATTTTTCCCCAAAAAGAGGGTTTCCCTTAAATTTAGGTCTCAATTTTTATTTTGTAATAAAAAATCAGTTAATTTTAATCGAGTTTTTGTTTTTTCGCATCAAAATCATGTTATTTTCCTTGATAGATCAAGTACATTTTCCGGAATCTCTTGCTCAATGACATTTAGCAGAATTATGGATGCACATTCCGCATTGTTTATAACTTGTTGATCTTTCAAATGTTCCAGTTTGCTGCGTCCTCTTTATCACTACTATTATCGCCTCAGAAACTCTTCAAAATCGCATCTTCCACAATATCCGAATCAATTAGACTTCCTCCGATGTTTTTTTCCCCGACAGTCATATTCCAAAGCTTTTTCAAAGCACTGTGCACGAACCGTTGTATCCAATTGTCCCTTTGGAGGTTGAGAAGCCTTGAGCTAGGATTCCTTCTCTTTTCTTTTTTAGACGGGGGTTTATTTGATTAAAAATCATCGACCTACTAATGAATGAATCTTTTATGATAATATAGCATTTTTTTCCCAGTAGGGGGTTTATTTCATTTAAAATCATCGTATTTTATAGGGATGGCAAAAATATTTTTCTAAAAGCAAGGTTTTCCCCAACAAAGGAGGCAGCGGTATTTGGAAAGATGCGTCAGATTGAATTGTCTCAGTGTAGGTATTAGTAAATAAGGAATAAATGAAGTAATAGTTCTAAAATTTTTTTAACTTTCATGCAACAAGCACAAACCAGTTTAAAACGGCTCAGGCAACCTTGATTCATTTTAATGTAGTATTTAGAGCAAGAATCACATAAAATACAAAATTTCCTTTTTTAAAAATATCATTTATCCAAATTACTATCCGACCACAGGACGACATTTTCAGTTGGCGGTTAAAGTTTTGATGTCTACAAAACTAAGTTCACTTTAAGGGTGGCCTATAATAACTCGAGTTTTTAACGAAAAGATTAATTCAACTAAGTCAAGTCATTGGTAAGTACAAATTCAAAGAAACTAACTTTCCATATCGAACAGGGACTAAAAATTTTTTCAGAGAATGCTTGAATAAACTTTATTTTAAAATTCAGCAATTAAGGGAAATTCCTAGAAAATTCCATATCAACTTTTGAGAAAGTGTTGTCGGTGGAGTAATAAAGGAATACCTCAACTCATTCCTTCTACAACAAGAATGATATTTTAGATATTGCCTATCCAGGAAAGAAAAGCTATAAGGCTTATTCAAATTTTCATAAAACTTGTTTGTGATCAGGACGAAATCAAAATTATAGAAAAGAAACTTAAAGTACATGAATCGAGAAAGAAAAAACGCTTAGCCAACTGGAAATGTCGTTTTGTGATCGGAAAGTAATTCAGACAAATGAAATTTTTAAATACGATTCATTTTATTGAAAACGTCCGATGTACAAACATACTGGCCCTAAAACTCCACCACCACGCCCTCATAGAAATTGTGTCGGGACTAAGGAGGAGCACCGGGCAAAGATGAAGACCCTCTTCAGAGAAGCCGGGATCACCTGATTAATTAGTTCTATGTTTTGGAAGGTGATCTTGGTTTTAATAATAATAATAATGTATCAACATACTAATAATGGACACATATCCCATCTATTCGAAACTTCTTTTTGGACGAGATTTCTGGTCACATAAATAATTAAAAGAACTCTTTAAACAAACATGCGTCTGTCTGGAATTAAAGCTGGGTCGCTCGCATAACAAGCTAACATATCAAGCAAAAATTAAGAATAAATCATTTATGTTCAGAGAGAAATAGATTTGTTAACAAACGTAGAGATTGTTCGGGGTGCTTCGGCTCGCACTTTTGTACCCAGAAAAATATTCAGTACAAAAGCACTGTGATCCAAGTTTTCTAGCGTACTTGCTACAAAATTTATCTGAAACATCTAAATTATTTTCTAAATCCAAATCCTCAGACGATAGCGGACAAAACTTATCTAACCTCTCGCTTTGTGGAAATATAAAAAATCGAAAAACTGTTATATTTATGAATGACGGTGTTTATATCAAAAATTTTTCTTAGTTTTTTAAATGGTATTTTGTTTATAAAAAATGAATAGTTATGTTATGAATGAATCGTCTAATAAATTGGATCCAGTTTTTACTTGATTCCTCACTCTATCAGCATTAAAGAATTTTTGCCAAAGTTTTATTACACCTCTCCACGATACTCTGAAAATTTTTTAAACTCTCATTATCCATGCAAATAACTACATCTTTTTTAGTTTGCTTTTAGGAAATTTTCACTTTGAATTCAGAAATTTGATTAAAAATCAATAATTAGAACACTTTACAGTGGTTTTTAATGGATTATCAAAAGAAAAGTTTTTAAAAATTAAGATTAAAAAAATTCCGCCTGAACAAGAACGATTGCCCCGACATTTATTGAAATACTTGTTACGTGATTTGCCGCCGTAGCTGAAAGTTTGTGTTCGGACGCATACTCTCTAATGTCTTTAATCATGATCGTCTGGACACTGGAACAAGTTGAATCTTCGACTTTTAGAGATTTTTGGTGATGTTTGTAAAATTTAGATACTAATCTATCCCATATGAGAACAAGCGGTATAACGTTCATATGTGTATCGTGGATTAACTTCATTTCACTTGCCAAGAGATCTTATTTATGCAGTTTCTCGACTTCCGCATGCTTCAAAGCTTGTTGAGAAGTAATTCCAATTTCGATGAGCGTAATGATGTTCCGAAGTTTGTCGTAGACAAAAATGTCCGATAGACTTTAATATCCGTCTCGTTAAAAGATTCAAAAATTATCAAGCTTCTTTTAAAACTGGGCATAAACCGAAGTTTTTAAAGCTTGAAGAGAAGTTGATTGAATAAATGATAGGGTATAAAGTTAGTTTCCGAAAAATCAATTTTTAGGTGGTTTTGTAAATGATGATTCAATATCTACATAGGAAGTATTATTTGCGGATAAATTACAATCAAGTAATTTTAAAAATTCTAATGAATTCTTGAATAAATTCAAAAAGAAACATGGATTGAGAATACGTAAATTACACGGATAAATGAAAACATATAAATCAGTCGATGTTGAATCTTTTTTCATACAGACCAGGCCAAATCTATATTTTTAATAATTCAGATAACGAAATTTTTGAAATTGATATCAATAATTTTAATAAATTAAACACGTTTGTTAGTTTTTTTGTGGTGTGTGTCGGCATATATTTTAATTATTATTTTAATTCGAATGATGATTTTTATCCTGGAATTATGATTTGTGATTATTGCAGGGGCCATCTGACGAAATAATATTTTCAATCTTTTACTGTGTCTCTAATTCTATTCCTTTATGTTTAGAAATAAGATTGATTAAAATTGTATACAAAAAATTTTTTGTCGAGCATAGAACCACTTTTAATTTACAAGAACCATCACTTATCTTCAAATCAGAGGTGAATACTGAGACCATAAATCGGTCACTCACCTTTAATTGCTTAACTTAGATGTTATGATATCATAAAATGTTTTTAGGTTTCATTTAAAATTCTGTTTTTGTTTACTTAATCTCACGTTTTCGAATCAATCACTACTTACCTAAATGGGTCAGTTAGTCAATTTATCTATAATATGGGTAAGACAGCCTGTGTCTATAAAACTGCTATCTATTACTTTGCTCTCAGAAATCTCGAGCGCTAATGTTGAGGTGGTCCTGAGTTAAAGGATGTGGCAAAATTTTTGCAGTTTGGATTCATTTAAAACCCTCAGTCATGATATATTTTAAATGTTAGTGCTGCTCTGTTAGAGAATTAAAATGGATTTATCAGTCCATGAAGTATTCAACAAAAAATTTTCAATAATGTATTACTCATATTTCTTCAAAGTGACTTATATTAGTCATACAATAAAGTCTCTCATATCCGCCACCCTCTGATAACCGCCACAAAAATAAAAACTGAACATGCTTTTTCTTATTAATTTACAATGAGAAAATATTACGAATATGTCTCAAATTTATTCTCAACATGGAATAAAGTATTTTACATTTTTAGTTTTTCTGAGAAACATATATTTATGCGCTTTTTTTATGAAATCGAAAGTTCAAAACCAAAAAAAACTGAACAAGTTTACATTACTTAAATATATCAAAAAAAAGTTTATTTTTTAAATTCGTTCAAATTCAATCATTTGTAATCTCGCTACATGGATAGTCATACAACAAAATATCAATTGATAAAACCAAAAGTGAAACCGTCAAAAACAAGTTCACAATAGTTGACTAAACTTATCAAGGAGATCCGCGATCGTAAGCAACTCCTGATTTTTGTTAGCTTCATCTACATCACGTGCTCGAAGACTAACCATTCTCTTCTCGACCTCCTTAGCCCCCACAACTACAATACATCAGTTGATAGTACCAAGAATAAAATTATATTTAGGATACGCATTTTTAATTTTCTTAGACAAAGTAGTAGTGCTGTCGTCATCCACGTCACAGCAATATCCATTCCTTTCCAATATGTCAGTCACTTCATAAGCATAGTCATTGGCCACGGAGGCGACACTCATGACAATGCACTGGAATGGGGATAACCAGAACGGCCTGAACATGGAATGAACACTCAAACCATTTCCCCAAACAGTTCTCACACAAAATAGCAATCATCCTCTCAAGTGAACCGAGAATTGCTCTGTGGATCATCACTGGTCTTTTCTCCGTTTGTTGGTCTCTGGAAATAACCACAACACACCAACGATGTGTAGAGAAGGTTGAACCGACTGGGCAAATTAAAGTCCAACTGAATTGTCCCACATTGATGAGATCGCCCCATCACGTCGAACATGCAAATATCAATCTTGGGACCGTAGAAGGCTCCGTCCTTCGGATTGACCTTGAAGTCAAACCCTGACCTATTAAGAGCCCTCGTGAGTTGCTATGACCTAACAAAATACGATTACTGCTTCGGCGTCCTCCCACACGTGCAGATCCCCCAAATAGTCATCAGGGCGAGTGGAGAGAAACAACTCGAATTTTTTGAATCCCAGTTTGCTGTAAACGAACATGGCGAACTCGAGACAAGCAGAGATCTCACTCTCCAGTTGGGAATACTCGCAGAAAATGTGGGCGTCGTCTTGTTGGAATCTCCTCACTCTCGTCAGCCCAGAAAGTGCCCCCGAAATCTCGTTTCTGTGCAAAACTCCAAACTCAGCCAATCTCAAAGGCAGTTCTCGGTAAGAACGAGTTCTGAAATTAAACATGAGACTACACATAAGACACACTCCAATACCAGTGGCCAGGACAGTTCATTGGCTTGAGACCGAACTGAGTGTCATCACAAGTGAATTTAAACATATTATCCTATCAATGTGACAATCCACACCACCGAATAGTGCTGCCAATGACCGGACGTCTCCCACAACTTACTGCTGTACACATTCGGGGACACTACTTCCCGGAATCCCCTCTTCGCGTACTCCCCCTGCATGAATTTGACTAACCGAGTATATATAATCCCCCCTTTCGGCAGGAAGAAGGCCGACCCAGGGGTCAGTTGGTGGAAAAAAAACAATTCTTGTTGCTGACGGATAAAATACTCCAAAAACCTTTCCAATATTCCTATGATCGTATTTTACAGCTCGTTCCTGGGCTTCGATGTAATTGGACAGGCCTTCCTCCGTAGGAAAGGCAATTCCGTAGAGTCTTTGGAGACTTGGGTTGGAGGACAGGCCTTTCCAGAAGGTAGAAGAACACTACCATTAACAAGCCCGTCACATTAGTAATCATGCAGTGGATTATCCTTCCCGTGTCCCTCACGTGGGGACCTCTGCATAAATCCACCAATCCTCCACAACGATACACGGAAAATGTGTTCTCTTCAGGTTTATCACTGATTATCTCCAATTTAAACTGGTTGTACTGCAA
Source organism: Octopus sinensis (assembly GCF_006345805.1). Classification (NCBI taxonomy): domain Eukaryota; kingdom Metazoa; phylum Mollusca; class Cephalopoda; order Octopoda; family Octopodidae; genus Octopus; species Octopus sinensis. The sequence goes on along the minus strand of NW_021837025.1, from coordinate 78,361 downwards.
ATTGAAGCTTAAAAGGGCCAAACCTTGAATAATTCCTTTATTTCTTCTCTGTCGGCCACCATTCGCTCGAACGGGAAGGCCCGTTGAGAAATTTGGTTAATTATTGACTTGATCTCCCGAATTGCGGACTCGTCGAACGTCCTTTTAGAGAAAGTCTCCCCATTTGTTCTAAAATGATTATTTGGCATACTTTTCATCGGGAATGAAAAAATCGTAGAAAAAGTTCTTTTCTGTAGGAGGACCCACACAGAGGAGAGTCCCGGGGTATAATATTTCCGCGGCGTGGCCGAACACGTGGGCTGCGGAATGCCAGAACACCATTTTCCCATCGGGGTCATCGAAAGTGAGGAATTCAACGAAGGAGTCGGCTTCCAGGGGACGTTCGAGGTCCCACAACTCCCCATTGACTCTGGCCACAATGTATTGGTCTTGCAAGTCCCTGGGATAGAATGAGGCCGAATACTGGTTGGCAATTGAGAGGGGAGTCGTACTCCAGGACGTGCCGGGGACGACTGTGCCGTCGGAAGTGGTGACAGATATGGGACTTGGTGTATTTTTTTGGAGGGATTTGTTGTGTTTGTTGAGCAATTCGGTGAATTTCTGGTACCTCTCGGAGTGATAGTTGAGCAGTGGGTCAGACTGGAAAGATTAAGCTAAATATGTACAACACTAAAATCCATGTGATGTGAAAATGAGCAATTTTATAATCTGTTTTAATTCAAAATTAATACATTTTTAAAACTGGTTTAAAATAATAAAGTTGTGCCAAAAAATTATGGAACTCTTTATATTTTGACTAAATTTAATAATTCTTTTCAAAAATAATATTAAATTGGTGCAGAAGTAACATGCTGGCTGTCGCACGTGAGAAGTCTGCCCTGTTGAGAATCACAGAAAGTAGAAATCTTAAAAATTCACCATGTCTGATTACTAACATACCACGACAACATTCAATAAAATACCTGGGATTGCAAATTGAAGAAAATGGTAAATACACTGAAAATTCGAAAAAAGAAAGCAACAAACGCACTCTTTTGCTTAAGAAAGTTAAATCTGGAACCAGATACTTTCCTTTATGTTTTTAACACGGTGATCTTACCAGGACTTGTATTTGGAAAAGAGGCATGGTACTTCTCTAGAAAGAGGAGTTCCATTATCGGGAAGTTTGAGAATACTCGGAGACTGGCGTTAAAATCGCCTACTCCCAAAGCCTGGAATGCCCGATTCCCCCATGGCTCGAGGCTAAAACGCCTACGGTGGGGGAAATCGTTGAAAAAAGCATCAAAAACTACAAATTCTGGTCAACAGTCACTGGGACTTACCTGCAAAGGTAATTCTATACTGAGAGGTTGGGTCCCTCCTTTCTTTTTTGTTTCGCGGAAGAGGTCGGTGAGCAAGCCTTACCGTTTCATTAATTATTACCCCATATACTATCCCTTGTTACCTAAATAAAGTTGTTGATTGATTGATAAATTAGCTTTTTATTTGAAGTTTTTTGCACTATACCATCCAGCCCTGCCCGCTCACTCACGAGACGGATAACTGAGCTGAAGTTTCTGATAGCTTCAGCGAAAACTGACGTATTGATTGTTAACGAGACAAAGCTGAAGGGATCAAATAAAATTGAATTTGAAGACTACAAATCCCTTAATATCCCCTGGAAGACTGACGCAGTAATGGAAGTATGAGTCAAAAACGGAAAGATTATCAAAGTTAAGAACGTGTATCGTTCGAACTGGTTACAGGCGTTGGCTAGGTTACTGTCGGAGGTATGTATTCAAAGACTTTGAAAAGCTACCCGGCGGTTGTTAGGACATTCATAAAGAGAACAATCTAGCTATCCTAGCCGCTGACCTGAACGCAAAGAATATTGTCTATGGGTGTGAAGCAACCAATACGGACAGAGAGGTTCTTGAGAGTTGGTCTCGAAATCTCGGTTTTTTGATATGGACGTCCGAAGAGCTAAACCACTATCCGGACAGAGGCAGACCGGATCGCCTTTTCTCTCCTCTGCGTCTATTACTCCACTCTGTGATTGTCCGACAATCGAGCTGGATGTAGGAAGGGACCACATCCCGCAATCATTGAGACTAAGGACGAAAATAAATCTGACAGAGGACCTGTTTATTGGATATAATCTGTCGACTGTGAATTGGCATTTATTTGAGTCCTCCATGTGCTTGGGATTTAATACTACCGTGCTCCGTCCTCTTCGGACCATAAAGGACATCGACGACCTCGATGCCTATATAAGGTCATCAATTGTCGAATTCCTGGAAAGATTTACAGAAAAGAGAGTATTGAGAGCATTGGGACCTTGGTGCCGCCAAACAGACAACTGTCCATGCTTGTAACGAAGAAGGGCACCCTTTAGAATCGCAGGAGCCAGTTAAAAATTGAAATCGACAATCTCAAGATGATGGAGCTCAAAAGAGATGTGCCTCAGGGTTCTATACTGAGCCCGCTGTTATTTAATCTTTTTCTCGCTGACATCCCGTTACCTACGGGTCGATTAAGTAATCTCATTGTATACGCAGACGATATTCTCGTGATCGATGTCTCGAGACGGAGTGATCTGTCATGGCGAAGGCTCGAACCATACCTTGCAAGGATAATGGAATGGACTCATGTAAAGGGACTAACGCTGGCCCGTGACAAGAGCACAGTGTGCAGGCTGTCGAAGCGGAGGAGTGGAATGCACGTATAGACGGGGTCATCTTATGCGGTGACCTCAATGTGAAACACCCCCTTTAGCTCTCTAATCAGTTGGCGGATACGAGAGGGAAATCTCTACTTTCCCAATTGGATTCCTTAACTATCCTGAACAACCCATCGAGAAACACAAGAACCCCATTCAGAGGGACCGACAATCACCCGATGTAACTTTATGCTCTCCTTCTCTTGCATCATCTACGGAGTGGTCAGTCTTCTATGAAACGAGAAGCGATCACAACCCGATAACGGTGAAGATCAAAAGAGAAGTTGTCACCAGGAAAGTTCCAATTCCATACTATTACAAAGCGGCCAACTGGCCACGGTTCGAAGAGATATTGAACACGAGACTAAAAAATTGCAATCTGTACAACTTTAGCTCTCTCGACAAGGCCATTGGCTTCTTCTCGAAGATCATTCTGGAAGCAAGAGCAATGGCTATTCCTAAACGTCCACCTCACGCTGCTTGTAGTCGAAGGATATCCGGTCTGGCCAAGGCGAGAAATCGCCTCAAAAAGTCAAACCGAATGTCTTCTGACATAATTACCCGCATCCAATATTTAAACAAGGAATTGAAGACCAGTGAACACAGGCACACCTATTTGAAATGGAATCGCATTCTTTCTACCATGAACCGTAATCGTTCAACGGGTGAAGTGTGGAAAGCCATTCGGCACGTGGCCAGGGGGGACGCTCCCGAACCTTTTGAAGATTTTGATAAAAAAGACGTGAACAGCCTCATGAATTTCTATGCGAAAAATGCACACAAAGAGCACAGGAAATCCGACTCACTCCCCTCCAACAGAAGCCTAAAAAAACGGGCTGAACCGCTCCTCCTTTCGGTAAAGGAGGTGGAAGATACCTTGCACCCCACAAAATCTTCGTATTCTCACGGCCCGGACAAAATCCCGATCATTCTATTAAAAAACCTTGGTGTCGAAGGAGTCAGGTTCCTAACATCCATTTTCAACTATTCAATCAACAACAACGTGATTCCGTCAATATGGAAACAGGCCCTAATACGGCCGATACTGAAGCCTGGAAGACCAAGAGGGGACCCGGCATCTTTCAGGCCGATTTCCCTCTTATGTTCAATGTCAAAAATCCTGGAAAGACTGGTTCTTGGCAGAATAGAAGATTTCTTACCCGAAAGACATTTTCAAGTTTTTCTTTTTTTTAGTTCTTTCTTAATAAGTATTTATAATCATTTTTTTGTAACGAAATGGTAAATCTAATTTTCAAATTATAATTTTATTTCTGTAATAATAGTTGACCGAATTTTCATAAATATTCACCAGTTTCAATCGCATTTAACAATGTTTTTTTACAAGAAATATAAAGTCCTGTTAATCATGTCTGTTTTCCTCATCATACTATATTATCTTGTATGCCCAAAAAAGCCGGAAACAGTAAACAATGAAGATTTTGTAATAGTTTCTGGCTACTACAATCTTGGGGAATTTTTGAAGCCAGGCGGAATTCGGAAGCCTTCCCAGTACTATGAGTGGATTTATAAATACGGGTTTGTGAAAAATCACATTGTGTTTTTCTCGGATAGCAAATCTTTTCTCGACCAACTGTTAAAGGTCCGAAAAGGAAAACAAACCACTGTCATTTATCTTTCTCGTTGGGAGTTGATTGGATTTAAAAATATTCAGAAAATACAGGAAATATTCACTCTTCCGGGTTATGGAAAGCACCCACTCCAAACGGGTAATTTCGAGTATTCGGCAATCGTGAATTCCAAACACGAACTGGTAGAAAGAGCCATTCGAATGTTTTCAAATACGTCCTCGTATTTTGCATGGACAGACATGGGGTTATTGCGTAATACCAAACCTCAAATGGACTATAGTTTTACAACTTCCAAATACATTGACAATAACAGCATTTTCTTCTCCCAGGTAAGAGATTTTCATGAAAGATCCATGGATATAATCACCAAAGACGCCCTAGAGTGGGTTGGGGGTGCCATGTTCGCTGGTCATGCCAAAGTCTTGTTCCAGTTCTGCGAAACGTACAAAAAATTATTTTATAAACTCCTGGACCTCAATTTAATCGCTACAGACGAACAAACTCTCTACATTCTCAACACACGTGAAGGACGTGCTCTAGCAGACAATAATGTCAGTATACACGTGTACAAATGCGGGTTTTTCGGACTTTACACTCTCTTTTCAAATGTCAAAACTACTGACAAATGTGATTTCAGGGAAAAACCATAAAAACAAAAATAACTAGTTGATACTAATCAAACAAGTTCTTTCTAAATTCATGTATTTTGAGTTTCTTTTTGTTATGTGACATGGGTAATCAGGCCCCTATGGGCAACCTTAAAATCTCACAGGGATCATTTAGATAAAATAGGGACTCGAGATTTTTTGAAACCTCGAGTCCTGACTCGTTAATTAATGGCCTCGAAAAAGCAAAACTATGATAATTATAATCATAAAACAGACTATAGACGTCAATAACGGATAGAATCCATTTGTATTCTCACTCGGATACAAATCACTTTTTCTTAATATACCCTTCTCGATAATGACTGTGTGAGGATTGGCGTAGCAATACGCTTGGGACTTAATGTCTGTTCGGGGGGCCAATGCCGATGCGGTAGTAAAGTCGATACCAAAGGACTACATCCCCTGTCATGCAGAGGGAGTGCTGGCCGTGCTCCCAGACACTCCGCTATCAACGAGACTATTTCGGCTGCGTTACAAGCAGCTGGATTCCCGACAGAACTGGAACCCGTTGGGCTTGACCGTGGAGACGGTAAACGCCCAGATGGAGTCACCATTTTCCCGTGGAGTAATGGGAAATGCCTCGCGTGGGACTCCACGTGCACAGACACCTTCTCAAAGACCAATATAGTTGACTCCGCGATCAGTCCAGGCTCAGCCGCTGAGAAGGCTGAGGCACATAAAGTTCAGAAATATTCCAACCTGTTGGACAACTTCATCTTCTCCCCAATATCCGTAGAAACCTCCGGGGTCATGAGCCAAAAATCGTTCGAACTCGTCGGGGAAATCGGGAATCTGATCTCGAGAAGACAGAGAGAGCCTCGGGAGAAGCAATGGTTGTTCCAAAGAATATCCATTGCGATCCTGAGGGGCAACGTCTTCTCGATCATCAGTAGCTTTAGATTGTAATAATTATTTTCGGGTGTTTCTTTTGGGTAAGCCATTTTTAAAAGATAATTCAAATCCAATTTTTAATTAGAATAATTGATTAATCTGCACTCTTCCATATATAAATTGCTATATTCAATATTGAATACCTTTTCTGCGGTTGCCACAGAAACACGTAAAAGGACAGACTGCCCATAACGACATAGTTGCCCATGTCACATAATGGGTGATCAGACCAGATCAGATGGGTGATCACATGGGTGATCAGACCCCTATGGGCAACCTGGCCTTTACGTGTTTCCATGGCAACTACATAGCAAATATTTACTAAAAGGCCAACTATTATAAATTTTTGAGAAAATGATGTTTTATATTTGAACCATGCTTGCTTTAAAATAGTAAAATTATTTACAACATTAGCAAATTATAATGTGAATTATTTTTATTTTTGATAATATAAATTGCAACATTAGCAAATTATAATTTACATCAAATTTTTTGCAAAGTTTGTAACAACTTTAACTCTAACCTTAACCCAAACCCTAACGTTGGCAAATGACAACATAAATATATTCAAAATCTGAACCCTAACCTTAACCCTAACGTTGGCAAGTGACAACATAAATATATTCAAAATCTGAACCCTAATCTGAACCCTAACCTTAACCCAAACCCTAACGTAACCCTAACTCGAAATTAAATGATGTTTCTGCTGACGATTCTTCAGACATTTTTGACAAAATTGGAAGCTTTTTTAACCAACCGGTGTTTGCTTCGAGCATTCATATCCTCCGGGAATATCCGATTAACGTTTCCTTAATTTGATTGTATTCGTTAATATTTCTGACGTAACCCTTAAACCCGACATCACAAAGTGTGAGAGACCACGCTGTTAAAATTAATATACTTTTGGGTAAGCCATTTTTAAAAGATAATTCAAATGTAATTTTTAATTAGAATAATTGATTAATCTACACTCTTCCATATATAAATTGCTATATTCAATATTTAATACCTTTTCCGCGGTTTCCATAGAAACACGTAAAAGGACAGACTGCCCATAACGACATAGTTGCCCATGTGACATAATATCTTCCATAAAAAATGGTTTGTTTCGTACGATTCATACGCTTTGGACTGGAAATAGTTTGATCCTTTTGGATCTGCCGGCTTTCTGCGTGTTACCCCGAGGGACTATTGTGGGGCAATTCTTTAGTAGATACAGATCTGGTAACTCCATTAGAGCGTCCTCGTTGACCAGATGAATAGCTCATATATTTTGTTAAGTTTCAAGAAAGAATGGAGTCTGATCTAAAATAATTAATTATATAATTTATATTTATTTAATCATTTTGTATTTCAACAGTAATAGTTAACAGATAATTGATTGTTGGTAGTATACTTTTAACCTACGTGGTACTTTCCAAAATAAGTATAGATTCGATAAATAGTCTTGATAAATGCAAGAAAATAAAATTGTAGCTGAAAATAAATTAATCCTAAGCCTGTCAAGTCTATTTTACGGAAAAAAGACGAGTTCGTTCCCAAGTCTACCGAACAACCACGAGAAGACCCTGCGAGTGCCACATCCATACTCCCCCAGCCCAGATCAATTCTACGCAAAAATCTGACTAGTAATTGCCACAAAGACCCAGTGGTTGTGTTTTGTTGACATTCCAGTCCATTCTCAAGAAGACAGCAACCCTCTCGTCCTCCCCAGAGGTTGTTTGATTTATCATTCCCAGCCTAAATCCATTCTACGTAATCCTACCGAGAATTATCCCAAATGATAGTTTTCTCTTCAAATAAAATTTTTTATTTATTTCTATACTGTGTTTATTTTCCCTCCATTTTAGAGAAGAATGTATTAAGTTTATTTATATATTAATAATATAATTTATGTACTTTATATATTAGTTGAAATAAATTGTATGGTTAATGTAGGGCGGTTGACAGTTGGTTCTACTGCACTTTTTGTGTGTGATTTGCAGTCAAAATTCGCGCCTTCGATCAAATATTTCAAGGAAATTGTTACTCTGGCGAACCGTCTGGTGTGTTGTGGGAGAATAATGGAAATGCCCATTCTAGCCACCGAGCAGTACCCCAAAGGTAAGTCTTGTATCCCTCCTTGTAGGCCTGGGGTCAACTGTACCTGAAATCGACCTGGGGAGTTCACCAGTGTTTGCCAAAACAAAATTCTCGATGGTGATACCACCCGTGTCGGAGTGGTTGATGGAGCAATGTTGGTGACTTGTCTAATATGAGCAGCTCAAGTCAAATCAGTGGTGATATGTGGAATCGAGGCACATGTTTGTGTCCAACAATCTGCTTTGGACTTGATTGAGGCGGGATATTCTGTCCACATTCCTGTCGATGCGGTTTCTGCCAGAACAATGACTGACAGGCACGCCCTTTCTTATTCTGTAGAAAATATGCTTTCTCTCGCATGGCCAGTGCTGGGGCATATCTCACCACTACTGACAGTCTTATCTTCGAGTTGTGTCGGGATGCCTCTTCTCCACAGTTCAAAACTATTCATAAAATTATTTATGACCCCCCTGCTGACTCTGGACTCTGTTAATTAATATTGAAATTAATTAATTAACTTATTAAGGATTAATAAATAAATAGAACTATAATCTGGTGATGTGTTCTAATGTGTCATTATCTCGTAATGTAATAATGCATAACCTGAATAGTATCATCTGAACTAACAAATCTCCTAAACAACACTCCACCTAATCTCCGACTTATCAAAATTGTGCTGTCGGATGAACAACTAGTCCTGAAGGACACTCGTCAGTGCAGAGTGGGGTGCGAATATGAGTGGGACTTGTGTATTCTCCCCGAATGCAACGACTCGGAACCCGCTCTTCTGCTCATTCGCCTGGATACACAAACCTCCACCTCCTACCAATATGTCCTCATCACGTGGATTCCCCAGTCCACTCGTAACAAGATGATAATGTCACTCGCCCAAAGCCATCTCCTCCGAGTATTCGGCCGTGAAAGGGTTGCCAGGGTCATCCCCTCCGCCTCTGCCCACGTACTCCTCACTCGACATGTCCCAGGAGGACGTATCCCTGGCTGCCTTCCAAGCACTGTGTTCTGGGTGCACTGAGGATGCCTTGAGTGCACAGGAGAGGAGTGAGCGAGAACTGGACAGTGCGGAGGTTGAGTGTGTCCCTAACATAGAGGACTGCCATGACCACTGCTGGGTTATCCACCTCACAGATCAACCTCCCGGTCGACCAGAATGTGTTGCCTGAATTGAACAAAGTGCTCAAAAAGGAAGGAAACCTCATTCACTTGGTTTGTCTGGATTCTCATTCAAGGACGTGGATTTGGGGAGGGAGACCATCGTCTTCTTGGCTCGCACTTCCACCAGTCTTGCCGAGTTGGGACGGATGGTGGACAAGAAGGGATTCTTCCTATTCAGATATGACCACCAGAGGGATAAACGTTCTCAATCTGTCTATGGTTGGTGGGATTATATATTTATAGTGTTTGTATATATTGTTCCCGGCAATGGGTCTTCAGTTAAAGAAAGGATGACGCTTGCCTCGTCCAAGGCTGGACTGTTCAAGTACATTTCATCCATCGGGGTGGACAAACTATTCCCGGTACTGTCGGGGGATCATCCCTAGTGCGAGTTGGAGAGTCTGGAGGAAATGACTGAGGAGTACATCACCAGTCTAGTCTACCCGGAGGTCGATATGTCCATTAAGACGTACACTCGACCCACTGGCCCTAAGAACAGAGGGCCAAGGAGGCTATAACTTATTATACTAATAATAAGGACATTAATTAGTTGTGTTAGTTATGCATCTGTCAAATAGTTCACTCCGGGCAGTATTTTCCCTATAATGTACGAGTGAAACCCACCCTCCAGCAGTTCTAGAGCGGCACCCCCTCCAGTACTGACCATGCTCATTCTCGCAGTTATCCCCAGATTGACCAGAGCAGTTGCTGTGTCTCCTCCACCTACTGTGCTGACCCTCCTATACCTATTATGGAGACTGTCCCTCCCTCTGTCGCCTTCCCTACTGCCTCCGCCATCAGCCTGGTCCCTCTCTCAAAATTAGGGAACTCGAACACTCCCGGAGGACTGCAATTGTCAGCCCACGACTACCCATTCCACACGATTGTCCCAGCCCTGCCAATCACACCACCAAATATATCTGAGGAGGATTGACCAATATCAAGCCCCAAACAATTGGCGGGAATTCCTGACTCAATTGTACTTTCTGTCCTCTCCGCCAATTCTGAAAACTCGGAGGCGACCCCAAAGTCAACAGGGAGGTGAATGGTGACCCCATTGGCCTTCGCCTTCCTCCAAAAGTCGTGAACCTTCCCTGCCCCCTCTTGGTCATACATCGAGGACCCAATCTGGTGATTACTGGACTATACCTCCATTTTCTTTATTTCCCGGAGAAATGTGAAGCACATCCCTCCCCCGATTATCAGATCGTCCACTATTCCCAGAAGGTTGTCGATTATTGGGATTTTATCCACCACTTTTGCTCTAATTTGTCACTCTGAAACACCACCCCCCCAAAATTGCTACAAATGGACGTTTGGGACTCTCCAACGCACACGCAAAATAATCAAGCTCATTCTTTAGTAAAAACCCGGCAGCTCTTTGTGGTAACCTGATTCTTGTCATCGAACTTCCGGTGTGAGTGCACGTGCAACCTGTGAGGTCTGTGGGCAGTCCCGAAGGCATCATTGACATAAACATCTCCATAAGTCGACAACTCGTCCCCAAAGGCCTTCATTTGCTCTTCCGAGGCAGTCACCTTGTGAATTATTCAATCCACACTTTTTTCCCGCCCTCTGAAATTCCCTTCCCCTCCTCCTCCACGTGGAATCGCAAGTTCTCGAGAAGTATCACTTTTGGCGGGCTATTAGTCCTGCATACGTCAGCTCCGAGACAGTCGGGGACAAATGTGACATCCCTGGAATAAGGAAAGGACTGACATTTCCAAAAGTCGGCTCAGTTCGGTGGCGACTGGCTTGAGTGAATATTTTAGATTGGGCAACCCGTCAGGTCGTCCCAAATGGCTCATCAATACGACGCACGTGGCCTTGTTGTCCAAGGCGTATTTAATGGAGGGAAGGGCAGCCACAATTCTATATTGTGGATAGCCGACAACCTTTGATTGTTAGTTATATGTGCCCCCTTCATTGGTACATTGAAATCTACTCTGCCTATTATATTGTTTTATATACCGCATTAGTACTCGCTTGCCTTCTAAATTTAATTTGTCGATCCCTAATTTGCTTAACTTCATCCCCACTAGACACGATTGTACAATTTTTATTTAAGTTTTAAAATTCCGAAATTTTTTCTTGAATTTTTACTATTAAAATATCCAAATACTATGGGAGGTGGGAGATCTAGTGGACCACACAAGAACATAACCTAATCACCAGAATGAGGTGTGCTCAAGTTGGCTGATATTAAAGTAAACCGATGTAAATATGAGTGACTTAGAATTTGGAACAAATCAAGTTTTTAACCACTTCATCTAGGCCCAACTTTTCCGCTTGTCTAGGAAATATGTCCTCGTCGAGGTTATTATGAGCAAATTTTAAATTATTTATTAGCACCAAAAACACCGTCATAACCATATTTAACTATTTCAGGTGATCCCAGCCTCTTTTAGAAACCTTCGCATCTTTTCTCTGTGTTCTACAGCGCATCTCCATTTGAATATTGTCGATTTTTTGACATTTGTATATGCCTGATTGCTTCCCCATACTGTACATCCGTAACCAATTGCCGGTTTAATGTATTGGGTGTATAGAGACTCTAATCCGTAAGTTCCTTTGGCGTCTTCCAAGTTTCCAAGAAATGCTTTAAGAAAGTTTAGTTTCTCGAGAATTCTTGAAAAGTTGATTCTTGGCCGTATTCGACATTTTATTCCTGAAGCAGCCTTTCAACATGGCTTCGAGGGCACAAGATTGGTGGGAGGGGAGAGGCCCAGTTATTTGTTCATTTTCGACAATTCATACTCCTTCTGGAATGCCAAAACTGTCACATTCCTTGTACACTTCTCATAACATAATTATTCACTTAGTTGTTAAACCTGTATAGACCACGTAGTCTGTTAGACCTGTGTAGACCACTGGTATCCTTTGTCATAACACTTATCAATGTAGACCGATGGAAACCATTCACTGTACTAGTGGTACTTCTAATTCTGGCGGAAAATGTGATGGAATGAGTATAACTTTTGTGACTCTTATGAGGCAAGGCGAGACAAGATGCAGTCTAAACTTCGAGGGCAGAAGAAAATTCAGTCAGTTCGAAGTATTCGGATATGATGAACACCACATTCCTAATAATTAGTCAAATTTGGCGTTTAAGATAGCACGATTTTCAAAATACAGTGACTCCTCTGAAATTGGCCATTTTTGGTTCCACGTGTTTTTGTGGTCAATTCGAGAAATGGCCAATTTGAGAAATAAAATCAATCTTTCTAAATGAATGTTATATGTAATTAACAAATAGTTATTAACTAACTAAATTTCCGGCCTCGTAAATGGAAACACAGTTTCCACGTACTATGGCCAAGGAAATCCTTTCGAAAAGCCACTTGGACTCGCGTGGGTCTCCCCGTTTATGGGAGACCATGCGGCCAAGCTTTTTTAGAAAGGAAAGAGACTTTTCGCCGATGACGCCGGAAGTCTCGACGGCGATGGGAGTGAACAGATACCGTTCAGAGAGCTCCTTGTACTTTCCAATCTTCATCTTCTCGGTTTTGCGAGAGACTGAGCCAGGCTCGACAGCTGAAGAAGGAAGGTTGAGCTCCGAGAAAGTGTCTGAACACGTCGCATCCCATAACAGAGACTTGCCGAACTCAAACGGGAAAGTCGATAGGCCGTCGGGTCTTTTTCCGTCTCCCCTCGCAAGCCCGACGGGTTCGAGGATTGATGGAATCCCAGCGGCCGTGAGCCCCCTCTGAATAACGTCGTTAAGTGCTGCATGGCGTGGTGCGCGCCCTGCACTGCGACGACAGGAAAGGGGATGTAGACCAAAACGGTCAATGACAGCACCACAACGACATTTGTGTATTTCGCAGATTTCCAATCCAAGACGCAATGATAAACCAATTCGTAGGCAATCTTTGTCTAATAGGTTACCGGTGGAAGGGACAGGGAGAGCATCCAGCCAGGCCCCACTCCCTGTGCAGCAGCCTGCGCGGAGACATGCAAGTCTGTGCTGATCGAAATTTTGAAAACCATGCCTCTTTTTGAATTTATGAAGGTATCCATTTGAGTTTTTAAAATTATCCAGTTTTGATTCAGCTGCGAATAAATTAGCCTTATTTGAAATTAAAGCATCATTAAGAACGCCACCTTAATCATAAATTAGTACAAATTACCTTTAGACTCAATCGAATCCATCCATTCAACTAACATAGCATCAAGCTGTGGGAACTTGAGTCTATGCGCATTTTTGAAGATAGATTTTGTTTTTTACACTCTTTGAGAAAAAAATCTTTTTTCAAAATAATATTATTAATTGTTTTTCCGGAAATCTTCTTTTTAAACAAATGGGAAAATCTATCAGCCAAATACTGACATGAAACATCTTCATTTTGATTTTTATAAGTTAAAATCTGTATTTTTTGATATAAGTTAAATTACCATGAGAATTGTTCGAAGACATAAAATAACTGAAATTTTATTAATTTGCAAATTATATAAAATATATTTTAAAATTTATGGTCAATTTGAGAATTGGTCACTTTCAATGGAAATTCGAATTTTTCTTAAGATAATTTTATAAGTGTGGTCAATTTCAGAGGTGGCCAATTTCAGAGGAGTCACATGGAGTCTTGTCACTGGAAATATATGCTTGTCATTTTTGTTGCTAAAATGGAAAATGTCTCAAATGGACATTTTAATATGCCGATACAATTCATAGAAATTTCCAAGTTTTATTTTATTTCTAACAAAGCATAAAATATTTTATCGGTTAAGAATCCGGAAAGGAAGAAATATAGCTTGTTTTAGAATGTCTACTTTTAACATGAGCAACCTTTCCTTTGACAGTTCTTTCGGAATGGTGCCCACAAACACGAACAGAACACCCAAAAATGGAAGATCAGAAAAACTTAGTGGCATTTCAAAGCCTTGTGTAGTAATGAATCTGACTGGAGAGCAGTTCACAATCGACAAAGACGTATTTGTACTGAAAAATTGTTCTTAGAAGAACACATTAGCACAAACTGTGTTGAACATGTTCTGTGACCAACACAGAATAACGGACTACAACTTTTTCTCCTTCTACGTTATTCGGGGATTCAGTGAGAGAAAATGGCTAAACATGGACAAGCCAATCAAAGGTTTCTGTGATGGTCAAATATTTTAGACGAGATTGTGGTGTTTGGGGTCAAGTATTATCCCCCTGACCCCACCAAAGTGGGGAATGAACTGACCAAGTACATGCTGTGTCTCCAACTCCGGAAAGACATTGAAGAGAACAAAATCGAATGTTCTTTCGGAGTGCAGACACTGTTAGCCTCCTACTTCTCCAGAGTGAGTTGGGAGAGTACCAAATGACCGAGGACTACCAGAAGAAGGCCATCAATCACGTTCTGATGGATAATCCCTCGATGGAATACTTGGCCACCATTCGGGAGGCCCACAAAATGTTGAATCAACTTACCAACACGGAGGCCGACGTGCACTTCCTCGACATCGTCAGAAAACTCCCACGCTATAGTTTCGAATTTTTTGAGGGGGAAGTAATCGACGGACTGGCAGTCACATTCGGAGTGGGCTGCATTGGAATTGTGATATATTTGGACAGTCTCAGGATGTTCCGATTCACGTGAATAAAGATTGTCAAACTGTCGTACAGAGGACTCCACTTTATTGTCAAGTTCAGACAAAAAGGCACGTACACGACCCAAACATATCGAATGAAGGATCAAAGACAGGCCAAAAGTTTATGGAAGAGGTCTGTCGACAATCACGTGTTCTTTCGACTGACTGCCAACCTGCCCTTCCGGAAAGGAATTCTGAACACATTGAGGACTGACCAATTTCTGCTGTCTTTTAGACCAACTACTAGACACACAAATCGTGTCATTACTAATAATACTTCTGCCAATACTGACTGTTCTTGAGGTCAGCCAAGTTCCAGTCGACGTCTTTGTCGGGAAAATTAGTTCTCATGCTCATTTCGGACATTCACTTTCACAAAATTGCTTATAAATTGTGTCTTTACTTAATTTGTAGCACGTTAAATCAGTGGTTCTCAACGGTGGGCGATTGCTAATATTTGAAAAATTAAAATCTTATGTTAGAAGTCAATAATTTTTTATTTCTAACCGTGATTTCTAGTTATCTTTATGGGTCGTGTTCAAAAAAAAGTCAGAATGTATAAATATGAATACAGTGCAACCCCTTATTGGGGCGACCCCGGACGTGGGGCACCCTCGGGTTTTGGGGCAATTTGAATTTCTATTAGGAGCTTTTCTGTTTATTCTTTATAAGATAAACCCCGTTATGGGGCATTTAATATTTTATATATTTTTTAGTTATAATTTTTGAATTTTATTTTATAATAACTAATAATAACGTGTTTCTGTTGTTTTGATGGATGTAATTTTGATGGATGTGAAGGTTCTGAGGGCTTCAGAGAACCCGATAATAGTGATAAACATTCATTTCTCGACAAGGTCGTTTTGGATCGATTAATTTGACAATGGATCGATTAATTCAAAAGTACAAATTCGGAGCGAAAATAACGGATCATTTGCCGACAAGTAAAGACTAAAATTGTTAAATGAAATTAAGAATAAACATCTTTTGGTTTTAAATTAACAAAACGTTAGTTTTTTTCGTTAATATTAGAAAACCCCTCTATCTGGGGAAACCCCTGTAATTCATAAAAATGTAATTCATTTGTTTATTGTAGGTTTAAACACTTAAATGATTCATTTGCATGGATCTTGGTTGTTATCGACGTTTTTTCTAAATTTGTGTTTACACGTAATCTTGTCAATAAAAGTGGACATGAAGTGTCCAAAAATTTTCTTGAAATTTTTTTACAATTTGGCCCTTGTCAAATATTGCAGTCTGACAATGGGACTGAATTTAAAAATGCACATATTCATGAATTGTGCAAAAGATTTAAGATTAAGCAAGTCCACAGCAGGCCAAATAATCCCAGAAGCCAAGGAATTGTGGAAAGGTTTAATCAAACCTTAACAAGATCCTTATCGAAAATGATGAAGAATGAAGGGGATAAAAATTGGACAAATCACATAAGTGAAGCTGTCTATTTTTATAACCCTACCTAATAACAGCGTAAATGTAGAATTTAGGAAAAACAACATTTAGGCAACTAAAAATTTTTTTCTTTCAGAATGAATTTTATTCTTAAATTCAGCAATTAAGAAAAATTCCCCGTGATATACAAAAACTCAAATAGAAAATTTTATATCAACTCTTAAAAAGCAAGTGTTGTCTGTTTAGTAATAGAAAATACATCAATTCAATTCCTCCTACTAACAAAAATGATATTTTGGATATTGTTTATTCAGGACAGTAAAGCTATAACGCTTTTCACATTTTCATAAAAATTGTTTGTGATCAAGATGAAATCAAAATAATAAAAAGAAACTTAAAATACATGAATTTAGAAAGAATTTGTTTGATTAGTATTAACTAGTTATTTTTGTAGTTATGGTTTTTCCCTGAGATCACATTTGTCAGTAGTTTTAAAATTTGAAAAGAGAGTGTAAAGTCCGAAAAACCCGCAATTGTACACGTGCATATTGACATTACTGTCTGCTAGAGCCCGTCCTTGACGGGTGAAGAGAATGTAGAGAGTTTGTTCGTCTGTAGCGATTAAATTGAGGTCCAGGAGTTTATAAAATAATTTTTTGTACGTTTCGCAGAACTGGAGGAGGACTTTGGCATGACCAAGGAACATGCCACCCGCAACCCACTCTTTGGCGTCTTTGGTGATTATATCCATGGATTCTTCGTGAAAATCTCTTACCTGGGACCAGACAATGCTGGTATTGTCAATGTATTTGGAAGTTGTAAAACTATAGTCCATTTGAGGGTCGGTATTACGCAATAACCCCATGTCTGTCCATGCAAAATACGAGTACGTATTTGAAAACATTCGAATGGCCCTTTCGACTAGTTCGTGTTTGGAATTCACGATTGCCGAATACTCGAAATTCCCCGTTTGGAGTGGGTGCTTTCCATAACCCGGAAGAGTGAATATTTCCTGTATTTTCTGAATATTTTTAAATCCAATCAACTCCCAACGAGAAAGATAAATGGCAGTGGTTTGTTTTCCTTTTCGGACCTTTAACAGTTGGTCGAGAAAAGATTTGCTATCCGAGAAAAACACAATGTGATTTTTCACAAAACCGTATTTATAAATCCACACATAGTACTGGGAAGGCTTCCGAATTCCGTCTGGCTTCAAAAATTCCCCAAGATTGTAGTAGGCAGAAACTATTAAAAAATCTTCATTGTTTACTGTTTCCGGCTTTTTTGGGCATACAAGATGATATAGTATGATGAGGAAAACAGACATGATTAACAGTACTTTATATTTCTTGTGAAAAAACATTGTTAAATGCGATTGAAACTGGTTGATATTTATAAAAAATCAGTTCAACTATTATTACAAAAATAAAATTAAAATTTGAAAATTAGATTTACCATTTCGTTACAAAAAAATGATTATAAATACTTATTAAGAAAAAACTAAAGACAAGAAAAACTCGCTCATTCCTCAATTCGAATTACTCAAAATAATTAACTGACTTTTTTTTTTTTTAAATGATAGTTTATTGTTATGAAAGCAAGAAAGAAATTAAAGATAGCTAAGTTAATTAAAGGCCTCACGAGACACCCGACCAGCCTCGCGAGGCGTCAGTTTAGAATTGTGTAATTGGCAAAGGCGTCAGTTTAGACTTTTACGTGCCTCAAGTGCTAATATACTTCACTCTTGCAAATTGCCCATCTTGCAAATTGACCATATTAAAAAAAATTTCTTATAAAAAATCATATTTTCCATATGTATGTTCCAAAAGACAATACCAAGAAAAACAATAAATAATATGTCGCACTTTTTTTTTTTTTTTTCATTTTTTTTTATTAAACTAAAATAATTGTTAATTAAGTAAATTAATGATGTTAATCTTTGATTGAGAGGACGCGCGAATAGATAGCAGTTTCGCGATATCGCGAGCGAAATGCGCTGAAAAAGCCAACTAGACTCACGTCTCTCGTGACTCTTCTTTGAGATCATCAAGCCGATTTCCGAAAGGAACTCAAGAGCTTTTGGGCCGATTATCCCGCTCGTTTCGAAAGCCAGGGGGACGAAAAGGCAGGGTTCTCCAATGAGGCATACTTTGTTCTCTCAATGAGGCATATGTCGCACTGGCAACCTATCAATTAACAAGCAAGCCAGGCGTGTTGGTCCAGTAGTGACTATCTAATCTAGGGGTGCGCAAGCTTTTTGGGTTTGCGGCCGCATTATTATTATTATTAGAACCAAGATCACCGTCCAAAACATAAAACTAATTAATCAGGTGATCCCGGCTTCTCTGAGGAGGGTCCTCAACTTTGCCCGGTGCTCCTCCCTTGTCCCGGCACAATTTCTGTGAGGGCGCGGTGGTGGTGTTTTAGGCCCTGTATCCCCGAGGTTTCTTCTCAAGATTTCATTAAATGGGGCGATGAGTAGATGTTCGTTCGGTCCCTGCAGTGCTTTTCGGAAGCGATCTTGAGTTTTCTCGATTTTAGCGCGGTTCGTTCCACTGATAAACCCTCCCCACGCCTCACAAGCATAGCTAAGGGAGGGTTCGATGAATTGCCGGTATAAGGCTTGTCGTGCGGGGAAGCTGATACACTGTCTGCATTTACGAAGAAACACTTTCAAGATGTTCAGTTTCTTCATGCACCTCGTAGTAATATTATCGACTTGTTGAGAGAAACACATATGACTGTCGTAAGTCACCCCGAGGATTTTCTGAGATTTTTGAGTCACCCGGTTTGCGGCCGCATAGCATTTATTTTTCTTTCTCTTCCACGGCCGCACATTTTCTGCATTATTTTTTCGATATTAATATAGTAATTTTTTTTAATTATTAAAAGTGACCGCATAAGTTGCCCATTGTCATCGAGACCGAATGAGTTCTTGGACAGGAAATGCTCTCGTTCATCAGCGACATCATATTATTAAAATAAATAATTATTTCATGGAAAAAAGATAAGAAAGAAGGAAAATTAATTAAAAGAAATGTATTATACAAGTTATTCTAATGACGGCCAGGATCTTTGGTATTTTTTGCGAGCTTATTGAAATCCACTGGTAGGATAGATATCATTATGCGCAAACATGACTCTAAGTTTGTATCCGTTATCCGAGATCTATATTGACTTTTTAAATATTTCATTTTGGAAAATGTAGACTCACATAAATATGTTCTTCCGAATACAACGAGAATATTTCTTGCCAATAACTGATTTATTGTTATACTCTTCTGAGACATATTCAGTTAGGCGTGCAACAAATCCTTGTTTTCTACCCAACATTGCTGGTGCGTCATCTGTGCATATTCCTCTTAGACATGTCATGTCCAATTTGAATTCCAAACAACATTGTTTAACTATTTTAAATATATCTTGACCCCGTACATTTCCAGGTAGTGACTTCATGGATAGAAAATCCTCATGTATTTCAAAATCGAAGGATAGAGTACGAATAAATATGATCAGCTGAGCAGAATCACATATATCATTCGACTCATCAATGGCAAGTGAAAATAAAGTAGTTTGAGAATTTAATTTTTGTAAGAGTGATAGATTAAGATGCTCGGCAATATGAAACTTTCGGCGCTGAATTGTGTCACGTGAAAGTGGAATTGCTTCAAAGTTATGCTCCTTGTCGGGATCAATGCATTTAACTGATTCCATGATACATCTTTTCATAAGTTCGCCGTCTGAAAAAGGTTTTCCAGCAGATCCAAGGATATGAGCAACTCGAAAGGATGCTTCAACTCTTGCATTTGCCACATTTAAAAAAGTTTTTAAACATTTTTTTTGTTGTCTTAATTTGTATTTCAAATTTTCGGCGGAATCTTCTCTTGAACACTTGGACTTGACAACTAGGTGGTCTAAATGTCTTTGAAAATGTTGTTTAGCATTGTCCCGTTTTATAGTTTTCACAATCTCATGGCACAATAAGCATTGTATGCTATTGTTGTCTGTTTCGACTACGAAGTATTCACTTTCACAGTTGATATTAAATTTTCTTTTTTCTTAATTCAAAGAACGTCGTCTTTTAACAGGTAATGACATAAATAAATTAAACCGTTTATGATAATTACTTTTAATAAAGGTTAACCATTATATAAAAATAGAATTTTATTTAATATGAATATTTTTAATTATTATTTAGGGTTTTTCTTGATTTATTAATACTATGAGCATTATATTTAAGATTAGTTGCTCGATGACCTAATTGTGCCCACGGCCGCACATTCATCGACTCACGGCCGCACTTGCGCACCCCTGATCTAATCGTTTTACAATTAAGAATTTATTAAATTAAGCGTCGATTGCAAACCCCTAACATGTTTTTACAAGTTTTTTGTTAAAATATTATTTGTTTCTAAAAAAACAATTTATATTAAAAAAAGAATACCCATTCATTATCGCTATTAAGGCTAACATACTTTCTCAAATCTACTAAATTTGCAGTATGGCGATCTTTAGGTCTTTTAGCAACAATAAGAGTAATTTTTGACTTAGTGGACATCACCCTTTTGAACCTAAGCAAGTACCCTGTGTTCTTTTTTTTGGGAAAAAGCGTAATTTTAGTTTTTCTATTTTATGTATATTCCAGAGGGTCTCGTCATTTAACAACGAGTCCGTTAATTTCGACGAAAGGCGTTGAGCCAGGAACCATGTGCTTGTGTGCTGTGGAATGCAGGCAGGCCAGGCGTGTTGGTCTAGTAGGGGCTGTAGAATGGAAACGGAGTGTGCCTAAATCTCGTCCCAGTCCTCTGTCTGCACATCTCAGAGGGGGTTGGCTGCGGTCCAAAATTTTTGCAGGTCATCAGCCAGTAAATCCAAAGAGAGTTCATTGAAAAGGAGTAGAATCTCTCGGACAAGTTAGCAGCTTCTGGCAACCAGTCTTTGGGCGATCGGAAGCCGATCTCTCCGAACCTGACAGGAAGTTTTCTTGGGTTCAACCGATTTTGTCAAAGGCGATGTTCAGAATTGAAAACAGAGAGCAATAAAAATTTAATAAGTTATAATAATTTTAAGCCAAGAAAATAAGCATTGCTATATTCAAATTGTAAACATTTCTCAAAATGCTGTATAAAGGAGGCAGTGAAAATACTTTTAGAAAACTCGAATATATTTCTTTGATCTTGTTTCTTAAAACCATACTAAACTTTCAGTATTGAGTTATCTTTGATGTTTTAACAATATTGCCGAATAAGCGATATTTATAAAAATGACAATGTGTCAAGTTGAAAATAATTTTACAAATAGTGGGTCATGAATGTTTCTGTAGAATGTTCAGAGTAATGGAATTGTACTAGCAGAAGAATAACACAAAATCTGAAGGAACCCTTGTCTATTTACAATCAATTGAGATAATGACAATTGCATCGAATTCAACTTGGCCAAAGTAGAGTCATAAACAAACTTTTATTAACAAAACTAGTTGTCCTCAGTGAAACTCGCATGGTACTGCAAACAGAAGGGGTACATCAAGTACGGCACAACCGCGTAACAGGGAATTGGGTCATTTTGTAAGCAGAGGACGGGGATCATTAACTAGTGATGATCAACATGAATATTTACTGGACAGATGAGTGGAGTGTTCGTTCGTTGCCGAGTTCCCTGACTAGTCACCCTTTGGCCAATATGTTTGGGAGGGTGATAGAACTTACATTTGCCCCGAAAGCATTTATTCGGATAATTACATAAACAACACTTACTTTGAGGTAGTCATAGCAGGTGGTGGTCTGACCATTTATGATTTCCACTCCCGCCTTTGGGTGTGCGTAGACACACTCGTCCGAGGATAGAGGACACTTATTTTGGCAGAACTGAGCACAAACGGGAACTGACAACCAACAATTGTTCATTCAAACTAAACTGCCAACGAACGCGCGCATTTATATATTGGCGGGAACGATTCCCATTGTAAATAAGCCTGTTTCCTTTGATGTATGCTTTTGATGATAATACAACTTCATTCAACAGAGAAGACTATCGCAGACATATCTGAGTGCTCATATATTTTGAGACAGCTTTCTTTGGTGGACGATGGTGAGAGAGCTGGCGTCTTTATATTTCGTTTCTAAACCAGTAAACATTTAAGTAGGCAGTCGCTGTAAAATTGCCACATTGTAGCCAAAACATTACTTAATAAATTAGATATATTATTGTAATAAATTATCTGATTTAACACTCATATTAAGGCCGTGGGAGCTACCAAATAAGCGAATTGCATGTTGAGACAACTAAAATATTATTAATGAAAATATACTATGCGATAATCCTTCCGCAAATAAGGAGGTCATCCTCGCATGAATGAGTTCTCTTGTTACTTAAACAAAAATAACCCCTCTCAGATTGCTACAAGTCTTCAAGCTGGTAAAATTATAAGATAAAATTATACATTCCATCAGCATTCAAATATTGTCTCCTTTCATAATCATTTGGACATAAAAGAATGAGCTTTAATTTTTTGATTAATCATTATTGCGTACAACATGCATTGTCGTCGTAATTTGTAAATTCGCTCAGGAGATGTAGTTGGTGGAAAACTAAAACATGATTGTAATTTCTCAACTATTTTCTCGGTCGATATTTTGCCATAATCTCAATTTTTAATGAATTCCTAATCACAGCTTAATTTTTTAAGTGAAGCACACGTATAGCAAAACATAAGTTATAACCGAGAAATTTGACTAGTAATTAATCAAGGATCGGATATCTGTTCCTAATTCAAATTTATTTTTGATTCTTGCCATATTCGAATCCAACTTTATTTTGACACCTTTTTTAACGAGCCGATATTCCCTTTTTTCTCTACCAAATATCAGACATGAGTAACCGACTTATTTCTATCTCAAAATAAGCATCGAGCTGTAAAAATGTTGAATGATATATTTGTAAAACTCACTCTGTCACGATAGCAAAAGAATTTTTATAGAGAAATCGGGAAATCTGAAGAGCCGACGAAAAACTGTAGACCAATAATAATTCTAAAGACTGCTGATTGTCTTGGGGGTTTCGATCACAGGACCAGGTTGACGTACACTTGGCCTCATAGGACATATCGGGAGCATTAAACAGAACTTAAAGGTCGCCTAATCCGATTGGAAATAAAGATGATACAAATGGGAAACACAAAAATAACAAACTAGACGGGAGACTCGACAAGCAAAGACGACTCGATCTCAATCAACTTGGCAGTGAACTCAGGTGGGAACTGGTAGGGCAAATGTCCGACATAACTAATGAGAGCCCTCCCCTTCTTCTTCAATAGACATTTGGCCTGGAATATGAAAGGGAATGAACCGAAGCATTTGAGAGTGTGAGGAAGATGTGTTGGATGGCCATCATATTGGCCAATAACAAATCACACATACACCACCTGACCTACCAGACATGACTCCCAATGCAACCTCAGCCGACAGTTTGGCAAACCGCTGGACTTTGGAGTGGACGAGTGAGTTGGAGAGGGGGAAGAGTCCGATGGCCTCGATTAACTATGGCTGGGAGTAGGACAATACATTAATGGACTCCTCGTAGTCCCCCTGGTTGAACAAGTTATAAAACGTGGTCAGGTCGAGGATGATGTACAAACTCTGCACTTTCTCATGTCTTACTTCCTCTTTCCGGTAACTGAATAATACATGGAGGAGTACTTTTCGGCCAAGTGGAGTCCCACTGATTCCAAACTCCTTCTCTCCGGACTGTCCTGTTTGGAGAGGAGGATGAGATAATTCTCGAAAAACAAGTCCAGACACTCGTCAACACTCTACACTCACAAAGGACACAACATTGGCCAAGTTGTATGCATGAATGGCATTCTCCACCTGTCTGTTCTCCCTCAAATGGTCGGCCAGGGAGAGGACGAACGAGCGAGGACTGTCGAAGTACTTGTCAATCAGTCCATATCCCCCACCCCTCTTCCCCAAAATGACCTCAAAATTGGTGTGATTGATGAGGGAGGCCACCGTCTCCACAAACATATTATTCCCATTGGAGAGGGGACTGCACGTCACACCACCAGCCAACCACAGGAAGGAGAGACAGTCCAACGTCCCTCCCAAATCCCCCTTCAGAAACCTGAACACGTAGGTCTTCAACACCCGCCAGCACATTCGAGAACATTCCGGACTGTTGGCCAGTACCCCACTCTGGATGAGCATGAGGACCAGAGGAAGGGAGTGAACAAAGAAAGGGGGGTCACAATTGTCCAGTGCGGACATGACTTGAGTGAACTGTCCCGACAAAAGTAGCACTCTTAGATCTGTGCAGTCCCCCATAGACAAGTATTGAGTGCCCCCATCCTTCCTGAGGAGAGAGAGTGTCCACCACAACCAGTCGTCCCCCTCGACGTGGACACTCCCACTCTCCCCCAACAACATCAAACAAATCAGTCGTTTGTATTTATCGGAGGGGAGTGCCAGTCGGTCTGTTTGCACTGCCTCCCCTCGAATGTGTGAGAGGAGACAGAGGGAGAGAGGGTCATTGGGGACCATGGAGGAGAGCAGTTGAGTGACCACGTCGTACACCCTCCCTCGGAGACAGTAGAAGATGACTTGCCAGAGGGGGACTCCCTCCACTATCCCGTCCTACTCATATCCACACTACTCCACCTCGTAGTCCTCACTTATCCCCATCGACCGAGTCATGTCCAGAATGCCCGGCAGTCCACCACACTCCAGTTTAGACATGAAACTGCCCATCCACCACTAAATGACACCTCTCGTGCAGATAGTCCAACGAAAGGTCAATTCGCTCTGCAGAGGACACACCCGAACTGAGTTTGCTGATAATCCTCCACAGATCGTAGACATTCTAGACTGCTGAATGGACACAACTGGGGGAGGCCGACTGGGGCAATTCAGGAACATGTCCATCAGACACGCCCTCGACTGCTTTTCGAATATTTCATGACAAAATTCTTTTATTGTGGAGACATAATTGCGGACGTACTCACTTTGGTGGAGGACTGTTTTCTCACTCAGGTCACTCTATTCTGCTCTTTGTGGTAGAACATACCGACAAGGACAGGGAAGAGTGGGAAAAGACTTGTGATTTGCACTTATTCCACGTCTCCTCCATCCTTCTCCCCAAATACTCCTCAGCCTCCCTCATGATCTACACATTAAGTACATTCCAACGTGCAGTCGACAGTCGTCCAGAATGCCCAACAACGAATCTCTTCTGTTCGACTCCAATTGGCGCTAAATATATGATATGACCAACCATGACGATTGACGGGTGGTCGGGAGTGTTCAGGCCACCCCACACACGCTGTCCCCCACTCCCCTCCTGGGAATGTCCTATTTTATGTGTGAGAGAATCGGCCATTTCGGAGGCACATTGAAGATCACGAATCATACACCACAAGAAACAACAATATTTTTATGAAATAAAATACTTTTTAATTTATATTAATAAACAAGTTTTAATTTTTAGGATTGTGATTTTGAGAAAAGTAGGCTATCTCCATTTAGCTCCCCCTCAGTTAACGCCCACACCTGTTTAGGAATGATTGTGTCCTTTTATGGATTTATAAAATATGTAGAACAATTGTTATTATTTAAATAATTTATTTAAATAAACTTTTGACAAACATGGACGACGTGGAGATGGATAATGCAGTACCATATTGCATGACAGAGATCTCTATAAATGAGGACGAACGAGAAGGTAGTCATCCCCGTCTACCCCACCAGCATTCAAACGCTTCGAAATAGCGAGAAGAAAGGAAATGGGGAAGGAGGCCAGTTCTCCACAACAAATATCACTGGAGTGGACACGCCTGCCAGACTACCGCAAAAGAGTGAAGATATATTTCATTCCAGAAATACATTCGCCAAGCCAACCTGAAGAACAAGCCTCTGCCGCGAAAACACGGAGGTCCAAGGAAACGGAGGACGAAGGAAATAAGTGTGAGGGGGGCGACGAAGGAGGAGTCGGCGGCGGTGACTCCGTTCTTCACGGTGCCCATTTTCACGGAGGAGTTCATCGAGCACAACCGGGGTTGTTTGTTGACTGACGGCAGTGCGGGAGAACGAACTCAAATCCCTCCGCTGCGAGATCACCGACCTGGAGGAGAAGAACGCGACCCTCCACGCAGCCATCGACAAGTTAAAGTCGACGAGTGCCAAGTTGGAGGAGGAGCACTCCCAGCAGATGGCCAACAATGCCATATTGGAGGCTCATTTGAGCAAACTGAGGAACACTTTGTGTGACATGTTCAGGGATCTGCCATTGCCAGGTGGGGAGGCTTGTTCGTCGTAGGGTCCTCCCAGTCTGTGTGTTTGGAGACCGTCGATGCCTACATGCAGTCCATGAATCAGATCGTGGCCGAGGGGGACTCACAACACGCCTCCTTTATTGACAGGGCCGTCCATTTGCTCCATTCTGTTGATTTCGACCAGTTGGAGTTGGTCCATGCCTGACTTTTGCTATTTAAAACGACATTTGTTTAATAATTAATGAGAACATCTTTGTGCCCAATTGGACAATCATACTCTCTTACGACACACCATGTCCCAATAACATGTCAATGTAGTTCTTAAACTTGGAAACGACTTGGTAATTGAATTATTTTGATCTTCCATTCTATGTGAACCTCCAAGGTAATATTGTTTTCATTATAAAACCGCAAAAACAGACCGGACCTTGCTCCTGCGGAAGGCCTGTTTCATCAAAAAACTATAAGCTAATATATTAAACGACCTGGTTTGATGTAACCCTATTCTAACGACTGTTAATAAACAATGTTTATTGTCCCTCCTTCCTTGGCATATATGAATAACTTTTCTCTTCTGCCTACCCTCAAACATCCCACATACAGCTGTCCATGGAAAAAGCACCGCTCTCTAAAAACAAACCAAAATTCGTGGAATATAAACATCCTCACCTACACAAACACACTAATCAAACATTCCAATAAAACACACCAATCAACAATCTTGCATGTTAATATCGTCTCTTCCATTACGTTGGCCATCAAATTTTGATAACTAACTTCATTCCGTGGCATATTTGAAGTTTTCCTTTTTGGATTTTGTGGTATCTTCTTTTCTTTTTCGTTTTTATTTTTTTAAATTTAATTCACAATCGATAATGATATATTGGCATTTAATTTTAAAGAGAAAACATTTAATGGATTTCATCATGCGTGTCGAGGACATTCTCGTTGTTTATTTTAACCAAAATAGAGAACAATTTTTTTTATTTTATTTGGCGTGAAAGTTTAAAGGACCGCATCATGTAATTCGAGAACATGCTTGTTGCTCATTTTAACCAAAATGTAGAATTTTTTTGGTAGGAAAGTTTCAAGGACTTGATCATGTGAGTCAAGAAAATGCGTGCTGAACATTTTAACCAAAATCCAAAAAATATTTTTGTTAATTTTTATGGCGGGAAGGTCCTCATTATTGAGAATATAACTGGATTACTCTAAACGGGCTATCCCTATCACCAACCAAATCATCAGTCACTCTTCTAACAAGTAATACACGAGAACACAATTTCACTTCGACAATCAAAATTAACAATATTCAAATTCCCCACACCAAAACAGTCAAAATACTCGGGATAACGTACAGTCAAAATACTCGCCAACACATTGAAAGGGTTGTATAAAGTCTTAATTTCCAGGGAATGGGGTTATATAAATTATTAAGATTTATTTTTATGTACTCAAAACTCCAGTTTGATATTCCATGACTACATTATAAGTCTGTGAAGGTATCTCGTGGAGAATAAAGAATATACTTACGTCGAAGCTTAAAAATGCTGGAATCCCTCAAACAGAACTTTACAGAACAACTCAAATCAAAAAAGAACGTGTTTGGTTAAGCCAGTCAAGAATGCTTCATCCAAAACACTTAAAATTTTAGACAGCTTATAATAACAGTGAATAGCAGTTCTCGACTGTCAACTCAGAAGTGCACGTTTACTAGAGTATTAGGAAGAAGTGGGAAAACTTAACGATATACGATTGAATCTATTTTTTCCAAACAACTCAACAAGATTACAACCATTGGACACAGGAATAATCAAATGTGGAATTATTGATGATTTTTCGTGTGAAATCTCGGGATTCGGAGAAATACTAGATGAATTGATGTAACTGACCTGGAAGAAATCATAGAGTTAAGAATAAAAGATGAGTTTATTGACGAAACATTCTTAAAAATGACGAAAACATGGAGAAATGTGAAATGGAAATAAAAGATACCGAAAATGACGATACTCAAAATCTAAAAAGTCGTACTTGTCCCTCCTGTCATGTTGGTTGATGCGTTGGGCACGGTTATGTCCAACCCACCGATTCCTCTCCTTTACGGACGGTGCTCGAATGTACCACACAGTCAAAATGTCCAACCTTCCCTCGTCGTTACACATCAACCATAATTAGCATTAGGCACCCATGGAACAACCAGCATATGACGGGATCCCAACTGCCGACGAGGCCAACAATGACAAATCGCAGTCCACGTGCTATCTTTCATGGAGGAGGCAGACCCCGTGAGAAACCCCCCTCTGTTGTTGGACTTGAATTGTGTGATAAATGTAAAAGAATGGGGACAATAACACCAGTTGTCAATTGCGTAATTGTTGAAGGGCGGGAGTGAGGATATTGACAACCTCTGCATCCCTATACACGAGAACCCCCGATCGATGGACGTGGTCGTGGTCATAGTCGACAGGGTTCATGTCCAGGTCGACCATGCGGCCTCCACTCGACCTGGCCAATGCATCGGGAGCACACAAATCCCACTTGTTGATGCGGGATGTGTGCAAATACAGGTCGTACTGCCCCTCCAGCACACGCAGACTCTTGTACCCTGCCAGTCAAGTCCCCCACTCACCCGATCCCCCCGCCCGCGTCACATTCACGTCCATCTGGGAAAAGGCCGATTTGGACGCGTGTGAGCGGGACATGACCAGTTGGTAGGGAGTGGCACCCCCAGTGGAGAGGAGGACATTGCTTCGTCCCTTCCCGTCGGAGTGGTACCCCCAATCTACGCCCTCCCACAAGTCGGTCACATGTTCGACGAGACGGGTGTTGAAAGGGGAAGATGACGATGCCGATGACGGGCTGCCCCCCCACGACCACACACCCCATCACGCTCACATACTCCAACAGACCTTCTACGACAATTTGCACACATCGGGCAACCAGTGAATTCCTGGGTGGCGTCGAGGGGGTCGATCCATATTGTCATGTCCTCTGTGGGGTACTCCATGTTGGTCGGGGAGTCCAAGTCACACGTCACATTACCACTTATCGCCACTGCTCTTGTTCTTCCTTCTTCACTCCTCACTCTAATTTTGCCCCCCAAATGATAATCAAGAGTGGACAAAATGTGATTGTTGGAATCAATGTCAGTTGAGGTGACTGGTTGGTTGAACCCGTCCGAAAACCCCTTCGAATGTTCCGTGAAGGCCTTCCCTGACCGGACCTGTTCTGCCCCATTGTTGAGAGCCTCGAGGAGAGTGCACATTAGTTCTCGGTGGCTGATTGTGGGGGACTCGGGCACTGATAGTATTCCATAGAAAACGAGGATAGTCAACAAGGCAATTAATAATACTTTGCTGTTAAACAACAAATGTGAGATGGCCATACTGACTAATTATTCTTAAATATTAATTTTTATTTTAACTTATTTACCATCATTAATTTTTAAAAGGACCTGACTGTTTGGACAGCTGAGGACAAAACCTGCATCACCCTCTCTCAATTGAAGACCCTCGTCGAAAAGTACCCCCTCATATAGGAAATTACGTCCAAACACCTCGGGCGATTCGAAGGTGGCTTAGTCAGTTCTCAGAAGGAAATAGGAATGCTGATATCGCAGAGCTGTTCCGAGGGAAGGTGGACTCCTTTGGGGGTGGGTTGAGTGAGAGAGAGGATCAACACACTCAAGTACGTCTACAAGGAAGTGCCCCACGACGGGAACAAACCTTTGCAGTGGAAGTAGTCATGTGCTATTGTGGCAGACCGGTCATTAATCTAATAATATAATAAATTGGACTATCATTGCCCGAAAATGTAATAAATAGCTGTATGCATCACAGTGGAGAACAATATCCAACCAACACAACCCTCAATTATTCCGACACTACCAACTCTTTAGTAAAACAAAATAGGCGTGAGAACTGTGAGGACTACTTTGGATCGTTGGGGTTGGTCGTCTGTCCGGGAATCAAATACGGGGGCGACCTGACACTTTACCCTGGTTAGCCACCATCGAATACAATAGATGTGCCCCTCGTCTGTCATTCGAGTCATGTGGTGTGGTGTGTACCCCCCTCTGCCCACATCCCCGTCTTGGAGTTGATCATGAGGATGAGAGCCAGCAACGGTGCCAACAAGTCTCTGGTTATCGCCGTGGACACACCACAAGGAATCAGAACCCTAACCTTTGGTAGAATCTTGGAATTTTCTTAAAATATAATTTTTTGAATTTCAAACTTAATTTTACAGTGAAGGAAGGCAACGATTCCACGGGGCGTTTACACAGTCAGTAATTTAAAATATTAAAAACGGAGTGGAGGACCGATTTTTGGCGAAAGAAAATAATATTTGATGGCATGTCACTTTATAGGATTTGTACAAAGCTTTTAAACTGCGTAGACTTGCAAAGGCATCTACATCCAGGTAACGAAGATTACTGCATAATCTTAGTACTCTAGTGATTCAAGTTTTCAAATAAGCTGTTTAGTATTCTCGTCAACGAGTTTCCACTACAGTAACTGATATTAATGAATGTTGATTACAATGAGCCCAAGTTGGTTAAATTCGAAAATACTTCTCCAATGGGAAATTCAACGTAATTTAGAATTTCAAGTTCCTTTGTATGTGTCGCAACGTGTTCTGTATTAAATTTACAGTTTTGTAAAATTTGTATCCCTTTAAATAAGCAATTTTTCAAAAACCGTTGTGTTAATTCCCAGTCGTTTTGGATCGTAAATGAATGTGAATTTAAGCAATAGAATTTTTCTAAAAATATATATTTAATTAAATCGGAATAACCTGTCTTCTTCGTAATTTAAAAAGGACAATTTTTCCCTATATATTTGATAGGAAAAACAATAACAAAAAAAGAACACCAAACAGAATCTGCTTACAGGATTGAGAGACAATTCCTTCATAAAACAGCAGGCGAGATCTTCTGAATACGGAATGTAAAACTTCTGGGATTCCTATAGGAAAAAATATAGGTAAACCTTTTTGACTATGTGTATCTTTTATTTACAATTTAATTACAAATATATATTTTTATAAAAATTCTATTGCTTTATTTCACGCGACTTTCCGTTTTTTGTTTTGTGTTGTGTTTGTTCCACATTAATATTGTCTGTTTGCGAATGATGATAATTGATATCCTGATGAAATGATATTCATATTAGCTCTATCTGACGCACCATATATATTATATGGAATATTAGAGTTAGACATTGATTAGTGGTAAGAGATGTGAGAAAACTAGTGAGGATCGAGTCATTCACTCAAGTGATAAATGTCGACGATGTAGACTTTTGTCTCATGATAAGTCGACACTCGAAGTACTGCTGAACATTGCTCTTCATGCTTTGGAAAAATTGTTTTTGTGGACAAAGTTACCTTGTTAATAAAAATGACATAATAAATTTTTTTTTACACACATAATAAATTCATTCAAAATCAAGTAAGAGTTTTTACGTCTTTATAAACTTTAATGTATGTTGGGGATATGTTTTTCAGAATGAAAGATTTTAGCTAGATCTTTTGGATCTATAAACGAGTTTTTAGCTCTAAATAATAATTATAAATGGATTTTTACAGTCTTTGATGATTGTAGGTTTTTAAACAAAATGTAGTGTACTATTATAACAAGCTGTACATTTTTTCTCAGATCAGAGTCCTTTCGAAAGATATCGAGGGATGATAGATAGGCGAAATCAACACTTTTGTTGCAGGTTATATCAAATTATGTGTTTAGAAAATATTGAAAATCAATTTGAAAATCTAGTTTAACTCAATCAAAAATGCAAGTATTTTAATTTAAAATTTATATTTAGGACATTCTAATTGTCTTTGTTAACGTCCAAAAAAATCAAAATTTGATTTAAAGTTAAGGAACAGCGGTTAGGTGTCGGGCTAGAGTGACATTATGAATGTAACCGGTTCCCCATACGTATTCATCCGCCATGTCACATATTATGTTAATTAGAATTTTTCTCTAATAGGTCAGCTTTGCATCAATAATTTTGTTTTCAAAATTTATGGCACCTATTCGGGGACATAGTCGACCCAGAATAACACTACATACTGTAACCTCAAAAGAACTTCAAGGCATTAAAAGGCACGAAAAATACATACGATCTTGACGCTTTCAGGATTATAACACAACCACGCATTCTAGAAAAATATGATCAAGACAAATTATGTTATGCAAACAAGAAAATCGATTAATGAAATGTTAGTTAAGACCAAGTTTCTTTTTCAAAAATCTTGTTACTATCTTGTATGCATGTTCGTAGATTTTTTGCAATTCTTGTTTGTTTTTATTTATTTGAGATTCCTGATACCGATCCACTAGGATCGTGCAAATAACGACATCTACATCAATCAATCTTACTAACTTCTTATATTGTTGAAAGTGCAAATAGCTCCGACAGCACACGCCTCCATTTCTATATTTTTTATGTCCAAACAAGACAGAGATCTTAAAAAATCTTGACTTTGTTGTTCATCGTACATTAAAATCGGTCCATCTGTACGTCCCTGAGCTAAAATAGAGTTTCATTTCTTGCCATAATAAAAGTCGTTTGTAGACATTGTGTTTCCCGTAATTAGATTAAAATCGTCATCATTTTTTTTACATTCGAGCAACTCTGAGATACTTTCACTGTCGTATTGTGGAATTAGTTTTTGTTCTTTCCCTAAAACAGCCTAAACGTGAATAGTTTGAACAACGATTGAAAGGAACTCTCGAAGAAATCCATCGTAAGCTTTTTGGGTGATGACGACTGTCCCCGGATCCAGTCCGAGTCCGCCACATGTCCCAATTCTGATTATGAGGGGGTCGACACATTTTGCAAATTTTAAAAGCTTAAAGAGTTCATAGAGCATGACTGAAGTTGAACTCTCTCCAATCCCGTGCTTAAATATATACAAATATTACGCTTGCCACGAGGATTGGTCCCGTCTTGTACATCACATACCGGTCAGATTTGTTAATAATATTATCCAATTCTTGATCGATCCCGAACAAAGTCCTAGAAAGAGAACGAGCATATTCCTTGGCTCGTACTGAACTCCCGCCAATGCAGACGTACTATTTAGTGGAAATATTTCAGAGTACTTTGATGTTCCCGAATGCTTTTTCAAAGTCCATTGTGGAAGCATCAATTCCAAGGTGGTATAAATTAGTGTTTTTCATTCTATTTTACTGTTATTAAAAATATTCAAATTAAGTGTTGTTATCAATTGCCGTGATTAAAAAGATTTGATTACCAGAAATGTTTAATTTAATGGACTTTATTCAAAACAGAAGAAAAAAGATCAATTTAGAATGCTGAATTAATTAAGGTTGAAATATCAATTTGAAAGAATTGAATAAACTAAATATTAGGATTTTAATTTTTCATCATCCGCGAGAGATTAGTCTCTTCATTTTAGAGGAGTAAGTAGCAACATCCCTCTAATATCCTCTGCCTCCAAATCAGTTACGACTCCTTTTCCCCTACTCTTCATATTGTCTTCATACGAACCAATTGCTTTAATTAAGAGATCAATAAATGAATTTATCTCTGCATCAGTGATTTTGCTTTGCTGAACCATCATACTTTTCTAGGTTTTTTCAACACGACTGACTGTTTGTATATCCGAGTTCTGTCCTTGATACCAACTTTTCCATTTAGACTTGCGTGTCTACTTTTAAATGTAGTCTTTTAAAAACTTTTAAACGACCCCGTCCCAGCTTATAAACAGTGGAATTATTTTTATTTGGATGCCGTATAGGCTGGACAACTTCTTGCCCTCAAGATCGTATTTATAACATTTTTCAACTTCAACCAGCTTCAGGCGGTCCTTGGAAATGATTTCCACTTCGATGAGAGTAATTTCGTTTTTTATTTTGAATATAACAGTTTGTTACAGTGAATTTAAGTTTGTAAATTGATTTGAAAATAGTATAGAAATAATCACTCAACCAAATAGGTGATTAACTGAGAGAGGAAAACCACCTGGTGATGTAAGCAGGGTACTTCATTCTCATCCAGGAGGCCAACATGCCCCCATAGGAGGCTCCAATAACTTGTGTTTTGAAGGGAATAAATAGTCAATTAAACTTTTTTTTCACGATATTAATTTATTAATGTATGTAAAGAAGAACTGATGGCGATTCTGTTTCCCCTCACTATTGCTTGGGACACTTTCTGGAGGAGCCATCTCGTCTCCAGAGGATTGTGTGTTCTCAAGGTCTTGAGACGTCCAATACACTTGAGGACAACGACTCCTTCCCAATCGATCCCAGGGTTTCGACAGCAACCGGCCGGAAAACGTAACGACCGGTGAGCCCATCATATTTCTTCTTCTTGATGTCCTCTGCTTTATCCGCAGCTGTGCCAGCATTGCAGGCACTTTCCAACATGTTTGTCTTGGACAAGGAGTCGGAACATGTTGAATCCCATACGAGAGGCTTTCCCTCCAAAAACGGAAAGATAGTCATCCCGTCTAGGCGTTTTCCATCTTCTCGGTCCAATCCAGGTGGTTCCAGCACTGATGGGAATCCGATTGAATTGAGAGCTCTTCTTATGACGTCGTTGAGAGCTGAATGCCTCGGGAATCTACCAGCGCTTTTTCGACAAGAAAGAGGTGAAGTCCAAATTGATCAATCGATGCACCACAGCGGCATTTGTGTGGTTCACAAACTTTGAGACCGATACGTAGACAGATACCAACTCGCAGTGTGTCAGAATCCAAGAGAGTCCCCAAGCTTCCGATCGGGAAAGCTTCCAACCATTCTCCACTCCCCGTGGACCTCCCGGTAAGCAAGCATGATCTACGGTGTTGATTCGATGTCTTTAGGAGACTCTCGAACCGACCTTCGCACACAATCATGTCATAACTCTTCTGTAAGGACAAGTCCGACGGCAGCTTCGATTCGTTTGCGCTCCAACTGTCAAAGTAGGCAGTCATCTTAGGTATTGAAGATTCGGGGAGGGAATGGAGAATCTTCTGAACCAGAGTTTGACTGCTGTACAGTAAAGACAGGAATGCGGGACACATCGATAGGATTTCGGATGCCAAGACCTCCAAAGGAGACAGGAAGGGAAGCTTGTTTCCAGCCTTGATCGTCGAATTTGATGTTTATGATGCGTTCGGTTGTTTTCCGGAAAAGGACATTAATAGAATGAAGTTGATCATTTTCTAAGACGCAGGGTGACCCTCGTAGCACATGATTTAATTTTTGGATGCCAAGAGCATTTTTGAGCAGGAAGAAGGCTGTATGTGAATCCAACAAATTAAGACGGACAAATTAGATTCAAGAGCGTCCTTGATTCCACCATCTGTCAATGGGCAGCCTAATATCTCCAGACTGATACTAGGCGTGATGGACGCTCCGAGAATTATCTCACTGAAAGAGGAAACAATAACCTCGAATTCATCACGACGGAACCCAAAATTAATGATTTCACTTTTTAAAGTGTTCAAGTCTCGGAATTAGGTCAACGAGCGTCTTGAAGACAGTTTCGGGATGACCTCCGAGGGTGCAGTCATCAAGGTACCAAACATTCAGCGGGGTTGAGCAGCTCTTAGCAATGTGATTAATTCCAAGGCAAAAAAGAACAGGACCCAATGGGTCTCCTTGTTGAACCTCCGAGGACGAGGAAATATGGTAAGGGCCATGGACGAGGGTGGATGGTTTCGCGTATGAGCTGAGTACATAGTTGTATATTTCGGGACAAGACAGTTCTCCAATATAGAGTCGCGGCGAATGGTGTTAAATGCATTACGGATGTCCAATTTAACAATAATATGGGGGTATTGTTGTTTATGTGGTTGAATGCACGGATTCCGTGTATTGCAACTTCACAACCTCCTGGGGTACCAACTCCAAGTTGAATAGGGCACAATAGCGGGGTTAATGTTGGGATAACAGCCCTGCATGCCATCTTTGAAGCTAGCCGACAAAAGACAGATCCAACTGCAATGGGTCGAACACCCCCTCCTTTCTTTTCTAGCGCGATCAGTTTTGCAGAGAAGAAAAAGTGACGGACTAGCTCTGGAAGATCTCCCGAAAGCATTCTGTTGATAAGAGAACGGATCGACGAAAGAAGCCGTGATCCCGAGTTTCCAGTGTCCGGCGAGATTAGGTCCTTAAAATGTCCTGGTCGCAGCCCGTCTAGACCCGCCCCGCTGCTTGGAGCGAAGGATAAAATTAATGTCATCGTCCGAGACTGACAATGACTGAATAATCCCTGGGAGAGGTGGATTTCGTGAGTCGCTTGGAACGGCCGGATGTCGATCCAGGAGAGCTTCATGAGTCTCAATTGAAGGCTTCAGGAATGGACTATCACTGGAGAGCGCAAAATAAGGAAATAATTTTAAGGTTAGTTAATAAATCCAAAAAAGCGAGCACAGCTAACTAACAGGAAATGACAGAAAAGTGGCAATCGACGTCCCCACAGGTACGACTCCCAGAAAACTAAACTTTTCTGACTCGGACTCAAAGGAGACAAATTTGGTGTCCTGCGTCCTGACCATGAACTGGCAGGAAGGGGGGACCATCACTCCGATAGCCTACAGTAGTGAGAGAGACATACACAGTTGACGAGAGTGAGGTCTCCGTCCCTCATGGACATGTAGTTGTTGTTATTGTGGAGACAAATCACATTTCTGCCCACATTAAGGACCTCCCACACAACTGGGGTCACTCAGGCCACCTACCTCCATCTCGCTCATTGACAGTGCACTCCACTCCCAGTCCTCCTTGTCCGTCCTCACTATCCGCAAGTATTGGCCAGAAGAACGAGACAATAACTTGACATGACTGCCATTCCTCAGTTTGTCCTGTCGGTGTATCATCGATCATACAATGGCTGCGGAGGTGACGTATGAACTGACAGTCCGCTCGGCCTTGTCCACTATGTTCTGTGTCTCCTTCACTAGTGACTTGAACAGTCCTTGAAATGACATAACAACACTAATAATAATCTATTTAAATAAATTAATTTATTAAATAGTCAGACTCCACTGGGAATGCCCGAGAATGTGCCGAACACTCTGGCAGCCTCATGTCTGATTGCCTGCACCTCCCCACTGATCTTCTTCTCGATGGCCGACCTGTGGAAGAAGACAGCCTGCAGTCGGGCAGCAACCCAACCTTGTTCTTGAAGTACCTCCTTTCCTCGTCATCATACATGGACAGGGCAAAGTAGTACTGCACCTTCACACAGATCAGTCCATACTCCTGCGAAGGACTCAAATCAAGCCCCCCCAACATAAACCGAAAGGGGATTTCGACGTCTAGAATATCCCCACCTCACACCTTTGGCAGGACACCCCTCAATCACCGTGATCTGGTACACCAGTGATGAGTTCTCCTGGTAACTGTCCTCCACATCCACCACCTCCTCCCGCCACAACTCCAAATTGACGCGGACAATGCGGGCGGTGTAGTGCTTGAAGGTGACAGTCCCAAACAGCAATTCGTTTATATCCAGACTACAGTAATACTCATCGACCTAACTTGATCGAACTAAATCGGACATTCACGTCCATCGCATTGGTCAAACACACACTGAAATTGACCTCGCTCTGGTCGATTTCCCCGCACGTGTTGTGGATGGCCACGGGGAATATTTTCACAATGTCCTTCACTTTCTGGGACACGACAACCCTCAGGAAATATCTATCACATTCCGGATGCTTCCAATACTCTATTTGCCCCAGCTTCCCGTCGTATGTCTCCGAAATTGCCGAACAAGTCCCCAGCTGGAAATTCACATTTTCTGGCCCGTAAAATGTCCCTGCTTTGAGAAGGTCCTCTGAAGATATTGCAGTGGTGTATTTAGAAATGTATTTAGACTCGACAGAACACATAAACTGGACTGCTACTCCCCCGTGAGTGAAGTTTGGGACTGACCAATTAAAATTGACCTTAATTTAAGTATTTTGGGTACTTTTCCTTTGATGGTTTCTCCTGTGTAAAAAATGGGTTCTCCGTTCTTCGTTTGGAGTCGCTTTGTGTCCTTTAAAGTGATTTCGATCTCCTGCTTTGAGGACAGTCGTTTTATAAACTGAATTGTAATACAAATTCAAACATTCATTGTGCTCCACAATAAAAACTTTAAATTTTTTTGTATTAATAATTTATTTTTTTTAATATGGTACAAATTTATGTTGCTAATAAATTCAATTTTCGGCTATTTAAAAAAATGTTTATCGGGAGATAGCCAGGAAGACTCGTTCAACCAGATACCGGTGGTCGTAACCATTTTTAAAAGTGACCCGATGTGTCAGAGCAGACTCCGTGTAATCTTCTGGGCAATAAAGGAGTTCACACACGTGAGGTCCCAAACGGCAGGGTCGTCATCTCGTCAGTCCAAACCCTAAGATCTCTGTAGGTATCAGTTAAGAGTGGAATCACGGGGTGACCGAGGAATGATCTGGTTTAGTTTGATATGTCGCGAAGAGCGTTTAATTTGCCACGACATGCGAGGGAGTTGTAGCCAAAGCGAAAAAGTTCAAACGACGGAAGAACCATTCCTCAGTTCGACTTTAATTCACCTCAAAGGCGAACTAACTTATCCACAAACCTGCTAGTCTCTGGCGATTTTAATGCCAAACACCCCTCATGGTATTGGAAGCAACCTCCAGATAAGAGGGGGAACCTAATAATTTCTCACTTGGAAAATCTGTGTGTTGCAAACGACCCAAGAATGAACACTCGAACCCCTTACAACGATAAAAATTCTCTCACTTCACCCGATATTACTATTTGCTCACCACGACTGGCACCTCTGGTTCATTGGTCCGTTAATTTTGACTTGAGGAGCGATCACAACCCTATTCTTATAAAAATCAATTGCACCCCGGCGACCCGGTCAAAGCATGCAATATTTCACGATTACGCTAATGCCGATTGGACAGGATATAAAAAATATGTTGATTCATCCCTATGGAACTTTCATCCTCAGAATTTCAACTCCCTCGACACGGCAGTCAACTACTTTAACAAAGTTATTCTAAAGGGGAGAGATCTATTTGTAAAGAAAGGAGTCCTGAAACTCACGAAAAGAAAATACGACGCTAAAACAGTCAAACTAATAAAAGAAAGAAATCGCCTTAAACACAGTACACATCTGACGAAACTCACAACGAGAAGGATTCGGGTATTGAACATGGAGTTCGCAGAAAGTGCGAGACGAGTGCAAAAAAGAAAATTGGACACGATTTCCCGAGGGATGAACAAAAAGTGCTCACTCTCGAAAATGTGGAAAATGCTGCGTAACATTAAAAACGCCGACAATACAAACGAGGATGACAACAATCACCAACTAGACCTAAACACTTATATGAAACATTGCGTGAAGATAAGTCACAAGGCTTATAAAAAATCGGAATCCTCTTCAATTATTAAGGGCAAACCGAAAAGGGAGCCTCCATCATCGTACTTCCTACCTCGAGATGTCGCTTTAGAAATTTCCCGACTAAAGAATACACGCTCCTGCGGACCAGACGGAATCCCAGCGATCATGCTCAAAAAATTGGGCGATGCAGCTATCTCTGCACTTACGAGTATTTACAACTACTCGTGCAATTTCAATTTCATTCCAAATAATAATAATAATAATTCCAACATTATGGAAACTGTCGTGCATTCACCCAATCCTGAAGCCTGGAAAACCGAAGGAGCAACCTGGATCATACAGGCCACTGTCCCTTTTATGCGTCCAGGCACGAATTCTAGAGAGAATGGTTATGACTTTGATTCGCCCCCTCTTCCCAAAAGTCAGTTCCCAACATGGATTCAAAGAGGGGCGATCAACTGTCACACATCTAAATGCTTTAATGAAGTTTATATCAGACGGTCTAAACAAGAAACCTAAACAGGAAAAATCCATTGTCTGCTCGATCGACATAAAGAAGGCTTTCGATTCGGTGCCAAGGAAAATACTCACACAAAAGATCTATTCCTCAAATATTGATACGAATCTAAAACTATGGCTTGGGAATTTCCTGAGCGGCCGTCGGGGAAGGGCTTGTTGTGGAAACAAATCTTCCATATCGAGACTATTACCAAATGGGGTCCCTCAGGGTTCTTCACTATCTCCACTTTTATTCAATCTCATGATGAACGACATACCACAGCCAGAGGGGGACAACGATCTGTTATTACTATGTGCAGATGATATTATCGTCGCATCAAGGGATGTGAGCATAATAAAAGCAACGGATAGAATACAGGATAACCTCAACAATCTGAGTTCATGGCTATATAGAAACGAACTGGAGGCAAGTCCGGAAAAATCTATTTTGACTCTGTTTACGAAAAACAGAAGGCTTGGAAAGTCTCAATTGAAGCGAAGTTAGACGGGGAAATTATACCGCAGAGCAAAACCAGAAGATTTGGTGTTACATTCGACACCTTTCTAACCTTTTCAACCCAAGTCGAAAATGTAGTTATGGCGGATGCAAGAAAGATTAACTTCCTGAATGCCTTCCTGAAGAACGCAGGAGAATGCAAAGGCCTATATGGCCTAAACAACATATATAATCAATACTTGGAACCTACGATCGGCTATGCGTGCGGAATCTGGGGAACAAAATTAAGTGCAAACAATATATCAAAAATCGACAAAATTCGAGTGAAAGCGGCAAACCTGCTAAATACTTTCTCCGATAAAAAGATTATTCCAAAAGCCTGGAACAACAGAGAGGTTCGTCCTGAAAATCCCCGTCCGTACCAAAATGCGTCGGGACAACGAACGGCGGAACATCGGGAGAGGCTGCGCGAACTGCTGAGGGAGGCTGGGATCACCTGAATTCTTCTTTCTTTTGGCTATGACGGTGGTTTTCTGGTTCAATAATAATAATAATAATATACTACAATTTTCCCTACAAACTCACGTCTTTACAGAACTCCTAAAAGAATGACGTTTTTTAAGTTGTGGACTATGACGTAGCCATATTTTTCACGAGTCTTTTCATTTTAAGGCTGGGTTTATTTACAAAGCATAGGAAACCATCACCACAGGAACGTGCAAGCCATTATGATCTGTCAAAATGACAAATTTTTTCAAGTTTGAATACACTTTGGAAAAAACATTTTGAAGCAATTCAAATGATTTCTGACTTTTACAGAAATCGATTTTTTAGTTAAGTTATCGGATATTTCAGATTAGTTTTAAAAGTATGTAAGGATTGGGTACTAAAATGATTTTAAATAAGAAATATTCTGCTTTTGTATCATTCAGTTTTGACTCAATAAAATCTATTTAAAAATAAGAGTACTAAATAAATAAGAATTTTATTGTTGTAAATAAATATTAAAATCAAATATATGTCTATTTTTTATGTATATTTCTCATATGCCGAAGTAGATTTGACGAGACAGAAAACATTTTGTTGCAAAGATCACATTTGTAGGGCTGTTCTCCAGTATGGACTCTCATATGACGTTTGAGGTTGGCGTACCTCGGAAATATCTTGTTACAATAATGACAGAAGGATTGCTTTTTTTCTCTGATTTGGTTGAAATTCGTGGTAGTTGGGGAAGAATTTATATAATTCAAAAATTGTTGATTTTTAATAATATTGCTCATCATTTCGTTAAAAATCGCGTTGTATTGGTTGTAGATTATGCTTTGCTGATAGTTTACCATCATCGACATGAGACACATTTGATTAGAACTGAAAACTGTTGGAGTTGCCGACTGAATGTTTTGAGTGGGAATAAAACAATTTCCAACATCCAAACTCGTTTTGGGTACATCCTTGTGAATGTCTTCTATGGAAAACGAGTTTCGTTGAGTTTCTGCATTTGCTTGAACTTCGACTCCGTTAGAACTGAGAAGGGATCGGTGTAACCTTTTGTGTCTACACAGATTTGAGAACTGAGTGTAGCTTTTGAAACATATCTATTCATGAATAAAATTTCCTTACGTTGCAAGTATGTGGCTTTAGTGTCCCGTGGATATTTTTGTGCTGCTTTAAACCACTCTTAGTTAAGAATGATTTTCCACATTGCATACAAATATTATCATTTTGGGAAATTTCCGAGTTCTGCAAGGTTTGGTCTGCACGTACAAATTTGCCGGGTTGGTCTGAATTTTGTCGATTTTGTTCAGACTCGTTCTTAGTCGGTGATTGTTTGTTTTTATTTTCTTCCGAGGATTCGGTAAAGTCTAAGGATAAAATTTATTTATTCTGTTTTAAAAAATGTACAGGCTTCAAATATCATTATTTACCATTTAACACATGGTTAATTAGTTTTACCCTAATTAGAACCACATTTAGAGTAAGTTGTGATTTCATACCTCGATTCAAGTCGGATTGATCTGAACCTTCATCCTTGTCACTCATCTTTCAAACTAAAGATAATTAGTTTATTTCTACATTTATGGGCAAGCGTAGTTTCCAAGAAATTCGGTTGATTATATAGTTTTATAGCGATTAATCAATTATCTTTTAGACGAGAATAACGTTTGACTGAATAACTTTTCTAAAAAAATAAAATAAAGGGCAGCCTGCTGCTTAAACGTCAAAAACGTCTTTCTCTTATTATTTAATAAATATCAATTTCAAAGATTACAACAAATATATCTTTTATATAACTGACACTTATAGACAAAAGAAGGATTATTCGAATGGGGGATTTAAAATATAGCAATTGTGTAGCTCAAATGTAAATTATTCTGTCTCGCATTTATTTACTTACCACAAATAAAGAGGAGTAAAATTTTTATTTCCTTGAACGTTATTTTGAAATTTATTTTACAATTCGAAAACGTCCAAGTTAATAGAGCGGAATAAAATTGGGTAGAACTAATCAAGTGGGATGCAAGATGAAAGAAAGAACAGCAAGTGTTGCCTAGTTCCCATAAAGCAATGAGCGAGTATAATGCACTTCACGGATATAAATAATCATCTCAGAGACAATATCATAGTGATGTAAATAATAAATCATATTAATAGTCTTACATTGTATTTTTAAACAGACTATACAATTAGATATGATATATTCTTTGGTGTAGTGGTTTATATTCAAATTGATTTTAATGCTAATGAATGCTTATAATCACTCAATGTCATCTTTACAAAAGAAAAAAATTCTAAAATACAAAGAATCTAAAGGACTAAACCACTCTATTTTAAAACGATTATTTATTGGTTGAAAATATTTTAGTGCTTCTTGACACGCTTTTTGTTTCATTTTGTTGATATTTTTATTAGATGAGAAAAAAACTTTAAACATTTTAAGATCACAATTTAATTTAACTACATCAAAGACAAAAAAGTCCACCCGCAGTGCTGGCTCGAACTCTATTCCACATGATACAACACGAATCGAATCAAGACTAGGCCGCTAACTCGATTCAACATTATACAAATATAAAACCCCGCAAGAACACTTTATTTATAAAAACTATAATTTTTATGAGCAAAAAGTTGTATTAAAGAACTCCAACCTCCAAAAAAATAATTCCACATCTTGGTATACGAATGTTTAGTGTTCTTTATTTTTTTATTTATAATACTTTCAATGATTAACAAGGGGTGTTGAGATTTTGGTGTTTTGATGGATAATATACTTTTATTAAAAGCGATAGCTTTACTTTAGAAAAATTTTTTTTAAGATATTGTTTGGATTGAGAAATTCAATTTTCCAGTTGATTTTTATTATCAATTTTTTTCTCATTTCCATTTATTTTTTGCCAATCTTATCACAGAGATCACTTTTTGTTTCCCATAGTTAATTTTTTTATATTTTTGTTTCTTTAGTTATCTTTATGGGATATTTCTTAAATTTTGACGTTTGTTGACAAATCAAATGAACTGTAAAGAAAATTATGGATATTAATTGCTGATTACTTTTTATAATTGATCTATATCTTTTCTGAATCGTCTTTATAAAACAACAAATAGATGTCTTTGGAACACTATGACAGTCAAAGAATATTCTTATCAACGAACAATTCGTAAATTAGTATATAATTATGCCT
This sequence comes from Octopus sinensis, assembly GCF_006345805.1. Lineage (NCBI taxonomy): Eukaryota > Metazoa > Mollusca > Cephalopoda > Octopoda > Octopodidae > Octopus > Octopus sinensis. The sequence goes on along the minus strand of NW_021837025.1, from coordinate 34,028 downwards.
TTCTTGATTCATCTCAGTTTATCACACAAAACACAATAGACAGGCTTCTGGAATTACAAAATGTGAGTTTGTAAATCTTAACTGGATGTTTAAAATAAACTTTCGCCAATAACCTCCAAAATGCTTCCAATTTACGACCACTTGCAGATGAGGTCCTTTTTATTCTTCTTTCTAACTGCATGTAGCACGCTTGTCAATTCGCAGCCTAACCAGTTCCAAATTCAACAAGTATCTATACCCCAAACAGCTTTAAAGAATCAAAGTCTTTAATGGCTACGCTCTAGAGACTCAAACTTTTAATTTTTCAAAAATGGTCTGGATGGAGTCCCGATAACTAAACTGTGGCTTTCTAAAACATGACGTCTACTAACTCGGCTCAGATCCGTCATTAAGTCGACTAAATTCGACAATGGCGGGTGTCAGAAGAAATGCGGCAATCTGTTATCTATAAAAAGTTCCAGATACCCGTATTCTAAAGTCGTGACTCATTCAGTCGTTTCAATCGAAAAGAACCGTTTGCTGAATTCCTGGCAGATTAGACGACAGACTCAAAAACGGTAAACCTAATAGAACTGAGATGAAGACAATAACTAAACTTTAACAAATAATTGGATTAATAAAGAAAGTACGAAAGTAGAATAAATATGTTAATTGAATAAAAAACAAAAGGCAATCTACCCGCGAGAGAATTGAGAAACTGTTCCCCCAAGAAATGCTATTGAGACACGCTCGAAAGGCCGATTGAGCTCGCGGAGGTCGTTTCTAATTCTTCCGAGGTGGCGGCCTCTTTCGGTGAGGAAACGAAGTGTTGATGATCCCAGTGTGCCTGAGGTTTCGACTGACACTGGTTTGAAGATGAATCTGTCCGAAAGAGATCCGTATTTTTGTTTTTCGAATCTCAGCTTTCGTCGCCGCCGTACCGGCTTTGATCGCGGACGCGAGAAGGCATGTGACGCAAAATATATGTTAATTAGTAACATTAGAAAATTTATTTAAGCGAATATTCATTGGATATCAGGGCATTTCTAACCTCAAGTTGTTGATTCTATCTTCACCTACAAGTTAAATCAACAAAAGCCCCCACATTTAGCGTAATTTCGTTATTTGTACTGTTTTATTCTATCAACCTCACCCTCTTAGGGCCCACGTTCAGTGCACGGATGGGCAGATTCATGTCAACGCGCAGTCTAGATTCAGGAGCTACCTCTTCAACAGGCATCGATAACCCGTGCCTTGTCTCGGTTTGCATGCTTTCTAAGGTCTTTCGCAACACCATGTCTGGATGTATACCTTCACCCTCTCCTCCACTCCGAACGCCTCCAATTGTTCTTAAAGATTTTGACAAAATTCCCGTCCCTGGTCATAACGACAGGGACGATCTTTATTTTACCCAATGATTTTTTCCTTAATAATATCTGTCGAATTTATTATTATATCTGCTATCGCGTGATTGATTAATTTTTCATCCAATTTTTAATCTGTTTTCGTTAATTTTCTGCCAGGAATTAATTGTCGTTGTCTCTGATATCATTTTCCATACCTCCAGACAACTGTAATGACTTTTCTAAAATTGGTATTATTAAAATTCAAATCAGATAACTATTTTTTTAATATAGTGGTAAAATCAACCAGTTTATTGAACTAGAGGGACTTGAAGGATTTAATTATTTCCATATCTTATTCTCTAAGGCAGGGGTGCGCAAGCTTTTTGGGTTTGCGGCCGCATAGCATTTTTTTCCTTCTCATCCACGGCCGCACATTTTCTGCATTATGTTTTCGATATTAATATTGTAATTTTTTTAATTATTAAAAGTGACCTCATAAGTTGCCCATTGTCATCGAGACCGAATGAGTTCTTGGACAGGAAATGCTCTCGTTCATCAGGGACATCATATTATTAAAATAAATAATTATTTCATGGACAAAAGATAAGAAAGAAGGAAAATTAATTAAAAGAAATGTATTATACAAGTTATTCTAATGACGGGCAGGATCTTTGGTATTTTTTGCAAGCTTATTGAAATGCACTGGTAGGGTAGATATCATTATGCGCAAACATGACTCTAAGTTTGCATCCGTTATCCGAGATCTATATTGACTTTTTAAATATTTCATTTTGGAAAATATAGACTCACATAAATATGTGCTTCCGAATAAAACGAGAATATTTCTTGCCATTTCACGTAAATTTGGATAAGCTGTCGCTGATTTCCATACATTCAACAAATCTTCGCTTTCATTAAATTTATTTATCAAAATTAAATCATTTTTTAATTTCAATAATTCAATTTGAAATTCCAATGGCGCATTCTCAATCAAAACAGTATATGGTGCTGCAGTTAATTGAAGTTTGAGTTCAATTTTTTTTAAATTCGTTAAATCGCTCTTCAAATTGTTTCAAAATATAATCGAATATAGTATTAAATGTATTTGGTGTAAGATCGTCATAATTAATTATTTTGTCATCAATGAGATTTTTGACTTTTTTAAAATGAAATAATTCATTTTTTTCTATGTGAATCTTCAGTAGGCGGCATGTATCCATAAAATCGTTAATTTTTTTATACATTCGACAAATTGTTTGGTTTTTACCTTGCAAAGATATATTCAAATTTTTTCATTTGTGAACAAAGTGCTTGTTGGTGAATAATGTACACCAGTGACATAAATAAATTAAGCCGTTTATGATAATTACTTTTAATAAAGGTTAACCATTATAATGAATATTTTTAATTATTATTGAGGGTTTTTCTTGATTAATTAACACTATGAGCATTATATTTAAGATTAGTTGCTCGATGACCTAATTGTGCTCACGGCCGCACATTCATCGACTTTCGGCCGCACTTGCGCACCCCTGCTCTAAGGCTTGAATTAAATCGGTCGTATTTTTTGGAAGAAAAATAAATTAACATTGGAATATTCTGCATTTCTGTGATAGCTCGCATTATCTAGCATTAAAAAAAATTTCTGTTTTCATTGATCATATCTTGATTTACGTTACATAACCATTTTGCGAAAATAGTCATCTTTTTAGGCAGCATGTAGTTCTCAGTAATCCTTGGCGTTAAATTTTTTCAAACACCTAGGAAATTTGAATTTTCCAGTTATTAGAGATTTTAGCTTCTCACCAAGTGCATTACAACAATGGAGAAGGAAAACCTTCTCTTTTTATTTTTTAAGTCATTTGTCATGAATTTGAACAAAAGATTTCGACGAAGTTTGGTTTATATATAAAACCGTTTCACCACAGCCGAAAATATTTTCACTTTTGATAGTTCATAAACAGTTGTCACAATCAGAGAAAAAATTAGATACTGAAGAAAAATAAGACGAATTCTTTTTTCAACTTATAGTTTTGAATACTAACTCGTGTTTTTTCTTGAACCTCTCGAGCCATCCATTTGATGCCTTAAATCAGCGGTTCTTAACCTGGAGTCGATTTGACCTCCAAGGGTCGGAAATCAACCCAGATCGATCGTAAAGGAATCGAAAACAAATTTAATAATTTTAATTTTTTTTAATTTTTAAAATTACAATGCTTGTTTTTGTTCTTGATGAGTCGTCTTCTCAGTCCTCACTATCCGCTTCTACATATAAAATTCGTCAATATAAAAATGAATATTCGCATTTAGATTTATAAGAAATTCTTTTGATAATAAACCATATTGTTTACCGTGTAATAAGTCAGTTCCTATCAAATGCAATGAAACCGTCCAAATTGTTGAATCATCCTATGAGAAAACATTTAAATAAAAAAGATAGACCATTAGAGTACTTTGAAGAATTAAAGAGTTCTTTTAGTTAACAAAAAACGTTTAAAACTGTTTTTACAAATAGTAATGAAAAAAAACAATAGTTGTTATTATTTAAAATTATATTTAGGAGGACTATTTGCATCCTAGTTTGTCCATTTGGGTAACCTCCTCGGCCCCTTTGGACTCTTTCTTCTGAGGTGGTCCCTAAATCTTGATTCCACAAGATATGTTGTTGGAAAACATAATAAAAATTTAATTATTTGTTCCCAAATCTTTGAATATTTTTTTAATTCTTTTTTTTCGCCAAAAGGTAGACAAATCCTGGTTTTCAAACAAAATCTTTTAAGAATAATTATATTTAATTTCTATAAATAATGATAAAAATACAAAAAAATTCATCTTGCAAATCCATTTGCACCTTTACAGTGCTAGTCAAAAAAGGATTTATCATCCATCTTGGTATTTCCATATTAATAACGTCTTCAAATCTGATTGTCATTTTCTTTTCCACATTAATTAGATGGTTAACAATAATTTCAATATCAAATTCATTAAATGAATTACATACTGAATATAGACAATCGTATTTTCCTGATTCGAAGTTATGTCTATAATTCTTTAACTTTTCACAATATGTAATTATTGTAACTCTGACGTCAAACATATTTACAAAATTTCCCTGCAATTTCAAGGAAATTTCATTTAATTATTAAGGAAAAAGTGCCTGTAATTAATTGTTATTTAAATAGATACATTTGCTCGGTTTATAGCAAGATCTCTTTCTGAAACCCGGCCAGGTTTTATATCTTGAAAATTTTAATTTTTGTTTCATAATTAATCTTTGAATTTTTTAACGGACCATACATATTATTATATCGTCTTACACAGAGCCATAGTAATTTATCGCTCTCCACAGACAGGACACACACTTTATTTTAAGTAAAAAGGAGGAGTTAGAGTTATCTTCTAGTTGTACTTCATCAGGTTTTTTTCTTCCTAAGAGTTGAATAGACAATCCGTATTTAGTATCTTGAAACCTCTCTAGGGTCACGACCTACTTGATATATGCCTTTGTTTTTTATTCTATTCCAAGGGAGTCGAGCTGTTTTGTAGTGCATAGAGACAATACCTTCCCAGGTAAGCAGGAGACGGATTATCATAACTTTTGCTTGGATAATTCTTACTTTGCTTGCTAACAGGTCGTAGTGCGTTTTTTCTTTACTTCGACTTGTTTTAACTGGCTCTGTGACGTTATTCCAACCTCAAGAAGAGTAATTCTGATTGTGGTCTTTTTATGTAAAAAGATGTCAGGTTTGTTGTATTTTACAAAAATGTCGGTTCTGATCGTTGTATTTTCTCTCATTTCAGCGAACTCATTACACTGGATGGGTTTTGAGCCTCTTGGTTTATCTGATTCCAAATTGTTTTAAATAAGTTTAGATGCAACCACTTTACTACTTCTTTATGTGTTCTGAGGTATGAACAGTGATTACATTTATTTTAACATATCCAATGTTTCCGTGGAATTCATTTTATTAACCGGAGTAGGAGGAATTTCAATAAATAATAAAAGTGACTAAATAATGGCCGTAGATGACCGCAAACTGAACATTCTGATATAAAGTTGCTTAGTAGCGTAATTATCGATCAAACTATAAAGCTCTTTTCTGTCAATAAACGCTTTAAATTTAGTTAGAAAATGGTTTTAGTAATTTCAAATTCAGCAAAATTCAAGATTATTTTGATTCTGCTGATTATTATTTTTTATATTATTTATGGAAAACAAAAAGTTGTGTTTGTTATTTTATTTTAGGAAAAAAAAACCACCGAGACCTACGGAGAAAGTTTAACGTTGGTTAGTGCATATTACAGCATCGGAACCTTCATGAAACCAGGAAACAAGGAAAGAACTCCAAATGACTACTATGAATGGATAAAAAAATTTGGGTATTTACAAAATCATCTCGTGTTTTTTTCGGATGATCAAAATGTCCTCAATTATATGGCCTCAATAAGGACTAATAAAAAAACAACTTTAATGTTTGTCGATCGAAGAAAATTGATTGGATTTCGCAACATCGAACAAATTAAAGAAATATTCAAGCTTCCTGGATTTGGAGTTTTCCCTGAGGAAACAGGCAATTACAACTATTCGGCAATCATGCATTCTAAACACGATATGGTTAGGAGGGCAATTATGCTTTTTGGAAACGAATCGTCCTATTTTGCATGGGTGGACATTGGACTGTTCCGATACGCCTCTCCTGTGGAGGATTTTGAATTGAAACATAGTCAGTATATCGAGAATGGCCGGATATTGATGTCTCAGGCATTCCCCTTCAAGGATGAGACTATCGAAAGCATCATTAAGAATGCTCGCACGTGGATCTCGGGGGCAATGATGGCCGGTCACGTCGACTCAATGCTGAAATTTTGCAATGTTTATGAAGAATTCTTTAAAAAATTGATTTCGATGAAACTAATCGCCACTGACGAACAAGTCATCTATGCCCTCTACTCGAGTCAAGGACAAAAATTAGTGATTGATATTCCTAAGCTGAGTGTCTTTCAATGTGATTATTTTGGATTATATCTCCTCTTCACTCCCATGCCTACCACTGATAAGTGTCCTTGACATTTCAAATTGATATTTTTGTTTTGTATGACACCATAACAAATGCTGGTAATTTCTAATTGTATTTAATCTAACTTTTGAATCATATGATAAAATTCATGGGGAGTATTCTGATTTAAAATCAAATAAATGCAATATTATGTGATTAATTGTGAGTAGTGGTTGAAGAAAGGAATTTCCAAAACCGCATTTATGTAAAACTACACACATTATAAATCGATAAAAATCATTAAAAAGTCCCCAATTCTCTTATTAATGTTTCAATAATTACTAGCTTGACACAAAAGGTATTCTAAGAAACTAAATGCAGAGGATGGACGCAGATGTGAATGCTGTCGAATGTCTTGAAATGTGCGGCAATACAACTTTATTGTATTTTAGAAACACTAGATCATTTATTTCAAATATTAACCAACATGAAATCGATGAAAATGGACTCTGTGGTTTTTAACCAAACTCTCTTCCCCAATTATATTAAAAATTTTAATTTACAAATATATTTTACTGGAGCTATTCTGACTTGTTCCAAATATCATACAAAAAGGGCAAGAATGGACTATGCATCTTTATGGTCTTATTCACTCTACTGTTGATAAAAGTGGTGATTAAAAACAAATAAATTAGAGCACACAAAGTCAACAAATCAAAGAAATGGAAAATTATAATTCAGTTGACTCATACCAGTGTCTGACGTTGTTTGACGTAGCCCGGATTTTCGAAGAAAGTAGTATAAGATGGCTAGAAATAAACTTCTCAATCAACATACTCGTGGACAGTAATTTCGGGCTGTACCACGGAGGTTAAGAACTGAGCTCCAATAGACAGGGTCAGAGTCAGCAATACAAAACAGATGCTGAAAATGGGGAATTTTGACTCTGCGTGAAATATAAAGTTATATCCACTTTCAATAATTTTGAGTCGGATTTGGGTGGTTTGTTTTATTTCATTCCTAATCCACGTGCAATTTGTCCATCTATTTTTGGTAAAAGTTCGAGGTTCCAAAGTGAAAACATCCACAGTCCCACTGCTGTTGTATTCGGGCAGCACTGCGATTATCAAATTGTCATTTTTCTTGTAAATTCGATATTTGGTGACGCTTTGAAATGTATTTTCTTCAAAGACGAATTTGTATTCAACGTTGAAAGCCGGGTGAGAAAAGTTTGGAGAAAACAAAGTGACGAACTTGTGTTTATATGAGTAATCATTTCCTATAAATCAATCGGGAAGACAAACCGAGGAAATTCCAGGATTGGCCGTAGTGAAATAGAAATGAACTTGCCTCGAGAAGCAATAGACAGATAGAAATCATAAACAGAACAACAATCGAGAGGATAATTTATAACAATTCGTTCTACCGAATAAAATTATTACGTAAATTGTGGTATTCAAGATTGGGCAAAACGACATTCATTCCAAATATTACGCAATTGAGGAGGACGAGAGAGTGGTCTTTTCTAAATTTCTAATTAATAGTTGAGTGATCCCCCAGACAAGATATTAGGATTAATACACCTCATGAACAGTTCTTATTAAAAAAATAATTTTATTCAAAGATTATAAAAATTATAATGAATATAAGACTCCTCAACCAATTCTGGGTAAAGGCAGCCTCCAATAATCGGTGGAACTGAATTCCTCGACCCCCCGTCGAGCATCAGGTCTCCGACATGAAGGGAAAAAGGAATCGACGTGCTCCTTCACCGTCGTATAACTACATGTTAAGAACCCCTTACCTGGTAGACAACTTGACACTATTGGGAATCACAACCTTACTGTTGTGGTCAATTATAAAGATCCGTGTAGAGGGGAGTCCCAAAGCACGGTATGTCTCTTCGTCCTACACAATTCACAACACAACTCCCACAGTATCACGGTTGCCGAATCCCCCTGCGATGGGATTGGAGACCTCATCGGGAAACAAGCCCACAATCTCATTTAAACAACTAATTTTAAACTCTTGCGAGCACTTGTGAATAATCTCCCTAATTGTAGTCAATAGGACAGCCCACCTGTTAAAAGCATTTAATAATCCGAAAGGGGAGAGCATGATTGGGCCAGTCGGGAGAGCAACCCCGTCCTCCCGCACACTGGAGATGAACTGAGTGGTCAAAGCCGACTGGGCAATGGAGCGGGAGGACAAATAAACTATTCTGTATTCGTTGTCGCTGATGGCCCGAAATAACTGAATCACGTTTTTGTGGCACCAATTCATTCCCAAATAGGGCAGGACTTGTCCAAACACATCAGTCCTGAAATACAGCTTGCCCACTACCTGGTGATCGTCCCATCAATGTCCGAGACCACCAATTTATCCTTATACGACCAACGGAATATTCGACATCTCACCGTGGACGTGCCTTGGTATGCCGTGGTCACCGAAAACGTGGCCTGATTGCAGCCGGGATTCAAATTCATTTGTCTCTACCAAAATATAACTTTGCCATCACAATGATCTCGGAACTCAAAAGACAAGGCCGATCACAGAGGTTTCCCGCCTTCAGGGAATAAGATTTGCGCGGGGAATTCATTTCCGAGTCACTGTTGGTGAAATCACTCGTGCTGGAGTCGGCAAACCTCTGGAATTGTTAGAACAGACAAACCACGGGGGAAGTGGAGAGTGTTTTATTGATGTGGGAATAACTGTACCTGTTCTCATTTCTCCCAAAAATGATATTCTTTACTAGACTCCGCTTAGACTTGGGGGGGTAGCGGTTGAGTGACTTGATCACCTCCTGTGGTGTGTGGGCAGACCAACCTGCGGGAGACGCGCCCCAAACACGGAAAGGGATACCAAATGGATTGAGTTCCACGTGTGAAAACTGGGACATGAAGTGACAGCCCAACCGTCCTTCGAATAAAAAGACAAGTTTCTTGTTGTTGAGGAGAGAGGAGGGGGACTTGCTGTACTCCTCCCAGGCAACCAAATGCTCGTTGAATCTCCTCAAAGCGAGGGAGTCGTCGGTGGTCTCCAAATCCCCACAAAGTGACATTTGCAGTCCGGGAAGTACTTGCTCGACCTCACTCCCCCGCATAAGTGCCGACTCCACTGCCAACTCGGAGTGTCCCAAGTACTGCACACACTTGTCCTCGTCACCCACCACCTCTGACAGGAAGAGGGGGTTATCCATTTGGGGGGTGGGAAATAGGTCACAGTGCAAATTCGACTGGGAAGAACTGTGTTGGCGGACTATTCCGTCGTCCTTCGAAACCAGCAAGTCTAAAATGGGGGAGTGAGGTCACCGAGTGTTCCCGTGGAAAGGCTTCTGCTGAGGGTGTGTTCTTCCTCCTTCTCCCAGTAAACTTGGCCGAACTGATTCAGTCGGAGGTCCAATTTGACTGGGGCGCCGTTGATTTGGACGTCGATCTGGAATGTGGGTAAAAGGGAGAGAACGTGTTGGTCTTGAGGCTTGAGAACTTGCATCATTCCGAATATTATCCTGAGAGGGGTGGATGCAAAGGAGCCGTCATGTTGTTCGATCACAATTATGTCGATTGCCCCACTTGTTGGCGTGGAGTTGAATCTGTTGTATAATCCACGTACATTTGAGAATATATTGTTCACATAATGCATTTGGGTGTGATTTTAGGTGCTGATTTATGGTAATTAACGATAATAAATCGATCTAACCAAAGATATTAAAAATAGATATTTATTTTATAATTAATTAAATTATTATTATTCAAAATATCGTTATTTTATATAATTAAATAAATTCAATCATATAGATTTTTAATTATTTTAATACCACGCAAAGGTATGGGAAGTTGTAGTTAAACAACCATCGAAACAATGGTGGGGAAATAATACTATACCAAAACAACTTTAATTTTATAATTCGCAAGGTGAATTTCATAATTTGCAATTTAACTAATCGACAAAGTATAAGCGTTATTTAAAAAATTGGACGTTCTGCAATTGAATCGCACATATAATTTAGAGCTGAATGTTTGCTATAAATGCAACACATTTTCGAACGGTCCAAAGTTTTCTTCAATAATCTTTAAAATAGAGTCAGTGCGACCAGAACGTGCAAAAATAATGCACATTGTTATGACTGATTGCAATAAAAGCTTACAAGAACACACTGGAGAATTATTTTCTAACATATGTGAGATTTTACATTCAAGTGGACCTATAGACTGGAAGCAAACTGTTGTATGAATAATCCCAAAACCTAAAGATAGTAAAACAATTAATTACAGACGGAGTACTTTGCACATTGTTTAAATCAGGCATTCTCAACCTTTTTTGTTCATCGCCCCCTTAGATATTTTGTCGCCCCCTTTGAAATTTTATCGCCCCCTTGTCCACATACAATTTAAAAATTTTTGGCATTGTCCCTTATTGGTTGTTTTTTGTATATAACTCAAAAATCAAAATATAAAATAATAAATCAAATGTAAAAAATTGAATTTTTATTAAAAATTATTAGTGAGACCCTTGATATTGATGTTTACTCGCTAAATATTCTATGTCGGGTTAATTCTGCTCAACTTTAGGCGTATATCGCCTCTTAACACACTTGCAGTCTATTTCTTTCACATTGTGTATTATGATTGACAAAACTAAATCCACTTTCAACTAAATAAGTGGTAGGGAATGTCAATAGTACATTACTCATTTCCTTCCATAAATTTGGAAATTCATTTGTAGATCTTTGATTGCCAAAATTTAGAGATACCATCCTGTTGAAATCTGTGAATATATTCTTCATTATATTTCAATTCAATTATCTCTTCTTGGATTGTTTCGTTCATATCTTCTGGCACACATGAAAACGGATCAATCATCCATGCTTCAAATTCCAAATCAAACAAATCTTTGAATCTAAGAGATTTTAAATATAAAATTTAAGGATTAACACTATAGAAAAAATATTAATAAATCTGAAATCTGAAACATTATTAAAATTAACATGTATAAATACTTGTATTATATTAAAATTCGAATATGTTATTAAATATATTATCGCCCCCCTGTACAAAATTTTCGCCCCTAGGGGGCGATTCGCCCCCGGTTGAGAACACCTGGTTTAAATAATGGAATGATTTGTGTACTGTCTATTCAGCTAGAGTATATTAACAGTGATGGTTTTGAGCAGGGAGATCACGTAGGATGGGCTTTTTTAACTCCACCGTGAGACTGCAATGAACACTTCGAAATTGGACAGAGCTTCTTAAGAACTGGTAACTCTTACGTGACGAGGCACTCAGGGGCATTTCAGAATAATGGGAAGCTACTTAAAATTAAGGTCATTTAAACACGGATGCGAAAACTTTGTATCTACAAGCATGTGGTGGAGTCAATATTACTAGGTGGATGTTTGTTGATGAAAGTGTAATCATCACCAACTTGTTAGACAAGACAAAAAGTTTTCAAGAGGAGAGTTCACGCACAATTGACTGACTAAGAAAACAATTCGGTTAATTGCTTTAAAAATTGCAAAGCAAAGACAAATTTCTTAGTGAAGCAGAAAGTACAAAATACTGAAAATGTGACTCATTACCCAATCGCATAGTTAATCTTAATTTCTTTTGTTGTTTAAATAATAATATAGACAGACTAGGGCTCATACGACAGGACAGATTGGTTAGCCAATTTTAAACATTACTTAGGCAATTAAAAAAGTCTTAGGTGTAGTCAACTAGTTTTGAAAAAACTCTTAAAAGTAGATGATGGTCCACTCTGAAGGCTGAGTATTTAATTAGGTAATTAATTAGTTTATTTATTTAATGATATGTTTAGATTATAAATAAATTAATATTTGAAATCAAAACAAAATAATCTTGTGTCCGCGAATGAATAGGAGTTGCTTTTACGGTAGTCTCGAAAACTGCCTGACAAATGTCTTATCCCTAGTCTGTCGTGTTGCTTAACCTCAGACGGAACTTGACAACCTTCGCTGGCAAAGATACACCAATCCAAATCCCTCGAATTATACTATCCTGGAAGACCCAGTGATCTTGGCCTACTCCCACAGTCGAAAGAACAACCTCCTCGCTGCCTGGAGACGCATTCCTGTCGATAATTGGAAGAACTACGAACTGTGGCTGTTCTGGTACAGCAACGATGTGCCCTCGATGGCCTCCACGTTGGGAGAACAACTGGAGGGTTGTGCCAGTCCCCCATTGTAGTGCTTGAAGGCAGTTGGGAACAGGGCATGTCCTATGACGCTCTCCTCATGTTCTATCGAGCCATCCACAATGCCTTCGAAAAGTACTCGAGTGTGCTATTTGTAGAGCACTGGCCCACAAATATATACGAGTTGGGACGTGCTTTGTTGACCCACATTCAAACTTGTTGTCTTGTTGGAGTATTTGTAGACATTTCGCATTCTTCTTCAGGTTTTTCCTCCAAGGGACCACTGTCTGTGCAGTCATCCACACCACACGCTGTCAGAGGCTGTTTATTCCACAAAAACAGGACTACAAGCAGTTGAGTGGCAGAAGGGGTTGCCTTTCTGTCTTATTTGTAGTTGTGTTGGCTCCCTGGGGAATTGTGGGCACGTTTACTGGCTCGGTCAGTCGTCTGTCTGATAACTACATGCTGTCTGTGCAAATTGACTGGCTTAACCACTTTAATCTCCCCAAAACATTCTTCGATGCCAACGATCGAGTGTTCTTGGACATCAAAATAGGTTTGCCTGTTCTTTTATTGCAGGGAATAATGTCCAGTTGGTCCACCACGCCGCCCTTGTCCTCTTCATGGGCGATTCCCCCCCGACGGAAGAGAAGGCCTCTCCCACCCACCCGGATTGGGAGTTCCGTGTGTTCAGTGACAAATGTGAGTGCGGGGGGTGCAGGACTGTTCTCAGGGTCGCCAAGTCCACCTCCCGTGTTCCCAAACATGCTAAATCAGCCAGAAGGGGGCTCAAAATCACACATGTTTTGACGCCAAAAAAGCAACAATTCCCCGACAAGGCCGAGGGGAGTGTTTCATTCCGCTCGATTCGTATAAAGCCACGACTGGTCAAAATTACGAATAAAAAACTCGAGTCTACAAAGCCAGCGAAAGAGCCAACGTTGATAAATTCGATGGACATTGCTCTGTCCAATGCCTTCAAATGCACTTTTTCGACTTTAAGTTGTCATTACTATCCACCAATCAGGTCCCTCTGGCGTCGTTCTTTCAATTCCAACACGATTTTGTTTACACTCTTCTCTCTACTCGAGCGACTACTCCTTGGAGTGCAATTCCAGTCTCCCTGTCTACAGTCGTTTGGTGACAACGCCTCCCCAGTCAGTCTCTCCCAGGAGGTTGAGTGTTATTTATACTCTCAGACAGACAGAATTAGTGCATGGCCGACAGAATCCTCCAAGAGTGTTCCCACCAAAAATGGTAGAAAACGGGCAAAATGGCACTTGTTCGGACAGTAGGACTACTTATATGTTGGCGAATGGACTGTTCTCGGCCATGGTGGGGTTGCAGGATTCCTGTTCACTCTGCTGACGGATGTCAATTTTGACATGTGTTCCCTCTGTGTGTGCAATATGAGCATCAAGTCGTCGTGGCACACTTCCTACATTGCCAGACTCACCCCAGCCGGGAGGGTGTTTCCCTGTTCCTGTGGGTTCAGTGCGGCGGCCAATCGAATGCAGGCTGAGGGCTCGGGCATGTTCCACGTCGATCAAGTCCTCCTCACTCAGTCAGTCACCCACACTCAATTTAGAAAGAATGAATGTGAGCCACGCAAGTGGACTGAACGGACCAAGGCAATAGCAACCCTCTGTGCTCACGGAAACGAGTTCCCTCCCAAGACAAGTCGTCGTATTGACAAGTCCAGTCTCCAGGAGTACATGGAAAGTGTCCACAACTCCATTTTGTTTGATGTGGCCGGACAAATAGACAAATTGTGGCTGGATGAGTTTATGGCCTCGCTTTGTCTATTCCAACTCCCAAATGAGAGTGTGAGTTGTGTCGAGGTGATGAGTCTCATGCGTGGATTGGAGGAGCTCTTTGACACAAATGTAGTGTTGAATCCAATCCACGTCCGCAAGCTGACTTGGAGCCTGCTCTGCCAGACAATGTCGGCAAAAGATCAAAGCACAGTCCAGTCAATTCCCCGTCTGATGAGTTATTCTGCCCCACTCGCCAGTTTTGTCGCCTATTCTCCTTACGCTCTCCCCATGTGGGACAAATTCCAGTTGTCGCCCTATTTGTCCCCCAAGTGGAGGCCGCGTGTCAATTATATTGTGTTGGCATCGAATGGTGGGGGAATGAGTGACAAATTGCGTGCCTTCTTCGACTGTTTCAACATGTTCTTTGTCAAAATGAATATGGGCGTTCACGAGCCAGTGAATGGAGACTTTTCCAATGAAATGGTCACGTTTGACCAGGACACTCAGTTCGGGGACGTGCCGCTAACAGAGGAAGTGAGGGGAGACTGGAAATGGACTGCCTATGTGAAAATAATGACATTGATCGTGGGTTGCCCTATTTAAATGTATTTGTAGCACCCATGCTGAAGAAAATACTGGGCAACACCTCATCAAATGGTTTTACATTTCGGATCATTTTAGTCACCAATTTGGTTATTTATGTGATCGAGGACAACGCGGACTGTGTGGGCAATGTTCTGCAGGAACTGAGCAGACAAATGAATGAGTGTTCTAGAAGAGTGAGTGTGAAGGTGGTCATTGCCCCATCATTTGTAGTTCATTGAAAGAAAGGAGATTCTTCAATTCAACACAGTCGAGTTTGCTCGGAATAAAAAAATGATGAACTTGGTTTTTTCCGTGTACTCCGAACTGGGGATGGCCATCGAGCACTACTTTCTCCCGCCCTCGTTTAGTGGACTTGTCATGTCCGAGGAATTGAAGGATTTGACTGTGAGGAAGAAGGTTAGTTAGTCCTGTGTAATAAAGAACTGTCCTGTACACATCAGTCACACACCACCATTCATTCTGTCCCCCAGTCCCTCCAAGACTGACTTGATTTCCATTCTGAATGAGAGTGCGGCGGAGACAAGTTCATTCACTCTGTACTGCGCCTATTCACTGTCGCCCGATCAGGACGCCTTGTTTGCGACTATTTGCGACGAACGAGGGGAAATGCTCGAGCGGAATATAATAAATATAAACTGCGCAGATGGGTTGGATTGCACTCATGTGGCTGTCATCGACCAGTCTTTGGCCAAGCTGTGGGCGTTTGTCCAGACTGCCATTTCGAGGAGTGCCCGTCCTTGGAGATTGGTAATCTCGAAAATGGGGCGGATTGGACACGAGGAATTGAAAGGTTGTGGTGGGTTGAGTACTCAGCATGGGCAAGGCTTGTCAATCGGGGGAATGTGAGGAGAATGGGTCACCAGATGAGAGTGTGTTGCAAACTATGCAGTGTCATGCCTCCCGATGAGTTGCCTGCTCTCCTGAGTGTTTGTCTTGTGTCGGTCTATCAACATCCACACTTGCAAGTGTATTGCGACATTCAAGGTTAACCAAGGATTGTCAATTACAGAGAATAATAGTCCCCTCTCCACGACGGGGGACACCACTCATATTGCTGTCTTCCCGATGAGTGCCCAGTCAATGGTTGGTTGTTAGCCGTGATTTGCAGCCTGCTGTGCCCGAGGGGGGAATGAACATCATGGAAGAGTTATTTGGGATGTGCGTGGACATTCCCTCCCCAAAACCTTTGGATGAGCCTATCAGTGACAATTTTGTTTTGGAACAGCAACCGTTGGCTGTGGGATATTACGTGACCACTGCTCGAGTGGAGACATTCCACGGATTCTATGACACTGAGAGAGTTCCGGCTGGGTGTGCCTGTGTTTTGTGGGCTGGACTGCATTTTACACAGTCCCAGATATATCAGAGTGAAGCAGAACTCATTTCTTCGAGATCTCCTTCTGACCACCCTTTGGATTCGGCCAAGACGACGGACACTCTGAGATATGTTCTTGAACAGTATAATGCACTTTCATGGCTGGATGTTGACCTCGTTACTAGTCATAGACGTTCTGGTCTGCCTCTTCATTTCCAATCACTTATTCGATTGGGTGATTCTTTTAATTCACTTGTGTGACTATTCTTATATACTTTTGTTTTATTGTGATATTTTCAATCAAATCTCTATTTTAGATAAAATTAGTTCTGGCAGTGGTTCCCAAAGTGTGCTTGGGTGTCTCAAAAATAGACTCACTCAGTAATCACAGCCTCTATGATGTACTTTGAGTTGGAACTAAGAATTTTGTATTGTTCAATCCTTGCGACTGTTTTACTGAAAACTTCCTGTGTACCGTCATTTGTTAACTTTTTTTGACAAATATTATTTTCTCCAAAAGTTAAGAACATGAGAGAACTGTTTGCTAATTTAAATGGTCAGGCTATCCGTTGGAAAAGCCAGCTCGTTTCACGACCGTCGTGTAGATGTGGTAAACTAATTGACAGGATAGGGTTGCACCCTGTCTCTTGTCGCCTCAGTCCCGGCAGGATCCGCAGACACGTCTCATTAAATAATGTTTTGAAGCGCCCGCTTGCTTCCCCTCAATATTAAAACCGGTTTGACTGGAATGTGGAGATGGAAAACGCTCTGTCGACTTTATTCCCGTTCAGGGTGGGACTGACCTGTCTAAACTGAACCATGAAAATCGTTTAGTTTATAAAGAAGTCTGGTTTATCAAGGTTTTGAGATTTATCAAAATTTATTAAGAAAATGTGTTAGAAAAAACTGTTTAAAGTTTGCTTTATTTAACAATCATCATTGTCGGAAGAAAAGATGGGTCCTCCATGCAAGGGAGATCTATGCGAGTCAATTTAGCTGTTTGCAAGTAGTCGTTAGAATAATCAGACTCATCAGTTCGTTTCCGAGAATGCTGAGGAAAGTAACACGTCGAATCCAGATGTCAACATCAGCAAGATCAAAATACGCTTAGTCTTAAGTCTTTTTGTGTTAACCTGGGTGTGGATTGATAGCCCTTTATGAGTTGAACCTTATGGTTAAAGTTGAGTTCATAACGAGCAGGTATAAATAAATTTGAAACTTAGTGCGTTTTGCACAGTTTGAAAAGAGCCGTCTAACGGCTGCTATTCAGATTATAGAGGATCCAATATAAAAAGGTTAAATTTATTTTTTTTAATTGTAAAAAATGGCCGGTCACAGTATAAGCAATATATTGATTATTTAATTATGTTTTAGTCGATTGGCAGTTGTTCTAATATATTTCTCCCAAATAGAAATTTCCAGTTAGGACAATCTTAAGAAGTATAAAATATCAATGGTTTCTACGGAAATCATAATAATTTAATGGATTTGGTATTGATTATTGAGTAATTAATTATAACAAACGAGAACTGAGTAATCTGCTCAAAACAATTAAATTTGTTATTCCAAGATTCAATAATATATATAAGAGAATTGATTCTTTTATCTATGCAAAAAACTGTTGAACATAATTAGCAAATCGAAAATCATCCAAAAATAATAAAATCACGAAAATACGTCAAGAATTCTACAATTTATCGACTAGCCGATAAAGTATGTTTATCAAAATCAAATAATATGCAAAAAATAATTTAAAAAAAACATATCAATTGGATTTATCCGCACTATCAGGCTTCAAAGATTCGCCGGTCTCTGGCAGGTCGGATTTTGGAGGATTCTCAATATATTCCAAGTTTCTTTGACATGCCTCTCCATATCTTTTTTTTACTTCGACATATTCTTCATACTTTTTTATACACGCTTTAGTCAATTCCTGAAACAGTGAACAAATACAGGAAACATGAATGTGGGTTGTTGTGCTGCTGATAATAGACAACATAGTAGGCCTCTCCATGATAGAACCAGGTGGAAGACACTCGTGTAACAAATTCAAATTCCTCTTCATACTTTGCCTCCTGTGTCGTTCCATTTCACAATGTGAATCCCTAATCGACTTGAATTGGTTACATAACTTGGCAGAAAGGGGAGGGGAAATATCCATTCTAGCGTCTCGAATATCGTTCGGAAGGTTCATTTCAGCGGCTAAAAACAGTTATGCCATTACGTAACAAACAGTTCATGGCATCTTCTCTATCAAGGTATTCAGCAGCCCTCAGAAGAAGAGAAATGCCCTCCAGTCCATCTTCTTCGGAATTACTCATATATACACAAATTAACGACAAATTATATTTATAAACAATTTAATTACGTCACAAGTGTCGCTTCAATTGAAAGTATCCCGTTCAGAAGAATAGGCTATGGGAGACCTCTTTGTTATCAGATCGTCTTAGGGCCTTTATTTTTGGTGTTTATTCACGTCTGGCAGCCTCGTCATCTTTTTCCATAATACCAATCGACAGGTTTCGTAGAAGCCTATTTATACAACGGTCACTTTCGTTAATCTTTTGCTCCAACTAAATATTATCTTTCAATTGCTAAACCTTGTTTTTAAAACAATGGTTTTTTATATCAAAATGATCAGAAGTACAAATATGTAATCTCTCGTACTCGCAGCTGTCATTTAACATGTGATCATGCTATTACATGGCAATATCAGTCCATTAACAAAAAAAGAAAATCAATTTTAGTATCCCAAAACATCTGCTAATAAAGACTAATTGATATCACAAAATAATTATTTCATTCTTTACAACTCCAATTATGTCGAAAAATTGAATAATAAGAAATATTTCATAACAACTAATTGAAATTTTTCTCTCACAAAATATGTCGAATTTTGTGGTATCCCTAAAACTGATTAAAAGCTATTTATTATTTGTATATTAAAAAATAATTCTTATTTATTTGTGGACGTCTTTATGGATTTACAGACAAGTTAATCAATTAAATGTGGAATATATAATATGGAAATGGTCCTTCAAATGATTCTTTTTCTTTCAATATTCTTTCAAAAATCAAAAATTTCGAAAAAAATCTTTATTGCTAGGCTAATTCTAAATCTCGCCACTATTTTAAACTATTAAAAATTTTTTTGGTTAAACTAACTTTCAATATAAAATAACGACAGAGTCTCACGATCCAGGCAAAATTCCGACCATTTTATTAGAAATCTTAATGAAGAAGGTGTTATCTTTTTAAAAGCTATCTTTAGTCTATCAACCAAAATGTGATACCGTCATCATGGAAACGGGCACTAATAAGTCCAATACTAAAACCTTGAAGACTAAGAGAAAACTGGATCTTCAGACCTGTTTCCCTGTTATGTTCCATGTCAAAGTTCTTGGAAGAATAGAAGAATTCTTACCGGAAAGGCTTTTCCAACATTGGTTTAAAAATGAGAAGTCCACGTCTACATACTTACAGACATTAACGGATTTCATTCGTACTAGATTTGCCAACAAGCCAAGACACTTAAAGACTGTGCTTTGTTTTGTTGACATACACAAAGCCTCTGTCTTGAGGAAGATCCTATCAAACGAGATGTTTTAAATAGAATTTCTAAGGAAACCCAAAACTTTGATCATCAACTTCCTAAGTGGACGAAGGGTGTGCCTTGATGGCCTGAAGTCTACGTCTCGACTTTTGCTCAACGGAGTACCCCAGGGATCCTTCCTATCTCAGGCCCTTTTCAACCTCTTCCTGGAAGATCTCCTGCACCCTATCAACAATAAATTTTATGCAAATTACATCGTATTGGTCTCACGTGATTGGAACATCTTGAAGGCCTCTGAAAAACTTCAAGATTTTTATTTCTTCTGTGGTCGTTAAAGCATTAATGAGCTTGTGTAGTCGATTAGTATTTGCAGATATAGCTTCCCTACAATAATAATAAAATTTTCTGCTTTTTTTTAAATTTCGAGATTGTACTGTGCGTCGACTTTAACAAACATCCTCATTTGGGGCATTATGATAACATAATTGTTTTAACGTGGATTATTATTTTATAGCGAGCTGTCATTGTTCTAACTGAGTGAGATCTCCGAGGTATTAACCGAGATATACAACAAAACACTCAAATACAGCTCACTACTAGACGTAAGTAATGGCACGTCAATTGCACTACAAAAACCGAGCAAAGCTAAAAACCTTTTAAAAAATTCAAGATGGAGCTGATATTGAAAAAATATCTTTCGGATGAGTCAAATGACACCTACTAACATAAAATAAAAAACTATTTCTGATCAGAACAACTGGTTTCGTGAATTGTAAAAGAAGGAATAAACTGAAGTAAACTGGAACCTCAATTAAATAAATTACTTTTTGGTTCTTCGAAAACGCTATTGATAATAAGGAACCTCAAAAAATAAAAATCCTAGACTTTCCAGACGCCCAGATAATTTAAAACAAACAGATGAACAGAAAAAAGTGGAATTATTTGAATTTACTCAAACATGACGTGCCTTACTAGGCCACTGTCAACATCCATTGGCATGACGCAACTCAGGACGATCACTAATTACTTTCAGTTTTAAAAATCTTATAGTAAATCATAGTCCTGGTTAATACTAACAAACAGTTAAATTTAATGTATTCTGTATAAACAAGTTCTACCTACAAAACTTGGGTTAAACTAATGGATATTTAAAAAAAACAAATATAAAAATACTAAAAAACAGTTAACTTTGATGTTTTCTGCATAAACAAGTTCTACCTACAGAAATTGGATAAAACTAATAGATATTATTTGTCTGAATTACACTCAACTCTACAGCTTAATAGATTGTTGCATTTTCGCACAAATCATTATTGAACAAGGTTTAAAAAAACAAATATAAAACTGGTCAACGTTTAGACTTGGGAGCAGGAAGCAACCCAAACTTAGCAGCGCTAGTGACATTCTTGAGCTTACTACCAGCACTCTTCTTTGCCAAAGACGTCTTTCCCCCACTCCTAAGAATTTGAACGAACTAATACTTTGGAGGGGCCTTAGACTTTGTTCCCTTGGCTCTAAAGTTCTTGTATTTCCTGGATCCAAATTTCTTAATTAAAAAAAGCATCCAAACCCCTCGTCGCTGGTACCCACTTCCGGCCTTAGAAAAGTGAGTCATGTTTTCCAACGAATCTTTTTCGTCGGGAATAAAACTGGACGGACCATCACTGATCTTAGGAACTTCTACCAACATTGGGAAAACAACCAAACCTTCTATCTTTCGACGATAGAGAGCGACGATGGTCAGGAAACGAAACATTTGATATCTCCCGAACATTATTTTGGTGACTCCATCGATCTTCTCGAGCATTTCGAGTTCCGTTTTGGGCATTAATTCGGACATCTGTCTCAACATGGCAGGCGGGAACAAGATGTGGACACTGGAAATGTCATTTGCGACGGCTAATTCTCTTTAATGACACAACCTATGTTTTTGGCAGTCTTTTGCAACTCAACAAGCAGTTCTCGTCTGATCGTGGTTGATGGATCGACAGGCTGTTTCCCAACGAAATCACCTTCACAAGTAGACCTTTTGCATTTCGAACTGACTTGAAATTCGACCTACAGAGTGAGACCCGCCAAGACCTTGAGTTTCCCACTACAAAGTTCATTCGCCCGTCTTCCAAGCCTCAGGTAGCAAACAGTGTGGTCTTGTTCAGTGATGTGGAGTTCCTCCATCAAAATGCCATCAATCACCAATTTCCTTAAAAGTCGTTCAGCATCGACTCGGGAATATGTGCTGCCTTTGCCATAACAGGGCAACCTAGAATGCCCTGACTCCAAAACTCGACTGAGGGAGGATCCTACGAATGACACTCTCCTTCAACCTCTGAATACATCCACAAAACGGGACAACGTAAAACTACTAGCAAACCGGCCACTCGTCTCATTTACAACCGAAACGGAATTCACAATTGACAAGGCGTCACCAGTAACATCCCGGAGAATATACTCCCCCTGAGTCTGTACACATTTGGACATACCACACCAGCACAGTTGTCGCAAATGGACTCTTTGTTGTTCCTACACTGCTCGACGTGGAATTGCTCCCCGAAATACTCGAGTTGTTGGCCACGACGGCAGTCAGTCTTGTTCTCACAAAACTGAACAACTCTATATAGGTTGTCCCTGTGCAATTTCTTTGAATGGGTGTCAGAACTCTCATCAGCTGGGAGGTTGCCACAAAACCACTACTCTCTATAATCCGTCGAATCCTCGCCACATCTGAATACGAATAAAACAAAATGCAGCAGGAAGTGAGGCCGTCTCTTCCTGCTCTCCCGGACTCCTGGTAGTACCCCTCCATAGAACTCGGAAGTGAATAATGGAACACGAAGCGGACGTCTGGCTTGTCTATTCCCATCCCGAAGGCAATTGTGGCACACATCACAGGACATGTGTCGTTCATCCATTTGTTGAGGAACTCCACTCTCGACTTATCACTCAATCCCGCATGGTAGGCACGAGCACTGATCCCCTCCTGGTTTAATCGCTCGGCCACAGTCTCACATTCTCGCCTGTCTATTCTACTAACAAATCAACCTCGACAGACAGTAAATGATCCCTGCCTTGTGGTGGAAACGGTCGAGGATCAGTTGGACAATGTCGTTCACTATTTGAGAAGGACGCTTAGGCCTTATTTCATATTTGAGGTTTGAACGATTGAAACTGGAGATAAACCTAAGAACAGTCTTCTTTGAAGGTCAACCATTTGGGAGTACTCACGTGGACTTGGTGAAGGATGTCACTCCTCACACGCTCAGTCGCCGTGGCTGTCAACAACATGAATGGCACTCCCCGAAACCTGTCTCTGAGCAAATACAGTCGTTTATAATCAGGACGAAAGTCATGTCCCCACTACAAATCAGGGAATGTACTGACCTGACTAACACAGTGCACCTCGTCGATGACAAATCGGGTCAAATGTCTTTGTTTGTATAGTTTGTCAAGCACTTTCAGCAGGAAACCACTCCCACTTATCTTTTCGGGGGTCACGTAGAGGAGTTTGGTTCGGGGCAGTCCCGTCCCCTCCAAGTCAGTGTAAATCTCACGCTGAGTCTGCGCAGGCAGTTCGCCCGAGAGATTGACGGCCACAATCTACGAATTAATCAGCCCCCTACGTCGAGAGCTCGCAACTTGGCCACCTGGTCCTGAATGAGGGACTTGAGGGGGGAGATGACTACAGTCACCCCCTTCATCAGAATGGCAGGCAATTGATAACACAAACTCTTCCCGCCCCCAGTAGGCATCAAGACGAAACAATCAAAACCCAACAGGGCTGCATTTATGATTTGAAGTTGATTTCTCCTGAATTTTCTCAGTCCAAATTTCTCATGGAATATCTTGGCCATGATTTGACTGTGGGAATGGTCATTTCTCAGCAGTTCAGGGTCCTCGCTGTCGTCCTTCATTTTGCAGGATTGCTCGGGAACTGACTTTTGCACGTTCTGTGGTCTCATCTGTGCGGATTCAGCATTCTGTAGGGCGGAGGAGAATTCTTCGTCCGTCGGGAAATCGACAAACCCTTCTTTCTCCCCATCAAACAGAGAGCAGTCATTCGGAGAAATGTCTGTCGAACGATTTGACTTCCTTGTACAGTAATGGCAGGACAAGACCAGAGTTCGACGAGGGAACACAACTCCTTTAGGCTTTCCTTGTCGAGTATTCCACTCTCGGATAAGTTGCCTGACTGAGAGAGGAGTTCGCATATCGAATCGGACAAGTTCTGTGGAGGTTTCTTTGGGCTGGTGATTAATCCGGATGTCGAATGCCTCTTCTTTGGACGAACAGGGCTTTGAGTGGGTTCTTGGTTGTCTTCTACCTTCCGATTGACTACTAGTGGCCTGTGCGATCCATAATATGTAATAAAATGCTATATTTTTATTTTCTTATTATGACTGTGCTAAGGTCGGAGACTTGGCTTTTCCATGAGGGTCCAAGGGATACGTCACATTTCCAATTTCCTGATATTAATTCAGAAATTGTTTTTGTTTCAATAAATTTTGTATCTCTAGAACTTAGAGCAGTCTAAAAATGCCTGAAATAATGATATTTTATAGCCTCATTATTAACAACTCCAACACTACAGGACATGGTCAATTTGTTTCGGTAAAAATTTTATTTATTAAAGAAATTACAAATTGTACTTTTATTTAATATGAAATAAAGTTTGTTAAATTTAATAATGTTAACAGTTTTTTTTGATGGTTAGACCATGCTTGATCACCTAATCAAGAAAGATGGAAAGGGCTTCTTAGCCATCCAACAGGACTACCTGCCAAAAGACAAAGACCTTACCAACCAGAAGCACATCACCCCGATTCAATTCCTCACGAAAACTGTTCCCCGGCCGTCCGCACTTGCGTTGGGTCCAGAGTCGAACATCGAGAAAAGCTGAGAAAGATCTTGAGGATTGTTGGAATCACCTAATTAATTATCCTAAATAACTGTTGGTAATTCTTGAGTTATGATGATGTTTTCTGTATTACACAGCAGGGATCCCAGTAATTGCCGTTTTGGCTTTATTACCGAAAAAAATTATTCCCTCAATTTATCTGTTGAATTTCTTGTCAACCCGTGAAAGTTTTGTATCCTATAAGTCCATATCATCTGCATAATATTTTTCCTGATAACATGTTCATAGATTACGTACTGCAACTTCGCAAAATAACAATAGATTCGCTCTGAGGGTGCCGATTGTGTTTTTAAGAGTTTTGGACAGATTTCTTACAATCTTAACTTACAATTGGAGAGCAGCACACGTTGATTTTATTTTATTTATGTACTAGCTCGGCAGCTCGCTTCGCTCACCGCGACCTAGCTCCTGCGGAGGGCCTGTTTCATCAAACAACTATAAGTTTATGTAGATGTATAAAAGTACCTGGTTTAATGTAACCCTATTCTATCGCCTGTTGATAACGATGTTTGTCGTCCGTCCTTCCTTGGCATATATGAATAAATTTTCTCTTCTGCCTACCCTCGAGCATCCCACATACAGCTGTCCATGTGAAAAGCACTCACTCTCTAAAAATAACCCAACTACCTTTAATGACTGTCCCTGGGCTTGTTTATTGTCATTGCAAAACTCATCTCAAAGGAAATTGCAGCCATTTAAATCTAAATGGTAATTCATCAGAAATTATCGGAATTCGTGGAATATAAACATCCTCACCTCTATACTTACCTGTTAATATTGTCGCCTCTATTACGTTAGCCATCAAATTTTTGATAACTAACCTCGTTCCGTTGCATAATTTAGGTGGCGCAAGATTTCGTAATAAAACCACTGGAACGCCTATCTTTAATTTTAAAAGATGATTCGGCATTCCAGAGGGATCTAAGGAGTTTAAAAATTCAACAGGATATTCGCAGGCTCTTTCATGGTATATAATAACGTCCACCGATTTATATATTCTTTCTTCTCCAGGGATTTTTGATTAATAAATCTAAATTTATATTAAGTACCTCATCATTTAGCGGAGCTAATATAGCTCGTTCACGAAGCCAGTCGAAATTCCTGTAGTGTTCTGATAGTTCAGAATATACTGAACTGAATAATTCTTCTGCTGTATTCACATATATACATAATTCTTCCGGTAGACTGATTTTCTGATCCTGTATATCTGAAGTAATTGCCCCATTTCCAATATCTAAAAGGATATTTGGAAATATACTATTGACGCCTTGTAAATGTGCACGTACATTTACATCTAAGCTTACCTTTTTGACGTGTGTCCACAGGTATGACGATTTGAGGCAGGCATTCAATTCATCCGCAGGCGTCCCTCTTTGAATAATTGGCAGAGTTTGTCTAAAATCACCTGCCAATACAACTATTGCTCCCCCAAACAACAGTTCCTCACAATTCTTGATATCTCTATATGTTCTGTCGACTGCTTCGAATGCGCCCTTATGAGCAATTGTGCATTCATCCCAAACAATTAACCTAGAATTCATAATTCTATAACCCGCAACTGAATTTTTTTTCACATTACAAACCGGTTCAGTATTGTAAGACAGGTTCAAGGGAATGGGGCAGGCGCAGATGCGGCAGGCGAAGTAGCAGCAGCCAAAAAAGCGACGCACAAAAAAGATTTAATTAATTACCTTAAGCTGACCGTTTTTTCTTCAGCTTCATTTTTCCTCCTTCGGTTATCTATTTAAAAAATTATTTTTGAATAATAAAAAAGTTTAGGAAAAGAGGCATACAGAAAATAAATTCTATCTTTACGAAAAACTTAACTAAATAGTTAATTTTTTTACGCAAATTCTTCTGATTGCGCTGTCAAATGGTGGTAAATTGTGTTAATGATTGTGCTAATGTGTTTTCAACTATCAAAGAAAAAAAAAACTATCAAAGTGTTTTTCAAAATCTGTTAATTGCACACTCTATTAAAGGTCGTGCAATCTGTAATTGCACATTCTGTCCAAGTCAAATATGATAATAGCTTTAATTTTGATTCATGGTCGATAATGATATATGCATTTAATTTTAAAGAGAAAAACATAGGATGAATTGAATTTCTTTATCGCGAATAATTGGGAGTTCATCATTGTTAATATTCTCGCTGTCGTTTTCATCAAGGATATTTTTAATACGTGAGATTTTTGCCTCGAAGGTTTTAATGGACCTCATCATGAATGTCGAGGACATTAACGTTGTTCATTTAAATCAAATGCAGAAAAATTTTTATGATTTTTTGGCGGGAAAGTTTTAAGGACCTCATCATGTAAGTCGAGGACATCATAGTTGTTCATTTTAACCAAAATGCAGAAAATTTTTTTTAATTTTTATTTGGAAGGAAGGTTTTAAGGAACTCATCATGTAAGTCGAGGACATCGTAGTTGTTCATTTTAACCAAAATGCAGAAAATTTTTTTTAATTTTTTTTGGGGGGAAGGTTTTAAGGACCTCATCATGTAAGTCGAGGACATCATAGTTGTTCATTTTAACCAAAATGCAGAAAATTTTTTTTAATTTTATTGGAAGGAAGGTTTTAAGGAACTCATCATGTAAGTCGAGGACATCGTAGTTGTTCATTTTAACCAAAATGCAGAAAATTTTTTTTAATTTTTTTTGGGGGGAAGGTTTTAAGGACCTCATCATGTAAGTCGAGGACATCATAGTTGTTCATTTTAACCAAAATGCAGAAAATTTTTTTTAATTTTTATTTGGAAGGAAGGTTTTAAGGAACTCATCATGTAAGTCGAGGACATCGTAGTTGTTCATTTTAACCAAAATGCAGAAAATTTTTGTGACCGGTTTTATTTTGGACCAGGTTTTATTTTGGACCGACATGCTCAGATTATAATAAAATTATATTTTTTCAAAATTTCTCCACTAAAAAAAAAGATAAAAATATAAAATTAATAAAAAATCTTGATATTTATTTAATTAATTAACGGGTGCATAATGGTTCTAGTGGATTTAACCAGAGAAGAATTGAAAATAATCAGTGATATTAAGAATAGTATATTAATTGATTCCAATATGGACAAAAGAGAAAAGTATCGCCTTAAAAAATCGCAAATTTTTTTAATTTTGTTGACGAAAAGGCATATTTTGTAAAGAATAACAAAAATCTTCGTTTTTTTGTTCGGAAGAGAGAGAACTTAAGCTAAAAACTATCAAAGTAAGATAATATATTGAATTTAAAGCTATTACATAATGAAAATCATTTTGGGCGTGATCGGATGTTAAGCCTATTAAGAAATAAAATTTACTGCGTCAAACGTTCTGAAATCTTCAATGTAATTAAATCATGTGTTGAGTGCCTTTTTGTTACTAATAAGAAAACGTAACTTTAACTTAAATTAGGATTTTAGTGTTAGGGTTAAAATTTTGTTTAGGGTTAAAATTAAAATGTTTAGGGTTAGGGTTAAAAATTTGTTTAGGGTTAAGGTTAAAATGTTTAGGGTTAGTGTTAGGGTTAAAATTTTGTTTAGGGTTAGGGTTAAAAATTTGTTTAGGGTTAAAATTTTGTTTAGGGTTAAAAATTTGTTTAGGGTTAAAATTAAAATGTTTAGGGTTTAGGTTAAAATGTTTAGGGTTAGGTTAAAATTTGTTTAGGGTTAGGTTAAAATTAAAATGTTTAGGGTTAGGGTTAAAAATTTGTTTAGGGTTAAAATTAAAATGTTAAGGGTTAGGGTTAAAAATTTGTTTAGGGTTAAAATTAAAATATTTAGGGTTAGGGTTAAAAATTTGTTTAGGGTTAAGGTTAAAATGTTTAGGGTTAGTGTTAGGGTTAAAATTTTGTTTAGGGTTAGGGTTAAAAATTTGTTTAGGGTTAAAATTAAAATGTTTAGGGTTAGGGTTAAAAATTTGTTTAGGGTTAAAATTAAAATGTTTAGGGTTAGGGTTAAAAATTTGTTTAGGGTTAAAATTAAAATGTTTAGGGTTAGGGTTAAAAATTTGTTTAGGGTTAAGGTTAAAATGTTTAGGGTTAGTGTTAGGGTTAAAATTTTGTTTAGGGTTAGGGTTAAAAATTTGTTTAGGGTTAAAATTAAAATGTTTAGGGTTAGGGTTAAAAATTTGTTTAGGGTTAAAATTAAAATGTTTAGGGTTAGGGTTAAAAATTTGTTTAGGGTTAAAATTAAAATGTTTAGGGTTAGGGTTAAAAATTTGTTTAGGGTTAAGGTTAAAATGTTTAGGGTTAGTGTTAGGGTTAAAATTTTGTTTAGGGTTAGGGTTAAAAATTTGTTTAGGGTTAAAATTAAAATGTTTAGGGTTAGGGTTAAAAATTTGTTTAGGGTTAAGGTTAAAATGTTTAGGGTTAGGGTTAAAAATTTGTTTAGGGTTAAAATTAAAATGTTTAGGGTTAGGGTTAAAAATTTGTTTAGGGTTAAAATTAAAATGTTTAGGGTTAGGGTTAAAAATTTGTTTAGGGTTAAGGTTAAAATGTTTAGGGTTAGTGTTAGGGTTAAAATTTTTTTTAGGGTTAGGGTTAAAAATTTGTTTAGGGTTAAAATTAAAATGTTTAGGGTTAGGGTTAAAAATTTGTTTAGGGTTTAGGTTAAAATGTTTAGGGTTAGGGTTAAAATTTTGTTTAGGGTTAAGGAGAAAATGTTTAGGGTTAGGGTTAAAATGTTTAGGGTTAAGGAGAAAATGTTCAGGGTTAAGGTTCAAATTTTGTTAGTTGAGATTAAGATTTTTATAATTAAAATTAAATTAAGTTTTTTATCGTTTGGACAACTATTAAAAATAGGGGTTTTAAAATCAAATTAAAAATTAGGGTGTTTTAGAATTAGGATTTTGGGTGTTAGGGCTATTATTAGAATGTATATGCGTTAGGGTTATATTTTTAAAATTTTTAATTAATAGAATTATATTTAGTTTTTAATTTTTTTAGAATGGAAGACCAATTTTTAAATAAATATCGTAACGGCAACGCTGTAATCATCAAATTTGTTGATTGGTTGCTTTGGGCATACTTCCATTTTTTAAAAAACTAAATGAAATCAAGAAAAAACTATACAAAAGTATAATTTAACATTAACTAATATATTTTTAGTGGAATAAAATTTTTATTATTGATTTTTTTTCTCGGTCCAAAATAAAACCTGGTCCAAAATAAAACCTGTGACATTTATTATTATATAAATTTTTTTTTAACATAAATTTTTTTTGTTATAAAGATGAATTCATTGAATAGCATTAATAATTTAAATCGTTGCTTAGTTTGCAAATTTAAATAAATGTTCGAACAGTTCATTTAAATAATGTCCACTGACACTGAGTTTGAGGTTTTTAATCATCTATGCAGAGTTTTGTGTTCAAGAAGTACATGGAAGAACAATCCCAAGAGTCAGGGAATTGTTGAACGATTTAATCAGACGATCACAAGGAGCCTTTCGAAAATTATAAGTTTAAATTATTATTATTAAAACACCAAGACCACGGTAAAAACCGAACAAACATCACGTGATCCAGATGCACTCAACGTATCCTTGCTCGTTGATCTTTCCACGAGCCCACACAAGATCCCACCGGGGGCTGGCCGCATTTGTCGCGGCATTCGCAAACAATCTGAAATTCTGCTACATCAGGTCCTCCAGAGGACCCAGATCCGAGCGTTTGTTATCGTGCGACCAACGTTCGGTTAATCTGTGGACCCTTTGTTGGACATCCTCGATTCGCCTCCTGTTGGACCACGATAGCTGCGGTGCCCATGATCCGCAGGCGTTGGAAATGGACGGTTCAAAGTACAGTCGGTAGATATACGCCAATACCGAATGAGAACCGTTTTTCCATAAACCGGATAGGCTCTGAGCACGTTCAGTGTATTAAGATTAGGAGCCAAACAAGAGTCTCTTTAAGTAATTTTTAAATTCGGAAGCAAAACACATCAAGCGGATCCCGCTCGTCATCCTGACTTCACAAGCCTTTTTATCTAACTCAGAAACTTGGCGATCACTAGCTCAAATTTTCGAATCAAGAAGTTCCTAACTCCCTACCCTCCCAACATGTGTAAACGTTGCAATTTGTGGAGACTCACAACAAGCTTCTTTCTTGTATGTACCTGTCCACTTGATATACCGATAATGTTATAAGGAATGACTCTATACCTAGGATTATTTGATTTACCTGCTAGTTTAGTTATTCTTGTTCAAAGCGGGAAGCATCTTATCTCAAGCAAATTTATTGACTTCTTCTCCAATTAAGATCTGTAAATAATATCCTGTAATATAAAGACTCCAAGTGCGCTTTCTCCTTCTTTACTTTAAACGCTAGGATGCTTTTCTTTTAAAGTTTGTTCAAGCATTCGAAAGGTTCTGTGGGATATTCAGCTTTGATGGGTTCGCAAAAGGGCTGTGGCTTTACCGATGTTCGTTTTTGAACTTTGGAACAAGCTTTGATTGATGAGAGATTTTGATTATTCTTGACCATTTTTTCATTCTTTTCCTTGACCATGCAATTGGATTCTCACAGCAACTGTACTGAGTCTTTGTACTGCAGTTTCAAGAAAAACATATAAAATGAGATTAAGTGTTAACACTTTAATTGCTTCTGCAATATTTCTCTCTTTCCTTTCTACCGTTGAGTTAAGAAACATTCTCCTTCCGATGATAGATGAGAAGAAATGGTCTAAAATCTCAATTAATGATATCCGATTAATGATATCCTATCTGTCTCCGTCACCCATTATATCATTGACCCTATGACATACCTGCCCACAGGCACTGTCTTTGACGGTGGTGTTTGTAACACAACGGCATGTTATCTTAGTGACAATAAGTCCATATATGTTGAACTATATAGAGATCAATGTATTCAGCCTAGCAAGATCTCACTGTCTCACCTTGAGGAAGATACCTACACCACAATATGGGATCAGTCATTTCTCATTGACAAGACATGTTGCTTCCAGTACTGCGGGAATTATTACTGGTCCTCATATGAGGGGTTGATGATAAACGCGGCTGGAGATTGTCCAAAAATGTGTTTGGGTAGACCTCATGTGATGAAACCGGGCTGGAAGCTGCAAGGCAAAGAGCTCTCTATTGACATGCAATTTAGGACAGGGTGAAGGCATACATCGAGACACTGGTGTTGCGGAAGACCTTAGAAAGCATGCAAGCCAAGACAAGGCACGTGTTATTGATGCCTGTTAAAGAGGTAGTTCCTGAATCTAGACTCTGTGTTGACATGAATCTGCCCATCGGTGCATTATACGTGGGCCCTAAGAGAATGAGTTTGATGTAAAAAAATACTACAAATTACAAAAACGGAAATTGAATAACTAATAATTGCGTGTTCTTACTTTGCACTTATTTTCCGAGGCGTGGTGACAACAATATTTTTTTAGATTAAATGATATAAATATTCAACTTTTCAAGCATAAAATCATAAATCGCTCCAACCAAATTCGAAATAGCAATGAAGATTGAAATCACCTGCACCGCAAAAAACAAAATAACTGCTAATTCGGTAGTTATGTCACCAGGGAGGATTGATATACAAAAAATAAATTAACGATGTCGGACTCGCAACCGTTGGAGATCCCCACCCCGAGTTGGTAAGGAGCAAATTCTGAGCTGAGGCGGGGGCATACACTCTTCGCTGCCAATTTAGCAGTCAAGTCGAGCAAGTAGTTTCCAATTGGTATAGCCAAGATTAATTGATTTAAAATCATCTTTTTCAATAATCTGGTTATTATTGAATCCTGGCTCTCTCTAAAGGTGAGAATTACTGACATTCAAAACTGTTTTGTAATAAAAATGAAGTTTTTTTCATTAATTATTATTAATTATCTTAATTTTAAAATGGTAAACCTAATATCTAATAAATTAAGCCACGTGTGAGCACGCTGTCGATTTACTTTGTGGTGCTCTCTTTGCTACGCATTATTTTTTATCTTAATTGGATTCAGAAGGAATAATACAAGATGTATTTTCTTTTAATGATTTAATTATTTGAAAGTTCATCATTTTTGTAATATTTTTCGATTTTATTCCTTTAATCTCCTTTTTTTTCTTATTTATACTTTTTGTGATATTTTTCGAGTTTGTTCCTTTAATTTACTTTTTTACTTATATCTATTTATATTTTTTGTGATATTTTTCGATTTTGTTCTTTTAATCTCCTTTTTTACTTATTTATACTTTTGTGATATTTGAATCTTATATATTGTCACAGTCCAGACGTGAGTTACTTTTCAAAAATTTATAGTACTTTTTTAATAATTTTCCCCTCTTCTTTTTCTAAATCTAATGTGCCTCCGTCACGTCAACTACAAAAATTTCGAAATGATTCTTTTTTGGATTACTCAACAAAATTTCGGAATGATACTTTTTTATTATATAAATGTTTTCTTGGTACAGGATACAGATGAGAACGCCTTTTGAGATATTGAGAGCGTCACACATAACCTCTACGGACCTTTCAGTATTATAATTACTGAAAAGCTCCCTGTATTTCCCGACGAGTATGTACCCCATAGTATCCAACGATGCCTTCGTCTTACCATCGTAGTTCGCTTTTATATAGTCTCCTATTAGAGGAGTCAGTAATAGAATATCCAGCCAAACGTTGTTGCCATTGGAGGTGAGATAAACCAAGACACAATTTAGGAAGAGTTCTAATCGGATTTTGAAACGAGTTAATCTCAAGAGGAACCTTATCCAGGAAGAAGTATCCTCCAAGGAAAGGCAAACTACCAGGAGGGGAGGTCTCCAAACCGACAACCTTACCTAACGCTTCATTGAGAAAAGTCAATCTTTGTTGGGACAACTCACGACAAAGGAGGTCGTCTCCATAACAAAGACTGTCAATAGAAGCGATCGGCAAAGTTGGGTTGTGGGTGAGGAAGGCTTCACTTAACCAAAGGTTGAACACATCTTCAAGTCTTGAGTTTTTCTGTGGACCTAGATTAACTGATTTGTTCCTTAACCAGACGTTATGCTCCTGCTTGGTTCTATTGCATAAGTATCTGTTGATAATACCATAATAACATGGACTAATTTTCTTAAGCACGTTATAAAACTCTATGTCAGCAACGGAAATCTCTTCGATTGGATATAAATATGTGTATCTGTCATATATTATGTTTCTTTCGAATCAGTCTCTACAATGCTCAATATCGTTTCCAACTGGTTGGCCGCGGTAGCGAACTATTGCTCTGTCAAAACAGCTGATAGCTGCATCTCCTTTATTTATTTCATCTTTTTCGTCTATCGTGTGGGTTTGACGATAAAGACGGGTCATATCGTCCTGATAGGAGCGGTGCCAGACAACTCGCCTAGGAAGAAAACAATAAAAATTTTATAAAATACTAAATGATTTTATTCTGTTTTAAAAGAAGTGTACTTAGCAATGATTCTTAAGAAA